>NW_028322277.1:695047-1042570 GCF_059928025.1 Delphinapterus leucas
AAAGGCAGGACAGGTCATGGAGAACAGGGAGCCTTGTTATGCTGATGGGCGGGATGTAAATTGCCAACAGCCACTCTGGAGAAGTGTATGGTGTTTCCTGAAACACGTAGGAAACAAAGCAACACAGCCTATGGCACTTCCACTTAGGTCCTATAGCTTAGGGAAATTAAAATCAAAAACACACAGCCACCCCAAAGTTTGGGACGGCTCGGTTTACAAGAACCTCGTCTACGGTACAAGTTAAATATCCGAGAAAGCAAAAAATGGATAAAGAAGTTGTGGTACGTACGTACAATGGAATATCACTCAACAATGAGATCTACGCCATCAGGCCCGTAGCGGCATAAAGAGTGGATTCAGGTACGACGATTCTACGAGAAATAAGTCACACAGAAAAAGAAACATCATAAGATATCACTAATACACGGAACGTAAACTTGGCTACACATGAACTGAATTACAAAACAGAACAGGGTCTCAAATTTAGAAAACCAACTTATGCTTGCTTATGGGGAAAGGTGAGTTGGGGTGCTGCATCAAACCAGAGATTGAAATTAGCACAGATACCGTTCCATAAGCCAAATATATAATAGACAAGACCTGCTCCTTGCTCAACGAAATGGAATCAACACCCCATATTCAACGCCTGGGAATATACCTGACAAGTAAGAATCTTAAGACCCATGGATTTATATGTCTAAATAAGGAAGTCAAGCGTGTGTACAGTGGCCTAAACGCAGCAGTGAAAATCCGATAAATCCCATTAACAAAATAAATTTCACAAACAAAACACAATGACATGCAAATGAAGCAAATGACAAAGGATTAATCTCCAAATTTTACAAGCAGCTCATGCAGCTCAATAACAAAAAAACAAACAACCCAATCCAAAAATGGGCAGAAGACCTAAATAGACATTTCTCCAAAGAAGATATACAGAATGGCAACAAACACATGAAAGAATGCTCAACATCATTAATCATTAGAGAAATGCAAATCAAAACTACAATGAGATATCATCTCACACCAGTCAGAATGGCCATCATCAAAAAATCTAGAAACAATAAATGCTGGAGAGGGTGTGGAGAAAAGGGAACACTCTTGCACTGCTGGTGGGAATGTGAATTGGTTCAGCCACTATGGAGAACAGTATGGAGGTTCCTTAAAAAACTACAAATAGAATTACCACATGACCCAGCAATCCCACTACTGGGCATATACCCTGGGAAAACCAAAATTCAAACAGAGTCATGTACCAAAATGTTCATTGCAGCTCTATTTACAATAGCCCGGAGATGGAAACAACCTAAGCGCCCATCATCGGATGAATGGATAAAGAAAATGTGGCACATATATACAATGGAATATTACTCAGCCTTAAAAAGAAATGAAATTGAGCTATTTGTAATGAGATGGATAGACCTAGAGTCTGTCATACAGAGTGAAGTAAGTCAGAAAGAAAAAGACAAATACCGTATGCTAACACATATATATGGAATTTAAGGGGAAAAAAAATGTCATGAAGAACCTAGGGGTAAGACAGGAATAAAGACGCAGACCTACTGGAGAACGGACTTGAGGATATGGGGAGGGGGAGGGGTGAGCTTTGACAGGGCGAGAGAGAGTCATGGACATATACACACTAACAAACGTAGTAAGGTAGATAGCTAGTGGGAAGCAGCCGCAAGGCACAGGGATATTAGCTTTGTACTTTGTGACAGCCTGGAGGGGTGGGATAGGGAGAGTGGGAGGGAGGGAGACGCAAGAGGGAAGACATATGGGAACATATGTATATGTATAACTGATTCACTTTGTTATAAAGCAGAAACTAACACACCATTGTAAAGCAATTATACCCCAATAAAGATGTTTAAAAAAAAAAAACACAATGACAGTGAAATAGAGAGCAATTCTTAAATAATTCATTCAGGGCTTGTGATGCAACCTGGATTTACCACATCTACACCCAGAGCTGGTTGAGACATAAGGCTGGACACTTTGGGCTGATAGCATTGGTGAGGTTTGGTGAGCAAACGCAGACCCTTTGAAGTCATACTGCATGGTACCCATTCCATGGGTCCCAACTCTCCAGGTTTAAGGGATTCTTTCTTCAGCTAAAACATGCATGGGAAACCCGGAGTATGTTCCACCGTGTGATTGGGAGACGTTTTCAAATGCATCTCAGGTTTCATCCCCTGGTATTCGGGTGCACCGTTCCAGACACTTTACTAACACTCTCCCCACTTGGAAAGTCAGTGCCTTTAACCTTCTGTTTGGCACAGTTTGCAATTTCTGCGCAAGATGAACAGGAATAGGGAGAACCAATGAGAGACTAGCTGTAAGTGTCTGCACGGGCAAATGGAACGCTCATTTCCCACCAGGAAGAGGAATTCACCAAAGGCTCAGCGTGCCCTGCGGGAACCAGATTAGGGCCTGAAGCAATCCTGCGGTTTTGCGGCCAGCTCACAAGATAGCGAGTTGAAGAAAAGAGCCCAGGGGCACTGTAATTCACAAACCTGCAGAGTTATGAATGACAGCTATCGTCCAAAAATGTATTGAAGTAAGTCTTCGAAGAGGACTTGAAAGCGGGGCGGAATTTCAGGAAAACGATTTCAGGGGGTAGACTGGAATTGCACTTAAAGCATAGGAAAAGAGGCAGAATGTCGACAATGATGCACTTGGCCAAAAAGTGCGTATGCGTTTTTTCCTGAATATATTCAGGAAAAAACGCATACGCACTTTTTGGACAACCAAGCAAGCGTGTAAAGGAAATCTGCACTACAATGAAGTCTCACTGCACCCCGGTCAAAAGGGCCATCTGAAAAAAGTGTAAAATCCAGAAAGGCAGAACAGGTCATGGAGAACAGGGAGCCTTGTTATGCTGATGGGCAGGATGTAAATTGCCAACAGCCACTCTGGAGAAGTGTATGGTGTTTCCTGAAACACGTAGGAAACAAAGCAACACAGCCTATGGCACTTCCACTTAGGTCCTATAGCTTAGGGAAATTAAAATCAAAAACACACAGGCACCCCAAAGTTTGGGACGGCTCTGTTTACAAGAACCTCGTCTACGGTACAAGTTAAATATCCGAGAAAGCAAAAAATGGATAAAGAAGTTGTGGTACATACGTACAATGGAATATCACTCAGCAATGAGATCTACGTCATCAGGCCCGTAGCGGCATAATGAGTGGATTCAGGTACGAGGATTCTACGAGAAATAAGTCACACAGAAAAAGAAACATCATAAGATATCACTAATACACGGAACGTAAACTTGGCTACACATGAACTGAATTACAAAACAGAACAGGGTCTCAAATTTAGAAAATCAACTTATGCTTGCTTATGGGGAAAGGTGAGTTGGGGTGCTGCATCAAACCAGAGATTGAAATTAGCACAGATACCGTTCCATAAGCCAAATATATAATAGACAAGACCTACTCCTTGCTCAACGAAATGGAATCAACACCCCATATTCAACGCCTGGGAATATACATGACAAGTAAGAATATTAAGACCCATGGATTTATATGTCTAAATAAGGAAGTCAAGCGTGTGTACAGTGGCCTAAACGCAGCAGTGAAAATCCGATAAATCCCATTAACAAAATAAATTTCAAAAACAAAACACAATGACAGTGAAATAGAGAGCAATTCTTAAATAATTCATTCAGGGCTTGTGATGCAACCTGGATTTACCACATCTACACCCAGAGCTGGTTGTGACATAAGGCTGAACACTTCGGGCTGATAGCATTGGTGATGCTTGGTGAGCAAACGCAGACCCTTTGAAGTCATACTGCATGGTACCCATTCCATGGGTCCGAACTCTCCAGGTTTAAGGGATTCTTCCTTCAGCTAAAACATGCATGTTAAACCCGGAGTATGTTCCACCGTGTGATTGGGAAACGTTTTCAAATGCATCTCAGGTTTCGTCCCCTGGAACTCGGGTGCACCGTTCCAGACACTTTACTAAAACTCTCCCCACTTGGAAAGTCAGTGCCTTTAACCTCCTGTTTGGCACAGTTTGCAATTTCTGCGCAAGATGAACAGGAATAGGGAGAAGCAATGAGAGGCTAGCTGTAGGTGTCTGCACGGGCAAATGGAACGCTCATTTCCCACCTGGAAGAGGAATTAACCAAAGGCTCAGTGTGCCCTGCCGGAACCAGATTAGGGCCTGAAGCAATCCTGCGGTTTTGCGGCCAGCTCACAAGAAAGCGAGTTGAACAAAGGAGCTCAGGGGCACTGTAATTCACAATCCTGCAGAGTTATGAATGACAGCTATCGTCCAAAAATGTATTGAAGTAACTTTTCGAAGAGGACTTGAAAGTGGGGCAGAATTTCAGGAAAACGATTTCAGGAGGTAGACTGGAATTGCCCTTAAAGCATAGGAAAAGAGGCAGAATATCCACAATGATGCACTTGGCCAAAAAGGGCGTATGCGTTTTTTCCTGAATATATTCAGGAAAAAACGCATACGCACTTTTTGGACAACCAAGCAAGCGTGTAAAGGAAATCTGCACTACAATGAAGTCTCACTGCCCCCCGGTCAAAAGGGCCATCTGAAAAAAGTGTAAAATCCAGAAAGGCAGAACAGGTCATGGAGAACAGGGAGCCTTGTTATGCTGATGGGCGGGATGTAAATTGCCAACAGCCACTCTGGAGAAGTGTATGGTGTTTCCTGAAACACGTAGGAAACAAAGCAACACAGCCTATGGCACTTCCACTTAGGGTCCTATAGCTTAGGGAAATTAAAATCAAAAACACACAGGCACCCCAAAGTTTGGGACGGCTCTGTTTACAAGAACCTCGTCTACGGTACAAGTTAAATATCCGAGAAAGCAAAAAATGGATAAAGAAGTTGTGGTACATACGTACAATGGAATATCACTCAGCAATGAGATCTACGTCATCAGGCCCGTAGCGGCATAATGAGTGGATTCAGGTACGACGATTCTACGAGAAATAAGTCACACAGAAAAAGAAACATCATAAGATATCACTAATACACGGAACGTAAACTTGGCTACACATGAACTGAATTACAAAACAGAACAGGGTCTCAAATTTAGAAAACCAACTTATGCTTGCTTATGGGGAAAGGTGAGTTGGGGTGCTGCATCAAACCAGAGATTGAAATTAGCACAGATACCGTTCCATAAGCCAAATATATAATAGACAAGACCTACTCCTTGCTCAACGAAATGGAATCAACACCCCATATTCAACGCCTGGGAATATACATGACAAGTAAGAATCTTAAGACCCATGGATTTATATGTCTAAATAAGGAAGTCAAGCGTGTGTACAGTGGCCTAAATGCAGCAGTGAAAATCCGATAAATCCCATTAACAAAATAAATTTCAAAAACAAAACACAATGACAGTGAAATAGAGAGCAATTCTTAAATAATTCATTCAGGGCTTGTGATGCAACCTGGATTTACCACATCTACACCCAGAGCTGGTTGAGACATAAGGCTGAACACTTAGGGCTGATAGCATTGGTGATGTTTGGTGAGCAAACGCAGACCATGTGAAGTCATACTGCATGGTACCCATTCCATGGGTCCGAACTCTCCAGGTTTAAGGGATTCTTCCTTCAGCTAAAACATGCATGGGAAACCCGGAGTATGTTCCACCGTGTGATTGGGAAACGTTTTCAAATGCATCTCAGGATTCATCCCCTGGTACTCGGTTGCACCGTTCCAGACACTTTACTAACACTCTCCCCACTTGGAAAGTCAGTGCCTTTAACCTTCTGTTTGGCACAGTTTGCAATTTCTGCGCAAGATGAACAGGAATAGGGAGAACCAATGAGAGACTAGCTGTAAGTGTCTGCACGGGCAAATGGAACGCTCATTTCCCACCAGGAAGAGGAATTAACCAAAGGCTCAGCGTGCCCTGCCGGAACCAGATTAGGGCCTGAAGCAATCCTGCGGTTTTGCGGCCAGCTCACAAGATAGCGAGTTGAAGAAAAGAGCCCAGGGGCACTGTAATTCACAAACCTGCAGAGTTATGAATGACAGCTATCGTCCAAAAATGTATTGAAGTAAGTCTTCGAAGAGGAATTGAAAGTGGGGCAGAATTTCAGGAAAACGATTTCAGGGGGTAGCCTGGAATTGCACTTAAAGCATAGGAAAAGAGGCAGAATGTCCACAATGATGCACTTGGCCAAAAAGGGCGTATGCGTTTTTTCCTGAATATATTCAGGAAAAAACGCATACGCCCTTTTTGGCCAACCAAGCAAGCGTGTAAAGGAAATCTGCACTACATTGAAGTCTCACTGCCCCCCGGTCAAAAGGGCCATCTGAAAAAAGTGTAAAATCCAGAAAGGCAGGACAGGTCATGGAGAAGAGGGAGCCTTGTTATGCTGATGGGCGGGATGTAAATTGCCAACAGCCACTCTGGAGAAGTGTATGGTGTTTCCTAAAACACGTAGGAAACAAAGCAACACAGCCTATGGCACTTCCACATAGGGTCCTATAGCTTAGGGAAATTAAAATCAAAAACACACAGGCACCCCAAAGTTTGGGACGGCTCTGTTTACAAGAACCTCGTCTACGGTACAAGTTAAATATCCGAGAAAGCAAAAAATGGATAAAGAAGTTGTGGTACGTACGTACAATGGAATATCACTCAACAATGAGATCTACGCCATCAGGCCCGTAGCGGCATAATGAGTGGATTAACGTACGAGGAGTCTACGAGAAATAAGTCACACAGAAAAAGAAACATCATAAGATATCACTAATACACGGAACGTAAACTTGGCTACACATGAACTGAATTACAAAACAGAACAGGGTCTCAAATTTAGAAAACCAACTTATGCTTGCTTATGGGGAAAGGTGAGTTGGGGTGCTGCATCAAACCAGAGATTGAAATTAGCACAGATACCGTTCCATAAGCCAAATATATAATAGACAAGACCTACTGTTGCTCAACGAAATGGACTCAACACCCCATATTCAACGCCTGGGAATATACCTGACAAGTAAGAATCTTAAGACCCATGGATTTATATGTCTAAATAAGGAAGTCAAGCGTGTGTACAGTGGCCTAAACGCAGCAGTGAAAATCCGATAAATCCCATTAACAAAATAAATTTCACAAACAAAACACAATGACATGCAAATGAAGCAAATGACAAAGGATTAATCTCCAAATTTTACAAGCAGCTCAATAACAAAAAAACAAACAACCCAATCCAAAAATGGGCAGAAGACCTAAATAGACATTTCTCCAAAGAAGATATACAGAATGGCAACAAACACATGAAAGAATGCTCAACATCATTAATCATTAGAGAAATGCAAATCAAAACTACAATGAGATATCATCTCACACCAGTCAGAATGGCCATCATCAAAAAATCTAGAAACAATAAATGCTGGAGAGGGTGTGGAGAAAAGGGAACACTCTTGCACTGCTGGTGGGAATGTGAATTGGTTCAGCCACTATGGAGAACAGTATGGAGGTTCCTTAAAAAACTACAAATAGAATTACCACATGACCCAGCAATCCCACTACTGGGCATATACCCTGGGAAAACCAAAATTCAAAAAGAGTCATGTACCAAAATGTTCATTGCAGCTCTATTTACAATAGCCCAGAGATGGAAACAACCTAAGCGCCCATCATCGGATGAATGGATAAAGAAAATGTGGCACATATATACAATGGAATATTACTCAGCCTTAAAAAGAAATGAAATTGAGCTATTTGTAATGAGATGGATAGACCTAGAGTCTGTCATACAGAGTGAAGTAAGTCAGAAAGAAAAAGACAAATACCGTGTGCTAACACATATATATGGATTTTAAGGGGAAAATAATGTCATGAAGAACCTAGGGGTAAGACAGGAATAAAGACGCAGACCTACTGGAGAACGGACTTGAGGATATGGGGAGGGGGAGGGGTGAGCTTTGACAGGGCGAGAGAGAGTCATGGACATATACACACTAACAAACGTAGTAAGGTAGATAGCTAGTGGGAAGCAGCCGCAAGGCACAGGGATATTAGCTTGGTGCTTTGAGACAGCCTGGAGGGGTGGGATAGGGAGAGTGGGAGGGAGGGAGACGCAAGAGGGAAGACATATGGGAACATATGTATATGTATAACTGATTCACTTTGTTATAAAGCAGAAACTAACACACCATTGTAAAGCAATTATACCCCAATAAAGATGTTTAAAAAAAAAAACACAATGACAGTGAAATAGAGAGCAATTCTTAAATAATTCATTCAGGGCTTGTGATGCAACCTGGATTTACCACATCTACACCCAGAGCTGGTTGAGACATAAGGCTGGACACTTTGGGCTGATAGCATTGGTGAGGTTTGGTGAGCAAACGCAGACCCTTTGAAGTCATACTGCATGGTACCCATTCCATGGGTCCCAACTCTCCAGGTTTAAGGGATTCTTCCTTCAGCTAAAACATGCATGGGAAACCCGGAGTATGTTCCACCGTGTGATTGGGAAACGTTTTCAAATGCATCTCAGGTTTCGTCCCCTGGTACTCAGGTGCAACGTTCCAGACACTTTACTGAAACTCTCCCCACTTGGAAAGTCAGTGCCTTTAACCTCCTGTTTGGCACAGTTTTCAATTTCTGCGCAAGATGAACAGGAATAGGGCGAACCAATGAGAGACTAGCTGTAGGTGTCTGCACGGGCAAATGGAACGCTCATTTCCCACCTGGAAGAGGAATTAACCAAAGGCTCAGCGTGCCCTGCCGGAACCAGATTAGGGCCTGAAGCAATCCTGCGGTTTTGCGGCCAGCTCACAAGAAAGCGAGTTGAAGAAAGGAGCTCAGGGTCACTGTAATTCACAATATTGCAGAGTTATGAATGACAGCTATCGTCCAAAAATGTATTGAAGTAAGTTTTCGAAGAGGACTTGAAAGCGGGGCAGAATTTCAGGAAAACGATTTCAGGGGGTAGACTGGAATTGTACTTAAAGCATAGGAAAAGAGGCAGAATATCCACAATGATGCACTTGGCCAAAAAGGGCGTATGCGTTTTTTCCTGAATATATTCAGGAAAAAACGCATACGCCCTTTTTGGCCAACCAAGCAAGCGTGTAAAGGAAATCTGCACTACATTGCAGTCTCACTGCCCCCCGGTCAAAAGGGCCATCTGAAAAAAGTGTAAAATCCAGAAAGGCAGGACAGGTCATGGAGAAGAGGGAGCCTTGTTATGCTGATGGGCGGGATGTAAATTGCCAACAGCCACTCTGGAGAAGTGTATGGTGTTTCCTGAAACACGTAGGAAACAAAGCAACACAGCCTATGGCACTTCCACTTAGGTCCTATAGCTTAGGGAAATTAAATTCAAAAACACAGAGGCACCCCAAAGTTTGGGACGGCTCGGTTTACAAGAACCTCGTCTACGGTACAAGTTAAATATGCGAGAAAGCAAAAAATGGATAAAGAAGTTGTGGTACGTACGTACAATGGAATATCACTCAACAATGAGATCTACGCCATCAGGCCCGTAGCGGCATAAAGAGTGGATTCAGGTACGACGATTCTACGAGAAATAAGTCACACAGAAAAAGAAACATCATAAGATATCACTAATACACGGAACGTAAACTTGGCTACACATGAACTGAATTACAAAACAGAACAGGGTCTCAAATTTAGAAAACCAACTTATGCTTGCTTATGGGGAAAGGTGAGTTGGGGTGCTGCATCAAACCAGAGATTGAAATTAGCACAGATACCGTTCCATAAGCCAAATATATAATAGACAAGACCTGCTCCTTGCTCAACGAAATGGAATCAACACCCCATATTCAACGCCTGGGAATATACCTGACAAGTAAGAATCTTAAGACCCATGGATTTATATGTCTAAATAAGGAAGTCAAGCGTGTGTACAGTGGCCTAAACGCAGCAGTGAAAATCCGATAAATCCCATTAACAAAATAAATTTCACAAACAAAACACAATGACATGCAAATGAAGCAAATGACAAAGGATTAATCTCCAAATTTTACAAGCAGCTCATGCAGCTCAATAACAAAAAAACAAACAACCCAATCCAAAAATGGGCAGAAGACCTAAATAGACATTTCTCCAAAGAAGATATACAGAATGGCAACAAACACATGAAAGAATGCTCAACATCATTAATCATTTGAGAAATGCAAATCAAAACTACAATGAGATATCATCTCACACCAGTCAGAATGGCCATCATCAAAAAATCTAGAAACAATAAATGCTGGAGAGGGTGTGGAGAAAAGGGAACACTCTTGCACTGCTGGTGGGAATGTGAATTGGTTCAGCCACTATGGAGAACAGTATGGAGGTTCCTTAAAAAACTACAAATAGAATTACCACATGACCCAGCAATCCCACTACTGGGCATATACCCTGGGAAAACCAAAATTCAAACAGAGTCATGTACCAAAATGTTCATTGCAGCTCTATTTACAATAGCCCGGAGATGGAAACAACCTAAGCGCCCATCATCGGATGAATGGATAAAGAAAATGTGGCACATATATACAATGGAATATTACTCAGCCTTAAAAAGAAATGAAATTGAGCTATTTGTAATGAGATGGATAGACCTAGAGTCTGTCATACAGAGTGAAGTAAGTCAGAAAGAAAAAGACAAATACCGTATGCTAACACATATATATGGAATTTAAGGGGAAAAAAAATGTCATGAAGAACCTAGGGGTAAGACAGGAATAAAGACGCAGACCTACTGGAGAACGGACTTGAGGATATGGGGAGGGGGAGGGGTGAGCTTTGACAGGGCGAGAGAGAGTCATGGACATATACACACTAACAAACGTAGTAAGGTAGATAGCTAGTGGGAAGCAGCCGCAAGGCACAGGGATATTAGCTTTGTACTTTGTGACAGCCTGGAGGGGTGGGATAGGGAGAGTGGGAGGGAGGGAGACGCAAGAGGGAAGACATATGGGAACATATGTATATGTATAACTGATTCACTTTGTTATAAAGCAGAAACTAACACACCATTGTAAAGCAATTATACCCCAATAAAGATGTTTAAAAAAAAAACACACAATGACAGTGAAATAGAGAGCAATTCTTAAATAATTCATTCAGGGCTTGTGATGCAACCTGGATTTACCACATCTACACCCAGAGCTGGTTGAGACATAAGGCTGGACACTTTGGGCTGATAGCATTGGTGAGGTTTGGTGAGCAAACGCAGACCCTTTGAAGTCATACTGCATGGTACCCATTCCATGGGTCCCAACTCTCCAGGTTTAAGGGATTCTTCCTTCAGCTAAAACATGCATGGGAAACCCGGAGTATGTTCCACCGTGTGATTGGGAGACGTTTTCAAATGCATCTCAGGTTTCATCCCCTGGTATTTGGGTGCACCGTTCCAGACACTTTACTAACACTCTCCCCACTTGGAAAGTCAGTGCCTTTAACCTTCTGTTTGGCACAGTTTGCAATTTCTGCGCAAGATGAACAGGAATAGGGAGAACCAATGAGAGACTAGCTGTAAGTGTCTGCACGGGCAAATGGAACGCTCATTTCCCACCAGGAAGAGGAATTAACTAAAGGCTCAGCGTGCCCTGCCGGAACCAGATTAGGGCCTGAAGCAATCCTGCGGTTTTGCGGCCAGCTCACAAGATAGCGAGTTGAAGAAAAGAGCCCAGGGGCACTGTAATTCACAAACCTGCAGAGTTATGAATGACAGCTATCGTCCAAAAATGTATTGAAGTAAGTCTTCGAAGAGGACTTGAAAGCGGGGCGGAATTTCAGGAAAACGATTTCAGGGGGTAGACTGGAATTGCACTTAAAGCATAGGAAAAGAGGCAGAATGTCGACAATGATGCACTTGGCCAAAAAGTGCGTATGCGTTTTTTCCTGAATATATTCAGGAAAAAACGCATACGCACTTTTTGGACAACCAAGCAAGCGTGTAAAGGAAATCTGCACTACAATGAAGTCTCACTGCCCCCCGGTCAAAAGGGCCATCTGAAAAAAGTGTAAAATCCAGAAAGGCAGAACAGGTCATGGAGAACAGGGAGCCTTGTTATGCTGATGGGCGGGATGTAAATTGCCAACAGCCACTCTGGAGAAGTGTATGGTGTTTCCTGAAACACGTAGGAAACAAAGCAACACAGCCTATGGCACTTCCACTTAGGTCCTATAGCTTAGGGAAATTAAAATCAAAAACACACAGCCACCCCAAAGTTTGGGACGGCTCTGTTTACAAGAACCTCGTCTACGGTACAAGTTAAATATCCGAGAAAGCAAAAAATGGATAAAGAAGTTGTGGTACATACGTACAATGGAATATCACTCAGCAATGAGATCTACGTCATCAGGCCCGTAGCGGCATAATGAGTGGATTCAGGTACGAGGATTCTACGAGAAATAAGTCACACAGAAAAAGAAACATCATAAGATATCACTAATACACGGAACGTAAACTTGGCTACACATGAACTGAATTACAAAACAGAACAGGGTCTCAAATTTAGAAAATCAACTTATGCTTGCTTATGGGGAAAGGTGAGTTGGGGTGCTGCATCAAACCAGAGATTGAAATTAGCACAGATACCGTTCCATAAGCCAAATATATAATAGACAAGACCTACTCCTTGCTCAACGAAATGGAATCAACACCCCATATTCAACGCCTGGGAATATACATGACAAGTAAGAATATTAAGACCCATGGATTTATATGTCTAAATAAGGAAGTCAAGCGTGTGTACAGTGGCCTAAACGCAGCAGTGAAAATCTGATAAATCCCATTAACAAAATAAATTTCAAAAACAAAACACAATGACAGTGAAATAGAGAGCAATTCTTAAATAATTCATTCAGGGCTTGTGATGCAACCTGGATTTACCACATCTACACCCAGAGCTGGTTGAGACATAAGGCTGAACACTTCGGGCTGATAGCATTGGTGATGCTTGGTGAGCAAACGCGGACCCTTTGAAGTCATACTGCATGGTACCCATTCCATGGGTCCGAACTCTCCAGGTTTAAGGGATTCTTCCTTCAGCTAAAACATGCATGTTAAACCCGGAGTATGTTCCACCGTGTGATTGGGAAACGTTTTCAAATGCATCTCAGGTTTCGTCCCCTGGAACTCGGGTGCACCGTTCCAGACACTTTACTAAAACTCTCCCCACTTGGAAAGTCAGTGCCTTTAACCTCCTGTTTGGCACAGTTTACAATTTCTGCGCAAGATGAACAGGAATAGGGAGAAGCAATGAGAGGCTAGCTGTAGGTGTCTGCACGGGCAAATGGAACGCTCATTTCCCACCTGGAAGAGGAATTAACCAAAGGCTCAGTGTGCCCTGCCGGAACCAGATTAGGGCCTGAAGCAATCCTGCGGTTTTGCGGCCAGCTCACAAGAAAGCGAGTTGAACAAAGGAGCTCAGGGGCACTGTAATTCACAATCCTGCAGAGTTATGAATGACAGCTATCGTCCAAAAATGTATTGAAGTAACTTTTCGAAGAGGACTTGAAAGTGGGGCAGAATTTCAGGAAAACGATTTCAGGAGGTAGACTGGAATTGCCCTTAAAGCATAGGAAAAGAGGCAGAATATCCACAATGATGCACTTGGCCAAAAAGGGCGTATGCGTTTTTTCCTGAATATATTCAGGAAAAAACGCATACGCACTTTTTGGACAACCAAGCAAGCGTGTAAAGGAAATCTGCACTACAATGAAGTCTCACTGCCCCCCGGTCAAAAGGGCCATCTGAAAAAAGTGTAAAATCCAGAAAGGCAGAACAGGTCATGGAGAACAGGGAGCCTTGTTATGCTGATGGGCGGGATGTAAATTGCCAACAGCCACTCTGGAGAAGTGTATGGTGTTTCCTGAAACACGTAGGAAACAAAGCAACACAGCCTATGGCACTTCCACTTAGGGTCCTATAGCTTAGGGAAATTAAAATCAAAAACACACAGGCACCCCAAAGTTTGGGACGGCTCTGTTTACAAGAACCTCGTCTACGGTACAAGTTAAATATCCGAGAAAGCAAAAAATGGATAAAGAAGTTGTGGTACATACGTACAATGGAATATCACTCAGCAATGAGATCTACGTCATCAGGCCCGTAGCGGCATAATGAGTGGATTCAGGTACGACGATTCTACGAGAAATAAGTCACACAGAAAAAGAAACATCATAAGATATCACTAATACACGGAACGTAAACTTGGCTACACATGAACTGAATTACAAAACAGAACAGGGTCTCAAATTTAGAAAACCAACTTATGCTTGCTTATGGGGAAAGGTGAGTTGGGGTGCTGCATCAAACCAGAGATTGAAATTAGCACAGATACCGTTCCATAAGCCAAATATATAATAGACAAGACCTACTCCTTGCTCAACGAAATGGAATCAACACCCCATATTCAACGCCTGGGAATATACATGACAAGTAAGAATCTTAAGACCCATGGATTTATATGTCTAAATAAGGAAGTCAAGCGTGTGTACAGTGGCCTAAATGCAGCAGTGAAAATCCGATAAATCCCATTAACAAAATAAATTTCAAAAACAAAACACAATGACAGTGAAATAGAGAGCAATTCTTAAATAATTCATTCAGGGCTTGTGATGCAACCTGGATTTACCACATCTACACCCAGAGCTGGTTGAGACATAAGGCTGAACACTTAGGGCTGATAGCATTGGTGATGTTTGGTGAGCAAACGCAGACCATGTGAAGTCATACTGCATGGTACCCATTCCATGGGTCCCAACTCTCCAGGTTTAAGGGATTCTTCCTTCAGCTAAAACATGCATGGGAAACCCGGAGTATGTTCCACCGTGTGATTGGGAAACGTTTTCAAATGCATCTCAGGATTCATCCCCTGGTACTCGGTTGCACCATTCCAGACACTTTACTAACACTCTCCCCACTTGGAAAGTCAGTGCCTTTAACCTTCTGTTTGGCACAGTTTGCAATTTCTGCGCAAGATGAACAGGAATAGGGAGAACCAATGAGAGACTAGCTGTAAGTGTCTGCACGGGCAAATGGAACGCTCATTTCCCACCAGGAAGAGGAATTAACCAAAGGCTCAGCGTGCCCTGCCGGAACCAGATTAGGGCCTGAAGCAATCCTGCGGTTTTGCGGCCAGCTCACAAGATAGCGAGTTGAAGAAAAGAGCCCAGGGGCACTGTAATTCACAAACCTGCAGAGTTATGAATGACAGCTATCGTCCAAAAATGTATTGAAGTAAGTCTTCGAAGAGGAATTGAAAGTGGGGCAGAATTTCAGGAAAACGATTTCAGGGGGTAGCCTGGAATTGCACTTAAAGCATAGGAAAAGAGGCAGAATGTCCACAATGATGCACTTGGCCAAAAAGGGCGTATGCGTTTTTTCCTGAATATATTCAGGAAAAAACGCATACGCCCTTTTTGGCCAACCAAGCAAGCGTGTAAAGGAAATCTGCACTACATTGAAGTCTCACTGCCCCCCGGTCAAAAGGGCCATCTGAAAAAAGTGTAAAATCCAGAAAGGCAGGACAGGTCATGGAGAAGAGGGAGCCTTGTTATGCTGATGGGCGGGATGTAAATTGCCAACAGCCACTCTGGAGAAGTGTATGGTGTTTCCTAAAACACGTAGGAAACAAAGCAACACAGCCTATGGCACTTCCACTTAGGGTCCTATAGCTTAGGGAAATTAAAATCAAAAACACACAGGCACCCCAAAGTTTGGGACGGCTCTGTTTACAAGAACCTCGTCTACGGTACAAGTTAAATATCCGAGAAAGCAAAAAATGGATAAAGAAGTTGTGGTACGTACGTACAATGGAATATCACTCAACAATGAGATCTACGTCATCAGGCCCGTAGCGGCATAATGAGTGGATTAACGTACGAGGAGTCTACGAGAAATAAGTCACACAGAAAAAGAAACATCATAAGATATCACTAATACACGGAACATAAACTTGGCTACACATGAACTGAATTACAAAACAGAACAGGGTCTCAAATTTACAAAACCAACTTATGCTTGCTTATGGGGAAAGGTGAGTTGGGGTGCTGCATCAAACCAGAGATTGAAATTAGCACAGATACCGTTCCATAAGCCAAATATATAATAGACAAGACCTACTGTTGCTCAACGAAATGGACTCAACACCCCATATTCAACGCCTGGGAATATACCTGACAAGTAAGAATCTTAAGACCCATGGATTTATATGTCTCCATAAGGAAGTCAAGCGTGTGTACAGTGGCCTAAACGCAGCAGTGAAAATCCGATAAATCCCATTAACAAAATAAATTTCACAAACAAAACACAATGACATGCAAATGAAGCAAATGACAAAGGATTAATCTCCAAAATTTACAAGCAGCTCAATAACAAAAAAACAAACAACCCAATCCAAAAATGGGCAGAAGACCTAAATAGACATTTCTCCAAAGAAGATATACAGAATGGCAACAAACACATGAAAGAATGCTCAACATCATTAATCATTAGAGAAATGCAAATCAAAACTACAATGAGATATCATCTCACACCAGTCAGAATGGCCATCATCAAAAAATCTAGAAACAATAAATGCTGGAGAGGGTGTGGAGAAAAGGGAACACTCTTGCACTGCTGGTGGGAATGTGAATTGGTTCAGCCACTATGGAGAACAGTATGGAGGTTCCTTAAAAAACTACAAATAGAATTACCACATGACCCAGCAATCCCACTACTGGGCATATACCCTGGGAAAACCAAAATTCAAAAAGAGTCATGTACCAAAATGTTCATTGCAGCTCTATTTACAATAGCCCAGAGATGGAAACAACCTAAGCGCCCATCATCGGATGAATGGATAAAGAAAATGTGGCACATATATACAATGGAATATTACTCAGCCTTAAAAAGAAATGAAATTGAGCTATTTGTAATGAGATGGATAGACCTAGAGTCTGTCATACAGAGTGAAGTAAGTCAGAAAGAAAAAGACAAATACCGTGTGCTAACACATATATATGGATTTTAAGGGGAAAATAATGTCATGAAGAACCTAGGGGTAAGACAGGAATAAAGACGCAGACCTACTGGAGAACGGACTTGAGGATATGGGGAGGGGGAGGGGTGAGCTTTGACAGGGCGAGAGAGAGTCATGGACATATACACACTAACAAACGTAGTAAGGTAGATAGCTAGTGGGAAGCAGCCGCAAGGCACAGGGATATTAGCTTGGTGCTTTGAGACAGCCTGGAGGGGTGGGATAGGGAGAGTGGGAGGGAGGGAGACGCAAGAGGGAAGACATATGGGAACATATGTATATGTATAACTGATTCACTTTGTTATAAAGCAGAAACTAACACACCATTGTAAAGCAATTATACCCCAATAAAGATGTTTAAAAAAAAAAACACAATGACAGTGAAATAGAGAGCAATTCTTAAATAATTCATTCAGGGCTTGTGATGCAACCTGGATTTACCACATCTACACCCAGAGCTGGTTGAGACATAAGGCTGGACACTTTGGGCTGATAGCATTGGTGAGGTTTGGTGAGCAAACGCAGACCCTTTGAAGTCATACTGCATGGTACCCATTCCATGGGTCCCAACTCTCCAGGTTTAAGGGATTCTTCCTTCAGCTAAAACATGCATGGGAAACCCGGAGTATGTTCCACCGTGTGATTGGGAAACGTTTTCAAATGCATCTCAGGTTTCGTCCCCTGGTACTCAGGTGCACCGTTCCAGACACTTTACTAAAACTCTCCCCACTTGGAAAGTCAGTGCCTTTAACCTCCTGTTTGGCACAGTTTTCAATTTCTGCGCAAGATGAACAGGAATAGGGAGAACCAATGAGAGACTAGCTGTAGGTGTCTGCACGGGCAAATGGAACGCTCATTTCCCACCTGGAAGAGGAATTAACCAAAGGCTCAGCGTGCCCTGCCGGAACCAGATTAGGGCCTGAAGCAATCCTGCGGTTTTGCGGCCAGCTCACAAGAAAGCGAGTTGAAGAAAGGAGCTCAGGGTCACTGTAATTCACAATATTGCAGAGTTATGAATGACAGCTATCGTCCAAAAATGTATTGAAGTAAGTTTTCGAAGAGGACTTGAAAGCGGGGCAGAATTTCAGGAAAACGATTTCAGGAGGTAGACTGGAATTGCACTTAAAGCATAGGAAAAGAGGCAGAATGTCCACAATGATGCACTTGGCCAAAAAGGGCGTATGCGTTTTTTCCTGAATATATTCAGGAAAAAACGCATACGCCCTTTTTGGCCAACCAAGCAAGCGTGTAAAGGAAATCTGCACTACATTGAAGTCTCACTGCCCCCCGGTCAAAAGGGCCATCTGAAAAAAGTGTAAAATCCAGAAAGGCAGGACAGGTCATGGAGAAGAGGGAGCCTTGTTATGCTGATGGGCGGGATGTAAATTGCCAACAGCCACTCTGGAGAAGTGTATGGTGTTGCCTGAAACACGTAGGAAACAAAGCAACACAGCCTATGGCACTTCCACTTAGGGTCCTATAGCTTAGGGAAATTAAATTCAAAAACACAGAGGCACCCCAAAGTTTGGGACGGCTCTGTTTACAAGAACCTCGTCTACGGTACAAGTTAAATATCCGAGAAAGCAAAAAATGGATAAAGAAGTTGTGGTACGTACGTACAATGGAATATCACTCAACAATGAGATCTACGTCATCAGGCCCATAGCGGCATAATGAGTGGATTCAGGTACGACGATTCTACGAGAAATAAGTCACACAGGAAAAGAAACATCATAAGATATCACTAATACACGGAACGTAAACTTGGCTACACATGAACTGAATTACAAAACAGAACAGGGTCTCAAATTTAGAAAACCAACTTATGCTTGCTTATGGGGAAAGGTGAGTTGGGGTGCTGCATCAAACCAGAGATTGAAATTAGCACAGATACCGTTCCATAAGCCAAATATATAATAGACAAGACCTACTGTTGCTCAACGAAATGGACCCAACACCCCATATTCAACGCCTGGGCATATACCTAACAAGTAAGAATCTTAAGACCCATGGATTTATATGTCTCCATAAGGAAGTCAAGCGTGTGTACAGTGGCCTAAACGCAGCAGTGAAAATCCGATAAATCCCATTAACAAAATAAATTTCACAAACAAAACACAATGACATGCAAATGAAGCAAATGACAAAGGATTAATCTCCAAAATTTACAAGCAGCTCAATAACAAAAAAACAAACAACCCAATCCAAAAATGGGCAGAAGACCTAAATAGACATTTCTCCAAAGAAGATATACAGAATGGCAACAAACACATGAAAGAATGCTCAACATCATTAATCATTAGAGAAATGCAAATCAAAACTACAATGAGATATCATCTCACACCAGTCAGAATGGCCATCATCAAAAAATCTAGAAACAATAAATGCTGGAGAGGGTGTGGAGAAAAGGGAACACTCTTGCACTGCTGGTGGGAATGTGAATTGGTTCAGCCACTATGGAGAACAGTATGGAGGTTCCTTAAAAAACTACAAATAGAATTACCACATGACCCAGCAATCCCACTACTGGGCATATACCCTGGGAAAACCAAAATTCAAACAGAGTCATGTACCAAAATGTTCATTGCAGCTCTATTTACAATAGCCCGGAGATGGAAACAACCTAAGCGCCCATCATCGGATGAATGGATAAAGAAAATGTGGCACATATATACAATGGAATATTACTCAGCCTTAAAAAGAAATGAAATTGAGCTATTTGTAATGAGATGGATAGACCTAGAGTCTGTCATACAGAGTGAAGTAAGTCAGAAAGAAAAAGACAAATACCGTATGCTAACACATATATATGGAATTTAAGGGGAAAAAAATGTCATGAAGAACCTAGGGGTAAGACAGGAATAAAGACGCAGACCTACTGGAGAACGGACTTGAGGATATGGGGAGGGGGAGGGGTGAGCTTTGACAGGGCGAGAGAGAGTCATGGACATATACACACTAACAAACGTAGTAAGGTAGATAGCTAGTGGGAAGCAGCCGCAAGGCACAGGGATATTAGCTTGGTGCTTTGAGACAGCCTGGAGGGGTGGGATAGGGAGAGTGGGAGGGAGGGAGACGCAAGAGGGAAGACATATGGGAACATATGTATATGTATAACTGATTCACTTTGTTATAAAGCAGAAACTAACACACCATTGTAAAGCAATTATACCCCAATAAAGATGTTTAAAAAAAAAAACACAATGACAGTGAAATAGAGAGCAATTCTTAAATAATTCATTCAGGGCTTGTGATGCAACCTGGATTTACCACATCTACACCCAGAGCTGGTTGAGACATAAGGCTGGACACTTTGGGCTGATAGCATTGGTGAGGTTTGGTGAGCAAACGCAGACCCTTTGAAGTCATACTGCATGGTACCCATTCCATGGGTCCCAACTCTCCAGGTTTAAGGGATTCTTCCTTCAGCTAAAACATGCATTGGAAACCCGGAGTATGTTCCACCGTGTGATTGGGAAACGTTTTCAAATGCATCTCAGGTTTCGTCCCCTGGTACTCAGGTGCACCGTTCCAGACACTTTACTAAAACTCTCCCCACTTGGAAAGTCAGTGCCTTTAACCTCCTGTTTGGCACAGTTTGCAATTTCTGCGCAAGATGAACAGGAATAGGGAGAACCAATGAGAGACTAGCTGTAGGTGTCTGCACGGGCAAATGGAACGCTCATTTCCCACATGGAAGAGGAATTAACCAAAGGCTCAGCGTGCCCTGCCGGAACCAGATTAGGGCCTGAAGCAATCCTGCGGTTTTGCGGCCAGCTCACAAGAAAGCGAGTTGAAGAAAGGAGCTCAGGGTCACTGTAATTCACAATATTGCAGAGTTATGAATGACAGCTATCGTCCAAAAATGTATTGAAGTAAGTTTTCGAAGAAGACTTGAAAGCGGGGCAGAATTTCAGGAAAACGATTTCAGGAGGTAGACTGGAATTGCACTTAAAGCATAGGAAAAGAGGCAGAATGTCCACAATGATGCACTTGGCCAAAAAGGGCGTATGCGTTTTTTCCTGAATATATTCAGGAAAAAATGCATACGCCCTTTTTGGCCAACCAAGCAAGCGTGTAAAGGAAATCTGCACTACATTGAAGTCTCACTGCCCCCCGGTCAAAAGGGCCATCTGAAAAAAGTGTAAAATCCAGAAAGGCAGGACAGGTCATGGAGAAGAGGGAGCCTTGTTATGCTGATGGGCGGGATGTAAATTGCCAACAGCCACTCTGGAGAAGTGTATGGTGTTTCCTGAAACACGTAGGAAACAAAGCAACACAGCCTATGGCACTTCCACTTAGGGTCCTATAGCTTAGGGAAATTAAATTCAAAAACACAGAGGCACCCCAAAGTTTGGGACGGCTCTGTTTACAAGAACCTCGTCTACGGTACAAGTTAAATATCCGAGAAAGCAAAAAATGGATAAAGAAGTTGTGGTACGTACGTACAATGGAATATCACTCAACAATGAGATCTACGTCATCAGGCCCATAGCGGCATAATGAGTGGATTCAGGTACGACGATTCTACGAGAAATAAGTCACACAGAAAAAGAAACATCATAAGATATCACTAATACACGGAACATAAACTTGGCTACACATGAACTGAATTACAAAACAGAACAGGGTCTCAAATTTAGAAAACCAACTTATGCTTGCTTATGGGGAAAGGTGAGTTGGGGTGCTGCATCAAACCAGAGATTGAAATTAGCACAGATACCGTTCCATAAGCCAAATATATAATAGACAAGACCTACTGTTGCTCAACGAAATGGACTCAACACCCCATATTCAACGCCTGGGCATATACCTAACAAGTAAGAATCTTAAGACCCATGGATTTATATGTCTCCATAAGGAAGTCAAGCGTGTGTACAGTGGCCTAAACGCAGCAGTGAAAATCCGATAAATCCCATTAACAAAATAAATTTCACAAACAAAACACAATGACATGCAAATGAAGCAAATGACAAAGGATTAATCTCCAAAATTTACAAGCAGCTCAATAACAAAAAAACAAACAACCCAATCCAAAAATGGGCAGAAGACCTAAATAGACATTTCTCCAAAGAAGATATACAGAATGGCAACAAACACATGAAAGAATGCTCAACATCATTAATCATTAGAGAAATGCAAATCAAAACTACAATGAGATATCATCTCACACCAGTCAGAATGGCCATCATCAAAAAATCTAGAAACAATAAATGCTGGAGAGGGTGTGGAGAAAAGGGAACACTCTTGCACTGCTGGTGGGAATGTGAATTGGTTCAGCCAGTATGGAGAACAGTATGGAGGTTCCTTAAAAAACTACAAATAGAATTACCATATGACCCAGCAATCCCACTACTGGGCATATACCCTGGGAAAACCAAAATTCAAAAAGAGTCATGTACCAAAATGTTCATTGCAGCTCTATTTACAATAGCCCGGAGATGGAAACAACCTAAGCGCCCATCATCGGATGAATGGATAAAGAAAATGTGGCACATATATACAATGGAATATTACTCAGCCTTAAAAAGAAATGAAATTGAGCTATTTGTAATGAGATGGATAGACCTAGAGTCTGTCATACAGAGTGAAGTAAGTCAGAAAGAAAAAGACAAATACCGTATGCTAACACATATATATGGAATTTAAGGGGAAAAAAATGTCATGAAGAACCTAGGGGTAAGACAGGAATAAAGACGCAGACCTACTGGAGAACGGACTTGAGGATATGGGGAGGGGGAGGGGTGAGCTTTGACAGGGCGAGAGAGAGTCATGGACATATACACACTAACAAACGTAGTAAGGTAGATAGCTAGTGGGAAGCAGCCGCAAGGCACAGGGATATTAGCTTGGTGCTTTGTGACAGCCTGGAGGGGTGGGATAGGGAGAGTGGGAGGGAGGGAGACGCAAGAGGGAAGACATATGGGAACATATGTATATGTATAACTGATTCACTTTGTTATAAAGCAGAAACTAACACACCATTGTAAAGCAATTATACCCCAATAAAGATGTTTAAAAAAAAAAACACAATGACAGTGAAATAGAGAGCAATTCTTAAATAATTCATTCAGGGCTTGTGATGCAACCTGGATTTACCACATCTACACCCAGAGCTGGTTGAGACATAAGGCTGGACACTTTGGGCTGATAGCATTGGTGAGGTTTGGTGAGCAAACGCAGACCCTTTGAAGTCATACTGCATGGTACCCATTCCATGGGTCCCAACTCTCCAGGTTTAAGGGATTCTTCCTTCAGCTAAAACATGCATGGGAAACCCGGAGTATGTTCCACCGTGTGATTGGGAAACGTTTTCAAATGCATCTCAGGTTTCGTCCCCTGGTACTCAGGTGCACCGTTCCAGACACTTTACTAAAACTCTCCCCACTTGGAAAGTCAGTGCCTTTAACCTCCTGTTTGGCACAGTTTGCAATTTCTGCGCAAGATGAACAGGAATAGGGAGAACCAATGAGAGACTAGCTGTAGGTGTCTGCACGGGCAAATGGAATGCTCATTTCCCACCAGGAAGAGGAATTCACCAAAGGCTCAGCGTGCCCTGCCGGAACCAGATTAGGGCCTGAAGCAATCCTGCGGTTTTGCGGCCAGCTCACAAGAAAGCGAGTTGAAGAAAGGAGCTCAGGGGCACTGTAATTCACAATATTGCAGAGTTATGAATGACAGCTCTCGTCCAAAAATGTATTGAAGTAAGTTTTCGAAGAGGACTTGAAAGCGGGGCAGAATTTCAGGAAAACGATTTCAGGAGGTAGACTGGAATTGCACTTAAAGCATAGGAAAAGAGGCAGAATGTCCACAATGATGCACTTGGCCAAAAAGGGTGTATGCGTTTTTTCCTGAATATATTCAGGAAAAAATGCATACGCCCTTTTTGGCCAACCAAGCAAGCGTGTAAAGGAAATCTGCACTACATTGCAGTCTCACTGCCCCCCGGTCAAAAGGGCCATCTGAAAAAAGTGTAAAATCCAGAAAGGCAGGACAGGTCATGGAGAAGAGGGAGCCTTGTTATGCTGATGGGCGGGATGTAAATTGCCAACAGCCACTCTGGAGAAGTGTATGGTGTTTCCTGAAACACGTAGGAAACAAAGCAACACAGCCTATGGCACTTCCACTTAGGGTCCTATAGCTTAGGGAAATTAAATTCAAAAACACAGAGGCACCCCAATGTTTGGGACGGCTCTGTTTACAAGAACCTCGTCTACGGTACAAGTTAAATATCCGAGAAAGCAAAAAATGGATAAAGAAGTTGTGGTACGTACGTACAATGGAATATCACTCAACAATGAGATCTACGTCATCAGGCCCATAGCGGCATAATGAGTGGATTCAGGTACGACGATTCTACGAGAAATAAGTCACAAAGAAAAAGAAACATCATAAGATATCACTAATACACGGAACATAAACTTGGCTACACATGAACTGAATTACAAAACAGAACAGGGTCTCAAATTTAGAAAACCAACTTATGCTTGCTTATGGGGAAAGGTGAGTTGGGGTGCTGCATCAAACCAGAGATTGAAATTAGCACAGATACCGTTCCATAAGCCAAATATATAATAGACAAGACCTACTGTTGCTCAACGAAATGGACTCAACACCCCATATTCAACGCCTGGGCATATACCTAACAAGTAAGAATCTTAAGACCCATGGATTTATATGTCTCCATAAGGAAGTCAAGCGTGTGTACAGTGGCCTAAACGCAGCAGTGAAAATCCGATAAATCCCATTAACAAAATAAATTTCACAAACAAAACACAATGACATGCAAATGAAGCAAATGACAAAGGATTAATCTCCAAAATTTACAAGCAGCTCATGCAGCTCAATAACAAAGAAACAAACAACCCAATCCAAAAATGGGCAGAAGACCTAAATAGACATTTCTCCAAAGAAGATATACAGAATGGCAACAAACACATGAAAGAATGCTCAACATCATTAATCATTTGAGAAATGCATATCAAAACTACAATGAGATATCATCTCACACCAGTCAGAATGGCCATCATCAAAAAATCTAGAAACAATAAATGCTGGAGAGGGTGTGGAGAAAAGGGAACACTCTTGCACTGCTGGTGGGAATGTGAATTGGTTCAGCCACTATGGAGAACAGTATGGAGGTTCCTTAAAAAACTACAAATAGAATTACCATATGACCCAGCAATCCCACTACTGGGCATATACCCTGGGAAAACCAAAATTCAAAAAGAGTCATGTACCAAAATGTTCATTGCAGCTCTATTTACAATAGCCCGGAGATGGAAACAACCTAAGCGCCCATCATCGGATGAATGGATAAAGAAAATGTGGCACATATATACAATGGAATATTACTCAGCCTTAAAAAGAAATGAAATTGAGCTATTTGTAATGAGATGGATAGACCTAGAGTCTGTCATACAGAGTGAAGTAAGTCAGAAAGAAAAAGACAAATACCGTATGCTAACACATATATATGGAATTTAAGGGAAAAAAAATGTCATGAAGAACCTAGGGGTAAGACAGGAATAAAGACGCAGACCTACTGGAGAACGGACTTGAGGATATGGGGAGGGGGAGGGGTGAGCTTTGACAGGGCGAGAGAGAGTCATGGACATATACACACTAACAAACGTAGTAAGGTAGATAGCTAGTGGGAAGCAGCCGCAAGGCACAGGGATATTAGCTTGGTGCTTTGTGACAGCCTGGAGGGGTGGGATAGGGAGAGTGGGAGGGAGGGAGACGCAAGAGGGAAGACATATGGGAACATATGTATATGTATAACTGATTCACTTTGTTATAAAGCAGAAACTAACACACCATTGTAAAGCAATTATACCCCAATAAAGATGTTTAAAAAAAAAAACACAATGACAGTGAAATAGAGAGCAATTCTTAAATAATTCATTCAGGGCTTGTGATGCAACCTGGATTTACCACATCTACACCCAGAGCTGGTTGAGACATAAGGCTGGACACTTTGGGCTGATAGCATTGGTGAGGTTTGGTGAGCAAACGCAGACCCTTTGAAGTCATACTGCATGGTACCCATTCCATGGGTCCCAACTCTCCAGGTTTAAGGGATTCTTCCTTCAGCTAAAACATGCATGGGAAACCCGGAGTATGTTCCACCGTGTGATTGGGAAACGTTTTCAAATGCATCTCAGGTTTCGTCCCCTGGTACTCAGGTGCACCGTTCCAGACACTTTACTAAAACTCTCCCCACTTGGAAAGTCAGTGCCTTTAACCTCCTGTTTGGCACAGTTTGCAATTTCTGCGCAAGATGAACAGGAATAGGGAGAACCAATGAGAGACTAGCTGTAGGTGTCTGCACGGGCAAATGGAATGCTCATTTCCCACCAGGAAGAGGAATTCACCAAAGGCTCAGCGTGCCCTGCCGGAACCAGATTAGGGCCTGAAGCAATCCTGCGGTTTTGCGGCCAGCTCACAAGAAAGCGAGTTGAAGAAAGGAGCTCAGGGTCACTGTAATTCACAATATTGCAGAGTTATGAATGACAGCTCTCGTCCAAAAATGTATTGAAGTAAGTTTTCGAAGAGGACTTGAAAGCGGGGCAGAATTTCAGGAAAACGATTTCAGGAGGTAGACTGGAATTGCACTTAAAGCATAGGAAAAGAGGCAGAATGTCCACAATGATGCACTTGGCCAAAAAGGGCGTATGCGTTTTTTCCTGAATATATTCAGGAAAAAATGCATACGCCCTTTTTGGCCAACCAAGCAAGCGTGTAAAGGAAATCTGCACTACATTGAAGTCTCACTGCCCCCCGGTCAAAAGGGCCATCTGAAAAAAGTGTAAAATCCAGAAAGGCAGGACAGGTCATGGAGAAGAGGGAGCCTTGTTATGCTGATGGGCGGGATGTAAATTGCCAACAGCCACTCTGGAGAAGTGTATGGTGTTTCCTGAAACACGTAGGAAACAAAGCAACACAGCCTATGGCACTTCCACTTAGGGTCCTATAGCTTAGGGAAATTAAATTCAAAAACACAGAGGCACCCCAAAGTTTGGGACGGCTCTGTTTACAAGAACCTCGTCTACGGTACAAGTTAAATATCCGAGAAAGCAAAAAATGGATAAAGAAGTTGTGGTACGTACGTACAATGGAATATCACTCAACAATGAGATCTACGTCATCAGGCCCATAGCGGCATAATGAGTGGATTCAGGTACGACGATTCTACGAGAAATAAGTCACACAGAAAAAGAAACATCATAAGATATCACTAATACACGGAACATAAACTTGGCTACACATGAACTGAATTACAAAACAGAACAGGGTCTCAAATTTAGAAAACCAACTTATGCTTGCTTATGGGGAAAGGTGAGTTGGGGTGCTGCATCAAACCAGAGATTGAAATTAGCACAGATACCGTTCCATAAGCCAAATATATAATAGACAAGACCTACTGTTGCTCAACGAAATGGACTCAACACCCCATATTCAACGCCTGGGCATATACCTAACAAGTAAGAATCTTAAGACCCATGGATTTATATGTCTCCATAAGGAAGTCAAGCGTGTGTACAGTGGCCTAAACGCAGCAGTGAAAATCCGATAAATCCCATTAACAAAATAAATTTCACAAACAAAACACAATGACATGCAAATGAAGCAAATGACAAAGGATTAATCTCCAAAATTTACAAGCAGCTCATGCAGCTCAATAACAAAAAAACAAACAACCCAATGCAAAAATGGGCAGAAGACCTAAATAGACATTTCTCCATAGAAGATATACAGAATGGCAACAAACACATGAAAGAATGCTCAACATCATTAATCATTAGAGAAATGCATATCAAAACTACAATGAGATATCATCTCACACCAGTCAGAATGGCCATCATCAAAAAATCTAGAAACAATAAATGCTGGAGAGGGTGTGGAGAAAAGGGAACACTCTTGCACTGCTGGTGGGAATGTGAATTGGTTCAGCCACTATGGAGAACAGTATGGAGGTTCCTTAAAAAACTACAAATAGAATTACCATATGACCCAGCAATCCCACTACTGGGCATATACCCTGGGAAAACCAAAATTCAAAAAGAGTCATGTACCAAAATGTTCATTGCAGCTCTATTTACAATAGCCCGGAGATGGAAACAACCTAAGCGCCCATCATCGGATGAATGGATAAAGAAAATGTGGCACATATATACAATGGAATATTACTCAGCCTTAAAAAGAAATGAAATTGAGCTATTTGTAATGAGATGGATAGACCTAGAGTCTGTCATACAGAGTGAAGTAAGTCAGAAAGAAAAAGACAAATACCGTATGCTAACACATATATATGGAATTTAAGGGGAAAAAAATGTCATGAAGAACCTAGGGGTAAGACAGGAATAAAGACGCAGACCTACTGGAGAACGGACTTGAGGATATGGGGAGGGGGAGGGGTGAGCTTTGACAGGGCGAGAGAGAGTCATGGACATATACACACTAACAAACGTAGTAAGGTAGATAGCTAGTGGGAAGCAGCCGCAAGGCACAGGGATATTAGCTTGGTGCTTTGTGACAGCCTGGAGGGGTGGGATAGGGAGAGTGGGAGGGAGGGAGACGCAAGAGGGAAGACATATGGGAACATATGTATATGTATAACTGATTCACTTTGTTATAAAGCAGAAACTAACACACCATTGTAAAGCAATTATACCCCAATAAAGATGTTTAAAAAAAAAAACACAATGACAGTGAAATAGAGAGCAATTCTTAAATAATTCATTCAGGGCTTGTGATGCAACCTGGATTTACCACATCTACACCCAGAGCTGGTTGAGACATAAGGCTGGACACTTTGGGCTGATAGCATTGGTGAGGTTTGGTGAGCAAACGCAGACCCTTTGAAGTCATACTGCATGGTACCCATTCCATGGGTCCCAACTCTCCAGGTTTAAGGGATTCTTCCTTCAGCTAAAACATGCATGGGAAACCCGGAGTATGTTCCACCGTGTGATTGGGAAACGTTTTCAAATGCATCTCAGGTTTCGTCCCCTGGTACTCAGGTGCAACGTTCCAGACACTTTACTAAAACTCTCCCCACTTGGAAAGTCAGTGCCTTTAACCTCCTGTTTGGCACAGTTTGCAATTTCTGGGCAAGATGAACAGGAATAGGGAGAACCAATGAGAGACTAGCTGTAGGTGTCTGCACGGGCAAATGGAATGCTCATTTCCCACCAGGAAGAGGAATTAACCAAAGGCTCAGCGTGCCCTGCCGGAACCAGATTAGGGCCTGAAGCAATCCTGCGGTTTTGCGGCCAGCTCACAAGAAAGCGAGTTGAAGAAAGGAGCTCAGGGGCACTGTAATTCACAATATTGCAGAGTTATGAATGACAGCTATCGTCCAAAAATGTATTGAAGTAAGTTTTCGAAGAGGACTTGAAAGCGGGGCAGAATTTCAGGAAAACGATTTCAGGAGGTAGACTGGAATTGCACTTAAAGCATAGGAAAAGAGGCAGAATGTCCACAATGATGCACTTGGCCAAAAAGGGCGTATGCGTTTTTTCCTGAATATATTCAGGAAGAAACGCATACGCCCTTTTTGGCCAACCAAGCAAGCGTGTAAAGGAAATCTGCACTACATTGAAGTCTCACTGCCCCCCGGTCAAAAGGGCCATCTGAAAAAAGTGTAAAATCCAGAAAGGCAGGACAGGTCATGGAGAAGAGGGAGCCTTGTTATGCTGATGGGCGGGATGTAAATTGCCAACAGCCACTCTGGAGAAGTGTATGGTGTTTCCTGAAACACGTAGGAAACAAAGCAACACAGCCTATGGCACTTCCACTTAGGGTCCTATAGCTTAGGGAAATTAAATTCAAAAACACAGAGGCACCCCAAAGTTTGGGACGGCTCTGTTAACAAGAACCTCGTCTACGGTACAAGTTAAATATCCGAGAAAGCAAAAAATGGATAAAGGAGTTGTGGTAGGTACGTACAATGGAATATCACTCAACAATGAGATCTACGTCATCAGGCCCATAGCGGCATAATGAGTGGATTCAAGTACGACGATTCTACGAGAAATAAGTCACACAGAAAAAGAAACATCATAAGATATCACTAAGACACGGAACATAAACTTGGCTACACATGAACTGAATTACAAAACAGAACAGGGTCTCAAATTTAGAAAACCAACTTATGCTTGCTTATGGGGAAAGGTGAGTTGGGGTGCTGCATCAAACCAGAGATTGAAATTAGCACAGATACCGTTCCATAAGCCAAATATATAATAGACAAGACCTACTGTTGCTCAACGAAATGGACTCAACACCCCATATTCAACGCCTGGGCATATACCTGACAAGTAAGAATCTTAAGACCCATGGATTTATATGTCTCCATAAGGAAGTCAAGCGTGTGTACAGTGGCCTAAACGCAGCAGTGAAAATCCGATAAATCCCATTAACAAAATAAATTTCACAAACAAAACACAATGACATGCAAATGAAGCAAATGACAAAGGATTAATCTCCAAAATTTACAAGCAGCTCATGCAGCTCAATAACAAAAAAACAAACAACCCAATCCAAAAATGGGCAGAAGACCTAAATAGACATTTCTCCAAAGAAGATATACAGAATGCCAACAAACACATGAAAGAATGCTCAACATCATTAATCATTAGAGAAATGCAAATCAAAACTACAATGAGATATCATCTCACACCAGTCAGAATGGCCATCATCAAAAATTCTAGAAACAATAAATGCTGGAGAGGGTGTGGAGAAAAGGGAACACTCTTGCACTGCTGGTGGGAATGTGAATTGGTTCAGCCACTATGGAGAACAGTATGGAGGTTCCTTAAAAAACTACAAATAGAATTACCATATGACCCAGCAATCCCACTACTGGGCATATACCCTGGGAAAACCAAAATTCAAAAAGAGTCATGTACCAAAATGTTCATTGCAGCTCTATTTACAATAGCCCGGAGATGGAAACAACATAAGCGCCCATCATCGGATGAATGGATAAAGAAAATGTGGCACATATATACAATGGAATATTACTCAGCCTTAAAAAGAAATGAAATTGAGCTATTTGTAATGAGATGGATAGACCTAGAGTCTGTCATACAGAGTGAAGTAAGTTAGAAAGAAAAAGACAAATACCGTATGCTAACACATATATATGGAATTTAAGGGAAAAAAATGTCATGAAGAACCTAGGGGTAAGACAGGAATAAAGACGCAGACCTACTGGAGAACGGACTTGAGGATATGGGGAGGGGGAGGGGTGAGCTTTGACAGGGCGAGAGAGAGTCATGGACATATACACACTAACAAACGTAGTAAGGTAGATAGCTAGTGGGAAGCAGCCGCAAGGCACAGGGATATTAGCTTGGTGCTTTGTGACAGCCTGGAGGGGTGGGATAGGGAGAGTGGGAGGGAGGGAGACGCAAGAGGGAAGACATATGGGAACATATGTATATGTATAACTGATTCACTTTGTTATAAAGCAGAAACTAACACACCATTGTAAAGCAATTATACCCCAATAAAGATGTTTAAAAAAAAAAACACAATGACAGTGAAATAGAGAGCAATTCTTAAATAATTCATTCAGGGCTTGTGATGCAACCTGGATTTACCACATCTACACCCAGAGCTGGGTGAGACATAAGGCTGGACACTTCGGGCTGATAGCATTGCTGAAGTTCAGTGAGCAAACGCAGATCCTTTGAAGTCATACTGCATGGTAGCCATTCCATGGGTTCCAACTCTCCAGGTTTAAGGGATTCTTCCTTCAGCTAAAACATGCATGGGAAACCCAGAGTATGGTCCACCGTGTGATTGGGAAACGTTTTCAAATGCATCTCAGGTTTCGTCCCCTGGTACTCGGGTTCACCGTTCCAGACGCTTTACTAACACTCTCCCCACATGGAGAGTCAGTGCCTTTAACCTCCTGTTTGGCACAGTTTGCAATTTCTGCGCAAGATGAACAGGAATAGGGAGAACCAATGAGAGACTAGCTGTAGGTGTCTGCACGGGCAAATGGAACGCTCATTTCCCAACAGGAAGAGGGATTAACCAAAGGCTCAGCGTGCCCTGCCGGAACAAGATTAGGGCCTGAAGCAATCCTGCGGTTTTGCGGCCAGCTCACAAGAAAGCGAGTTGAAGAAACGAGCTCAGGGGCACTGTAATTCACAAACCTGCAGAGTTATGAATGACAGCTATCGTCCAAAAATGTATTGAAGTAAGTCTTCGAAGAGGACTTGAAAGCGGGGCAGAATTTCAGGAAAACGATTTCAGGGGGTAGACTGGAATTGCACTTAAAGCATAGGAAAAGAGGCACAATGTCCACAATGATGCACTTGGCCAAAAAGGGCGTATGCGTTTTTTCCTGAATATATTCAGGAAAAAACGCATACGCCCTTTTTGACCAACCAAGGAAGCGTGTAAAGGAAATCTGCACTACAATGAAGTCTCATTGCCCCCCGTTCCAAAAGGCCATCTGAAACAGGTGTAAAATTTAGAAAGGCAGGACTGGTCATGGAGAACAGGGAGCTTTGTTATGCTGATGGGTGGGATGTAAATTGCCAACAGCCACTCTGGAGAAGTGTATGGTGTTTCCTGAAACACGTAGGAAACACAGCCTATGGCACTTCCACTTAAGGTCCTATAGCTTAGGGAAATTATAATCAAAAACACACAGCCACCCCAAAGTTTGGGACGGCTGTGTTTACAAGAACCTCGTCTACGGTACAAGTTAAATATCCGAGAAAGCAAAAAATAGATAAAGAAGTTGTGGTACGTACGTACAATGGAATATCACTCAGCAATGAGATCTACGTTATCAGGCCCGTAGCGGCATAATGAGTGGATTCAGGTACGACGCTTCTACGAGAAATAAGTCACAGAAAAAGAAACATCATAAGATATCACTAATACACGGAACGTAAACTTGGCTACACATGAACTGAATTGCAAAACAGAACAGGGTCTCAAATTTAGAAAACCCACTTATGCTTGCTTATGGGGAAAGGTGAGTTGGGGTGCTGCATCAAACCAGAGATTGAAATTAGCACAGATACCGTTCCATAAGTCAAATATATAATAGACAAGACCTACTCCTTGCTCAACGAAATGGACTCAACACCCCATATTCAACGCCTGGGAATATACCTGACAAGTAAGAATCTTAAGACCCATGGATTTATATGTCTCCATAAGGAAATCAAGCGTGTGTACAGCGGCCTAAACACAGCAGTGAAAATCCGATAAATCCCATTATCAAAATAAATTTCACAAACCAAACACAATGACAGTGAAATAGAGAGCAATTCTTAAATAATTCATTCAGGGCTTGTGATGCAACCTGGATTTACCACATCTACACCCAGAGCTGGGTGAGACATAAGGCTGGACACTTCGGGCTGATAGCATTGGTGAAGTTCTGTGAGCAAACGCAGACCCTTTGAAGTCATACTGCATGGTACCCATTCCATGGGTCCCAACTCTCCAGGTTTAAGGGATTCTTCCTTCAGCTAAAACATGCATGGGAAACCCAGAGTATGGTCGACCGTGTGATTGGGAAACGTTTTCAAATGCATCTTAGGTTTCGTACCCTGGTACTCGGGTTCACCGTCCCAGACGCTTTACTAACACTCTCCCCACTTGGAGAGTCAGTGCCTTTAACCTCCTGTTTGGCACAGTTTGCAATTTCTGCGCAAGATGAACAGGAATAGGGAGAACCAATGAGAGACTAGCTGTAGGTGTCTGCACGGGCAAATGGAACGCTCATTTCCCACCAGGAAGAGGAATTAACCAAAGGCTCAGCATGCCCTGCCGGAACCAGATTAGGGCCTGAGGCAATCCTGCAGTTTTGCGGCCAGCTCACAAGAAAGCGAGTTGAAGAAAGGAGCTCAGGGGCACTGTAATTCACAATATTGCAGAGTTATGAATGACAGCTATCGTCCAAAAATGTATTGAAGTAAGTTTTCGAAGAGGACTTGAAAGCGGGGCAGAATTTCAGGAAAACGATTTCAGGAGGTAGACTGGAATTGCACTTAAAGCATAGGAAAAGAGGCAGAATGTCCACAATGATGCACTTGGCCAAAAAGGGCGTATGCGTTTTTTCCTGAATATATTCAGCAAAAAACGCATACGCACTTTTTGGACAACCAAGCAAGCGTGTAAAGGAAATCTGCAATACAATGAAGTCTCACTGCCCCCCGGTCAAAAGGGCCATCTGAAAAAAGTGTAAAATCCAGAAAGGCAGAACAGGTCATGGAGAAGAGGGAGCCTTGTTATGCTGATGGGCGGGATGTAAATTGCCAACAGCCACTCTGGAGAAGTGTATGGTGTTTCCTGAAACACGTAGGAAACAAAGCAACACAGCCTATGGCACTTCCACTTAGGGTCCTATAGCTTAGGGAAATTAAAATCAAAAACACACAGCCACCCCAAAGTTTGGGACGGCTCTGTTTACAAGAACCTCGTCTACGGTACAAGTTAAATATCTGAGAAAGCAAAAAATGGATAAAGAAGTTGTGGTACGTATGTACAATGGAATATCACTCAGCAATGAGATCTACGTCTTCAGGCCCGTAGCGGCATAATGAGTGGATTCAGGTACGACGATTCTACGAGAAATAAGTCACACAGAAATAGAAACATCATAAGATATCACTAATACACGGAACGTAAACTTGGCTACACATGAACTGAATTACAAAACAGAACAGGGTCTCAAATTTAGAAAACCAACTTATGCTTGCTTATGGGGAAAGGTGAGTTGGGGTGCTGCATCAAACCAGAGATTGAAATTAGCACAGATACCGTTCCATAAGCCAAATATATAATAGACAAGACCTACTCCTTGCTCAACGAAATGGAATCAACACCCCATATTCAACGCCTGGGAATATACCTGACAAGTAAGAATCTTAAGACCCATGGATTTATATGTCTAAATAAGGAAGTCAAGCGTGTGTACAGTGGCCTAAACGCAGCAGTGAAAATCGGATAAATCCCATTAACAAAATAAATTTCAAAAACAAAACACAATGATAGTGAAATAGAGAGCAATTCTTAAATAATTCATTCAGGGCTTGTGATGCAACCTGGATTTACCACATCTACACCCAGAGCTGGGTGAGATATAAGGCTGAACACTTCGGGCTGATAGCATTGGTGATGTTTGGTGAGGAAACGCAGACCCTTTGAAGTCATACTGCATGGTACCCATTCCATGGGTCCCAACTCTCCAGGTTTAAGAGATTCTTCCTTCAGCTAAAACATGCATGGGAAACCCGCAGTATGTTCCACCGTGTGATTGGGAAACGTTTTCAAATGCATCTCAGGTTTCGTCCCCTGGTACTCAGGTGCAACGTTCCAGACACTTTACTAAAACTCTCCCCACTTGGAAAGTCAGTGCCTTTAACCTCCTGTTTGGCACAGTTTTCAATTTCTGCGCAAGATGAACAGGAATAGGGAGAACCAATGAGAGACTAGCTGTAGGTGTCTGCACGGGCAAATGGAATGCTCATTTCCCACCAGGAAGAGGAATTCACCAAAGGCTCAGCGTGCCCTGCCGGAACCAGATTAGGGCCTGAAGCAATCCTGCGGTTTTGCGGCCAGCTCACAAGAAAGCGAGTTGAAGAAAGGAGCTCAGGGGCACTGTAATTCACAATATTGCAGAGTTATGAATGACAGCTATCGTCCAAAAATGTATTGAAGTAAGTTTTCGAAGAGGACTTGAAAGCGGGGCAGAATTTCAGGAAAACGATTTCAGGAGGTAGACTGGAATTGCACTTAAAGCATAGGAAAAGAGGCAGAATGTCCACAATGATGCACTTGGCCAAAAAGGGCGTATGCGTTTTTTCCTGAATATATTCAGGAAAAAATGCATACGCCCTTTTTGGCCAACCAAGCAAGCGTGTAAAGGAAATCTGCACTACATTGAAGTCTCACTGCCCCCCGGTCAAAAGGGCCATCTGAAAAAAGTGTAAAATCCAGAAAGGCAGGACAGGTCATGGAGAAGAGGGAGCCTTGTTATGCTGATGGGCGGGATGTAAATTGCCAACAGCCACTCTGGAGAAGTGTATGGTGTTTCCTGAAACACGTAGGAAACAAAGCAACACAGCCTATGGCACTTCCACTTAGGGTCCTATAGCTTAGGGAAATTAAATTCAAAAACACAGAGGCACCCCAAAGTTTGGGACGGCTCTGTTTACAAGAACCTCGTCTACGGTACAAGTTAAATATCCGAGAAAGCAAAAAATGGATAAAGAAGTTGTGGTACGTACGTACAATGGAATATCACTCAACAATGAGATCTACGTCATCAGGCCCATAGCGGCATAATGAGTGGATTCAGGTACGACGATTCTACGAGAAATAAGTCACACAGAAAAAGAAACATCATAAGATATCACTAATACACGGAACATAAACTTGGCTACACATGAACTGAATTACAAAACAGAACAGGGTCTCAAATTTAGAAAACCAACTTATGCTTGCTTATGGGGAAAGGTGAGTTGGGGTGCTGCATCAAACCAGAGATTGAAATTAGCACAGATACCGTTCCATAAGCCAAATATATAATAGACAAGACCTACTGTTGCTCAACGAAATGGACTCAACACCCCATATTCAACGCCTGGGCATATACCTAACAAGTAAGAATCTTAAGACCCATGGATTTATATGTCTCCATAAGGAAGTCAAGCGTGTGTACAGTGGCCTAAACGCAGCAGTGAAAATCCGATAAATCCCATTAACAAAATAAATTTCACAAACAAAACACAATGACATGTAAATGAAGCAAATGACAAAGGATTAATCTCCAAAATTTACAAGCAGCTCAATAACAAAAAAACAAACAACCCAATCCAAAAATGGGCAGAAGACCTAAATAGACATTTCTCCAAAGAAGATATACAGAATGCCAACAAACACATGAAAGAATGCTCAACATCATTAATCATTAGAGAAATGCAAATCAAAACTACAATGAGATATCATCTCACACCAGTCAGAATGGCCATCATCAAAAAATCTAGAAACAATAAATGCTGGAGAGGGTGTGGAGAAAGGGGAAAACTCTTGCACTGCTGGTGGGAATGTGAATTGGTTCAGCCAATATGGAGAACAGTATGGAGGTTCCTTAAAAAACTACAAATAGAATTACCATATGACCCAGCAATCCCACTACTGGGCATATACCCTGGGAAAACCAAAATTCAAAAAGAGTCATGTACCAAAATGTTCATTGCAGCTCTATTTACAATAGCCCGGAGATGGAAACAACATAAGCGCCCATCATCGGATGAATGGATAAAGAAAATGTGGCACATATATACAATGGAATATTACTCAGCCTTAAAAAGAAATGAAATTGAGCTATTTGTAATGAGATGGATAGACCTAGAGTCTGTCATACAGAGTGAAGTAAGTCAGAAAGAAAAAGACAAATACCGTATGCTAACACATATATATGGAATTTAAGGGGAAAAAAATGTCATGAAGAACCTAGGGGTAAGACAGGAATAAAGACGCAGACCTACTGGAGAACGGACTTGAGGATATGGGGAGGGGGAGGGGTGAGCTTTGACAGGGCGAGAGAGAGTCATGGACATATACACACTAACAAACGTAGTAAGGTAGATAGCTAGTGGGAAGCAGCCGCAAGGCACAGGGATATTAGCTTGGTGCTTTGTGACAGCCTGGAGGGGTGGGATAGGGAGAGTGGGAGGGAGGGAGACGCAAGAGGGAAGACATATGGGAACATATGTATATGTATAACTGATTCACTTTGTTATAAAGCAGAAACTAACACACCATTGTAAAGCAATTATACCCCAATAAAGATGTTTAAAAAAAAAAACACAATGACAGTGAAATAGAGAGCAATTCTTAAATAATTCATTCAGGGCTTGTGATGCAACCTGGATTTACCACATCTACACCCAGAGCTGGTTGAGACATAAGGCTGGACACTTTGGGCTGATAGCATTGGTGAGGTTTGGTGAGCAAACGCAGACCCTTTGAAGTCATACTGCATGGTACCCATTCCATGGGTCCCAACTCTCCAGGTTTAAGGGATTCTTCCTTCAGCTAAAACATGCATGGGAAACCCGGAGTATGTTCCACCGTGTGATTGGGAAACGTTTTCAAATGCATCTCAGGTTTCGTCCCCTGGTACTCAGGTGCACCGTTCCAGACACTTTACTAAAACTCTCCCCACTTGGAAAGTCAGTGCCTTTAACCTCCTGTTTGGCACAGTTTGCAATTTCTGCGCAAGATGAACAGGAATAGGGAGAACCAATGAGAGACTAGCTGTAGGTGTCTGCACGGGCAAATGGAATGCTCATTTCCCACCAGGAAGAGGAATTCACCAAAGGCTCAGCGTGCCCTGCCGGAACCAGATTAGGGCCTGAAGCAATCCTGCGGTTTTGCGGCCAGCTCACAAGAAAGCGAGTTGAAGAAAGGAGCTCAGGGGCACTGTAATTCACAATATTGCAGAGTTATGAATGACAGCTCTCGTCCAAAAATGTATTGAAGTAAGTTTTCGAAGAGGACTTGAAAGCGGGGCAGAATTTCAGGAAAACGATTTCAGGAGGTAGACTGGAATTGCACTTAAAGCATAGGAAAAGAGGCAGAATGTCCACAATGATGCACTTGGCCAAAAAGGGCGTATGCGTTTTTTCCTGAATATATTCAGGAAAAAATGCATACGCCCTTTTTGGCCAACCAAGCAAGCGTGTAAAGGAAATCTGCACTACATTGCAGTCTCACTGCCCCCCGGTCAAAAGGGCCATCTGAAAAAAGTGTAAAATCCAGAAAGGCAGGACAGGTCATGGAGAAGAGGGAGCCTTGTTATGCTGATGGGCGGGATGTAAATTGCCAACAGCCACTCTGGAGAAGTGTATGGTGTTTCCTGAAACACGTAGGAAACAAAGCAACACAGCCTATGGCACTTCCACTTAGGGTCCTATAGCTTAGGGAAATTAAATTCAAAAACACAGAGGCACCCCAATGTTTGGGACGGCTCTGTTTACAAGAACCTCGTCTACGGTACAAGTTAAATATCCGAGAAAGCAAAAAATGGATAAAGAAGTTGTGGTACGTACGTACAATGGAATATCACTCAACAATGAGATCTACGTCATCAGGCCCATAGCGGCATAATGAGTGGATTCAGGTACGACGATTCTACGAGAAATAAGTCACAAAGAAAAAGAAACATCATAAGATATCACTAATACACGGAACATAAACTTGGCTACACATGAACTGAATTACAAAACAGAACAGGGTCTCAAATTTAGAAAACCAACTTATGCTTGCTTATGGGGAAAGGTGAGTTGGGGTGCTGCATCAAACCAGAGATTGAAATTAGCACAGATACCGTTCCATAAGCCAAATATATAATAGACAAGACCTACTGTTGCTCAACGAAATGGACTCAACACCCCATATTCAACGCCTGGGCATATACCTAACAAGTAAGAATCTTAAGACCCATGGATTTATATGTCTCCATAAGGAAGTCAAGCGTGTGTACAGTGGCCTAAACGCAGCAGTGAAAATCCGATAAATCCCATTAACAAAATAAATTTCACAAACAAAACACAATGACATGCAAATGAAGCAAATGACAAAGGATTAATCTCCAAAATTTACAAGCAGCTCATGCAGCTCAATAACAAAAAAACAAACAACCCAATCCAAAAATGGGCAGAAGACCTAAATAGACATTTCTCCAAAGAAGATATACAGAATGGCAACAAACACATGAAAGAATGCTCAACATCATTAATCATTTGAGAAATGCATATCAAAACTACAATGAGATATCATCTCACACCAGTCAGAATGGCCATCATCAAAAAATCTAGAAACAATAAATGCTGGAGAGGGTGTGGAGAAAAGGGAACACTCTTGCACTGCTGGTGGGAATGTGAATTGGTTCAGCCACTATGGAGAACAGTATGGAGGTTCCTTAAAAAACTACAAATAGAATTACCATATGACCCAGCAATCCCACTACTGGGCATATACCCTGGGAAAACCAAAATTCAAAAAGAGTCATGTACCAAAATGTTCATTGCAGCTCTATTTACAATAGCCCGGAGATGGAAACAACCTAAGCGCCCATCATCGGATGAATGGATAAAGAAAATGTGGCACATATATACAATGGAATATTACTCAGCCTTAAAAAGAAATGAAATTGAGCTATTTGTAATGAGATGGATAGACCTAGAGTCTGTCATACAGAGTGAAGTAAGTCAGAAAGAAAAAGACAAATACCGTATGCTAACACATATATATGGAATTTAAGGGGAAAAAAATGTCATGAAGAACCTAGGGGTAAGACAGGAATAAAGACGCAGACCTACTGGAGAACGGACTTGAGGATATGGGAAGGGGGAGGGGTGAGCTTTGACAGGGCGAGAGAGAGTCATGGACATATACACACTAACAAACGTAGTAAGGTAGATAGCTAGTGGGAAGCAGCCGCAAGGCACAGGGATATTAGCTTGGTGCTTTGTGACAGCCTGGAGGGGTGGGATAGGGAGAGTGGGAGGGAGGGAGACGCAAGAGGGAAGACATATGGGAACATATGTATATGTATAACTGATTCACTTTGTTATAAAGCAGAAACTAACACACCATTGTAAAGCAATTATACCCCAATAAAGATGTTTAAAAAAAAAAACACAATGACAGTGAAATAGAGAGCAATTCTTAAATAATTCATTCAGGGCTTGTGATGCAACCTGGATTTACCACATCTACACCCAGAGCTGGTTGAGACATAAGGCTGGACACTTTGGGCTGATAGCATTGGTGAGGTTTGGTGAGCAAACGCAGACCCTTTGAAGTCATACTGCATGGTACCCATTCCATGGGTCCCAACGCTCCAGGTTTAAGGGATTCTTCCTTCAGCTAAAACATGCATGGGAAACCCGGAGTATGTTCCACCGTGTGATTGGGAAACGTTTTCAAATGCATCTCAGGTTTCGTCCCCTGGTACTCAGGTGCAACGTTCCAGACACTTTACTAAAACTCTCCCCACTTGGAAAGTCAGTGCCTTTAACCTCCTGTTTGGCACAGTTTGAAATTTCTGCGCAAGATGAACAGGAATAGGGAGAACCAATGAGAGACTAGCTGTAGGTGTCTGCACGGGCAAATGGAATGCTCATTTCCCACCAGGAAGAGGAATTCACCAAAGGCTCAGCGTGCCCTGCCGGAACCAGATTAGGGCCTGAAGCAATCCTGCGGTTTTGCGGCCAGCTCACAAGAAAGCGAGTTGAAGAAAGGAGCTCAGGGGCACTGTAATTCACAATATTGCAGAGTTATGAATGACAGCTCTCGTCCAAAAATGTATTGAAGTAAGTTTTCGAAGAGGACTTGAAAGCGGGGCAGAATTTCAGGAAAACGATTTCAGGAGGTAGACTGGAATTGCACTTAAAGCATAGGAAAAGAGGCAGAATGTCCACAATGATGCACTTGGCCAAAAAGGGCGTATGCGTTTTTTCCTGAATATATTCAGGAAAAAATGCATACGCCCTTTTTGGCCAACCAAGCAAGCGTGTAAAGGAAATCTGCACTACATTGAAGTCTCACTGCCCCCCGGTCAAAAGGGCCATCTGAAAAAAGTGTAAAATCCAGAAAGGCAGGACAGGTCATGGAGAAGAGGGAGCCTTGTTATGCTGATGGGCGGGATGTAAATTGCCAACAGCCACTCTGGAGAAGTGTATGGTGTTTCCTGAAACACGTAGGAAACAAAGCAACACAGCCTATGGCACTTCCACTTAGGGTCCTATAGCTTAGGGAAATTAAATTCAAAAACACAGAGGCACCCCAAAGTTTGGGACGGCTCTGTTTACAAGAACCTCGTCTACGGTACAAGTTAAATATCCGAGAAAGCAAAAAATGGATAAAGAAGTTGTGGTACGTACGTACAATGGAATATCACTCAACAATGAGATCTACGTCATCAGGCCCATAGCGGCATAATGAGTGGATTCAGGTACGACGATTCTACGAGAAATAAGTCACACAGAAAAAGAAACATCATAAGATATCACTAATACACGGAACATAAACTTGGCTACACATGAACTGAATTACAAAACAGAACAGGGTCTCAAATTTAGAAAACCAACTTATGCTTGCTTATGGGGAAAGGTGAGTTGGGGTGCTGCATCAAACCAGAGATTGAAATTAGCACAGATACCGTTCCATAAGCCAAATATATAATAGACAAGACCTACTGTTGCTCAACGAAATGGACTCAACACCCCATATTCAACGCCTGGGCATATACCTAACAAGTAAGAATCTTAAGACCCATGGATTTATATGTCTCCATAAGGAAGTCAAGCGTGTGTACAGTGGCCTAAACGCAGCAGTGAAAATCCGATAAATCCCATTAACAAAATAAATTTCACAAACAAAACACAATGACATGCAAATGAAGCAAATGACAAAGGATTAATCTCCAAAATTTACAAGCAGCTCATGCAGCTCAATAACAAAAAAACAAACAACCCAATGCAAAAATGGGCAGAAGACCTAAATAGACATTTCTCCATAGAAGATATACAGAATGGCAACAAACACATGAAAGAATGCTCAACATCATTAATCATTAGAGAAATGCATATCAAAACTACAATGAGATATCATCTCACACCAGTCAGAATGGCCATCATCAAAAAATCTAGAAACAATAAATGCTGGAGAGGGTGTGGAGAAAAGGGAACACTCTTGCACTGCTGGTGGGAATGTGAATTGGTTCAGCCACTATGGAGAACAGTATGGAGGTTCCTTAAAAAACTACAAATAGAATTACCATATGACCCAGCAATCCCACTACTGGGCATATACCCTGGGAAAACCAAAATTCAAAAAGAGTCATGTACCAAAATGTTCATTGCAGCTCTATTTACAATAGCCCGGAGATGGAAACAACCTAAGCGCCCATCATCGGATGAATGGATAAAGAAAATGTGGCACATATATACAATGGAATATTACTCAGCCTTAAAAAGAAATGAAATTGAGCTATTTGTAATGAGATGGATAGACCTAGAGTCTGTCATACAGAGTGAAGTAAGTCAGAAAGAAAAAGACAAATACCGTATGCTAACACATATATATGGAATTTAAGGGGAAAAAAATGTCATGAAGAACCTAGGGGTAAGACAGGAATAAAGACGCAGACCTACTGGAGAACGGACTTGAGGATATGGGGAGGGGGAGGGGTGAGCTTTGACAGGGCGAGAGAGAGTCATGGACATATACACACTAACAAACGTAGTAAGGTAGATAGCTAGTGGGAAGCAGCCGCAAGGCACAGGGATATTAGCTTGGTGCTTTGTGACAGCCTGGAGGGGTGGGATAGGGAGAGTGGGAGGGAGGGAGACGCAAGAGGGAAGACATATGGGAACATATGTATATGTATAACTGATTCACTTTGTTATAAAGCAGAAACTAACACACCATTGTAAAGCAATTATACTCCAATAAAGATGTTTAAAAAAAAACACAATGACAGTGAAATAGAGAGCAATTCTTAAATAATTCATTCAGGGCTTGTGATGCAACCTGGATTTACCACATCTACACCCAGAGCTGGTTGAGACATAAGGCTGGACACTTTGGGCTGATAGCATTGGTGAGGTTTGGTGAGCAAACGCAGACCCTTTGAAGTCATACTGCATGGTACCCATTCCATGGGTCCCAACTCTCCAGGTTTAAGGGATTCTTCCTTCAGCTAAAACATGCATGGGAAACCCGGAGTATGTTCCACCGTGTGATTGGGAAACGTTTTCAAATGCATCTCAGGTTTCGTCCCCTGGTACTCAGGTGCACCGTTCCAGACACTTTACTAAAACTCTCCCCACTTGGAAAGTCAGTGCCTTTAACCTCCTGTTTGGCACAGTTTGCAATTTCTGCGCAAGATGAACAGGAATAGGGAGAACCAATGAGAGACTAGCTGTAGGTGTCTGCACGGGCAAATGGAATGCTCATTTCCCACCAGGAAGAGGAATTCACCAAAGGCTCAGCGTGCCCTGCCGGAACCAGATTAGGGCCTGAAGCAATCCTGCGGTTTTGCGGCCAGCTCACAAGAAAGCGAGTTGAAGAAAGGAGCTCAGGGGCACTGTAATTCACAATATTGCAGAGTTATGAATGACAGCTATCGTCCAAAAATGTATTGAAGTAAGTTTTCGAAGAGGACTTGAAAGCGGGGCAGAATTTCAGGAAAACGATTTCAGGAGGTAGACTGGAATTGCACTTAAAACATAGGAAAAGAGGCAGAATGTCCACAATGATGCACTTGGCCAAAAAGGGCGTATGCGTTTTTTCCTGAATATATTCAGGAAAAAATGCATACGCCCTTTTTGGCCAACCAAGCAAGCGTGTAAAGGAAATCTGCACTACATTGAAGTCTCACTGCCCCCCGGTCAAAAGGGCCATCTGAAAAAAGTGTAAAATCCAGAAAGGCAGGACAGGTCATGGAGAAGAGGGAGCCTTGTTATGCTGATGGGCGGGATGTAAATTGCCAACAGCCACTCTGGAGAAGTGTATGGTGTTTCCTGAAACACGTAGGAAACAAAGCAACACAGCCTATGGCACTTCCACTTAGGGTCCTATAGCTTAGGGAAATTAAATTCAAAAACACAGAGGCACCCCAAAGTTTGGGACGGCTCTGTTTACAAGAACCTCGTCTACGGTACAAGTTAAATATCCGAGAAAGCAAAAAATGGATAAAGAAGTTGTGGTACGTACGTACAATGGAATATCACTCAACAATGAGATCTACGTCATCAGGCCCATAGCGGCATAATGAGTGGATTCAGGTACGACGATTCTACGAGAAATAAGTCACACAGAAAAAGAAACATCATAAGATATCACTAATACACGGAACATAAACTTGGCTACACATGAACTGAATTACAAAACAGAACAGGGTCTCAAATTTAGAAAACCAACTTATGCTTGCTTATGGGGAAAGGTGAGTTGGGGTGCTGCATCAAACCAGAGATTGAAATTAGCACAGATACCGTTCCATAAGCCAAATATATAATAGACAAGACCTACTGTTGCTCAACGAAATGGACTCAACACCCCATATTCAACGCCTGGGCATATACCTAACAAGTAAGAATCTTAAGACCCATGGATTTATATGTCTCCATAAGGAAGTCAAGCGTGTGTACAGTGGCCTAAACGCAGCAGTGAAAATCCGATAAATCCCATTAACAAAATAAATTTCACAAACAAAACACAATGACATGCAAATGAAGCAAATGACAAAGGATTAATCTCCAAAATTTACAAGCAGCTCATGCAGCTCAATAACAAAAAAACAAACAACCCAATGCAAAAATGGGCAGAAGACCTAAATAGACATTTCTCCATAGAAGATATACAGAATGCCAACAAACACATGAAAGAATGCTCAACATCATTAATCATTAGAGAAATGCATATCAAAACTACAATGAGATATCATCTCACACCAGTCAGAATGGCCATCATCAAAAAATCTAGAAACAATAAATGCTGGAGAGGGTGTGGAGAAAAGGGAACACTCTTGCACTGCTGGTGGGAATGTGAATTGGTTCAGCCACTATGGAGAACAGTATGGAGGTTCCTTAAAAAACTACAAATAGAATTACCATATGACCCAGCAATCCCACTACTGGGCATATACCCTGGGAAAACCAAAATTCAAAAAGAGTCATGTACCAAAATGTTCATTGCAGCTCTATTTACAATAGCCCGGAGATGGAAACAACCTAAGCGCCCATCATCGGATGAATGGATAAAGAAAATGTGGCACATATATACAATGGAATATTACTCAGCCTTAAAAAGAAATGAAATTGAGCTATTTGTAATGAGATGGATAGACCTAGAGTCTGTCATACAGAGTGAAGTAAGTCAGAAAGAAAAAGACAAATACCGTATGCTAACACATATATATGGAATTTAAGGGGAAAAAAATGTCATGAAGAACCTAGGGGTAAGACAGGAATAAAGACGCAGACCTACTGGAGAACGGACTTGAGGATATGGGGAGGGGGAGGGGTGAGCTTTGACAGGGCGAGAGAGAGTCATGGACATATACACACTAACAAACGTAGTAAGGTAGATAGCTAGTGGGAAGCAGCCGCAAGGCACAGGGATATTAGCTTGGTGCTTTGTGACAGCCTGGAGGGGTGGGATAGGGAGAGTGGGAGGGAGGGAGACGCAAGAGGGAAGACATATGGGAACATATGTATATGTATAACTGATTCACTTTGTTATAAAGCAGAAACTAACACACCATTGTAAAGCAATTATACTCCAATAAAGATGTTTAAAAAAAAACACAATGACAGTGAAATAGAGAGCAATTCTTAAATAATTCATTCAGGGCTTGTGATGCAACCTGGATTTACCACATCTACACCCAGAGCTGGTTGAGACATAAGGCTGGACACTTTGGGCTGATAGCATTGGTGAGGTTTGGTGAGCAAACGCAGACCCTTTGAAGTCATACTGCATGGTACCCATTCCATGGGTCCCAACTCTCCAGGTTTAAGGGATTCTTCCTTCAGCTAAAACATGCATGGGAAACCCGGAGTATGTTCCACCGTGTGATTGGGAAACGTTTTCAAATGCATCTCAGGTTTCGTCCCCTGGTACTCAGGTGCACCGTTCCAGACGCTTTACTAAAACTCTCCCCACTTGGAAAGTCAGTGCCTTTAACCTCCTGTTTGGCACAGTTTGCAATTTCTGCGCAAGATGAACAGGAATAGGGAGAACCAATGAGAGACTAGCTGTAGGTGTCTGCACGGGCAAATGGAATGCTCATTTCCCACCAGGAAGAGGAATTCACCAAAGGCTCAGCGTGCCCTGCCGGAACCAGATTAGGGCCTGAAGCAATCCTGCGGTTTTGCGGCCAGCTCACAAGAAAGCGAGTTGAAGAAAGGAGCTCAGGGGCACTGTAATTCACAATATTGCAGAGTTATGAATGACAGCTATCGTCCAAAAATGTATTGAAGTAAGTTTTCGAAGAGGACTTGAAAGCGGGGCAGAATTTCAGGAAAACGATTTCAGGAGGTAGACTGGAATTGCACTTAAAACATAGGAAAAGAGGCAGAATGTCCACAATGATGCACTTGGCCAAAAAGGGCGTATGCGTTTTTTCCTGAATATATTCAGGAAAAAATGCATACGCCCTTTTTGGCCAACCAAGCAAGCGTGTAAAGGAAATCTGCACTACATTGAAGTCTCACTGCCCCCCGGTCAAAAGGGCCATCTGAAAAAAGTGTAAAATCCAGAAAGGCAGGACAGGTCATGGAGAAGAGGGAGCCTTGTTATGCTGATGGGCGGGATGTAAATTGCCAACAGCCACTCTGGAGAAGTGTATGGTGTTTCCTGAAACACGTAGGAAACAAAGCAACACAGCCTATGGCACTTCCACTTAGGGTCCTATAGCTTAGGGAAATTAAATTCAAAAACACAGAGGCACCCCAAAGTTTGGGACGGCTCTGTTTACAAGAACCTCGTCTACGGTACAAGTTAAATATCCGAGAAAGCAAAAAATGGATAAAGAAGTTGTGGTACGTACGTACAATGGAATATCACTCAACAATGAGATCTACGTCATCAGGCCCATAGCGGCATAATGAGTGGATTCAGGTACGACGATTCTACGAGAAATAAGTCACACAGAAAAAGAAACATCATAAGATATCACTAATACACGGAACATAAACTTGGCTACACATGAACTGAATTACAAAACAGAACAGGGTCTCAAATTTAGAAAACCAACTTATGCTTGCTTATGGGGAAAGGTGAGTTGGGGTGCTGCATCAAACCAGAGATTGAAATTAGCACAGATACCGTTCCATAAGCCAAATATATAATAGACAAGACCTACTGTTGCTCAACGAAATGGACTCAACACCCCATATTCAACGCCTGGGCATATACCTAACAAGTAAGAATCTTAAGACCCATGGATTTATATGTCTCCATAAGGAAGTCAAGCGTGTGTACAGTGGCCTAAACGCAGCAGTGAAAATCCGATAAATCCCATTAACAAAATAAATTTCACAAACAAAACACAATGACATGCAAATGAAGCAAATGACAAAGGATTAATCTCCAAAATTTACAAGCAGCTCATGCAGCTCAATAACAAAAAAACAAACAACCCAATGCAAAAATGGGCAGAAGACCTAAATAGACATTTCTCCATAGAAGATATACAGAATGCCAACAAACACATGAAAGAATGCTCAACATCATTAATCATTAGAGAAATGCATATCAAAACTACAATGAGATATCATCTCACACCAGTCAGAATGGCCATCATCAAAAAATCTAGAAACAATAAATGCTGGAGAGGGTGTGGAGAAAAGGGAACACTCTTGCACTGCTGGTGGGAATGTGAATTGGTTCAGCCACTATGGAGAACAGTATGGAGGTTCCTTAAAAAACTACAAATAGAATTACCATATGACCCAGCAATCCCACTACTGGGCATATACCCTGGGAAAACCAAAATTCAAAAAGAGTCATGTACCAAAATGTTCATTGCAGCTCTATTTACAATAGCCCGGAGATGGAAACAACCTAAGCGCCCATCATCGGATGAATGGATAAAGAAAATGTGGCACATATATACAATGGAATATTACTCAGCCTTAAAAAGAAATGAAATTGAGCTATTTGTAATGAGATGGATAGACCTAGAGTCTGTCATACAGAGTGAAGTAAGTCAGAAAGAAAAAGACAAATACCGTATGCTAACACATATATATGGAATTTAAGGGGAAAAAAATGTCATGAAGAACCTAGGGGTAAGACAGGAATAAAGACGCAGACCTACTGGAGAACGGACTTGAGGATATGGGGAGGGGGAGGGGTGAGCTTTGACAGGGCGAGAGAGAGTCATGGACATATACACACTAACAAACGTAGTAAGGTAGATAGCTAGTGGGAAGCAGCCGCAAGGCACAGGGATATTAGCTTGGTGCTTTGTGACAGCCTGGAGGGGTGGGATAGGGAGAGTGGGAGGGAGGGAGACGCAAGAGGGAAGACATATGGGAACATATGTATATGTATAACTGATTCACTTTGTTATAAAGCAGAAACTAACACACCATTGTAAAGCAATTATACCCCAATAAAGATGTTTAAAAAAAAAAACACAATGACAGTGAAATAGAGAGCAATTCTTAAATAATTCATTCAGGGCTTGTGATGCAACCTGGATTTACCACATCTACACCCAGAGCTGGGTGAGACATAAGGCTGGACACTTCGGGCTGATAGCATTGCTGAAGTTCAGTGAGCAAACGCAGATCCTTTGAAGTCATACTGCATGGTAGCCATTCCATGGGTTCCAACTCTCCAGGTTTAAGGGATTCTTCCTTCAGCTAAAACATGCAAGGGAAACCCAGAATATGGTCCACTGTGTGATTGGGAAACGTTTTCAAATGCATCTCAGGTTTCGTCCCCTGGTACTCGGGTTCACCGTTCCAGACGCTTTACTAACACTCTCCCCACATGGAGAGTCAGTGCCTTTAACCTCCTGTTTGGCACAGTTTGCAATTTCTGCGCAAGATGAACAGGAATAGGGAGAACCAATGAGAGACTAGCTGTAGGTGTCTGCACGGGCAAATGGAACGCTCATTTCCCAACAGGAAGAGGGATTAACCAAAGGCTCAGCGTGCCCTGCCGGAACAAGATTAGGGCCTGAAGCAATCCTGCGGTTTTGCGGCCAGCTCACAAGAAAGCGAGTTGAAGAAACGAGCTCAGGGGCACTGTAATTCACAAACCTGCAGAGTTATGAATGACAGCTATCGTCCAAAAATGTATTGAAGTAAGTCTTCGAAGAGGACTTGAAAGCGGGGCAGAATTTCAGGAAAACGATTTCAGGGGGTAGACTGGAATTGCACTTAAAGCATAGGAAAAGAGGCACAATGTCCACAATGATGCACTTGGCCAAAAAGGGCGTATGCGTTTTTTCCTGAATATATTCAGGAAAAAACGCATACGCCCTTTTTGACCAACCAAGGAAGCGTGTAAAGGAAATCTGCACTACAATGAAGTCTCATTGCCCCCCGTTCCAAAAGGCCATCTGAAACAGGTGTAAAATTTAGAAAGGCAGGACTGGTCATGGAGAACAGGGAGCTTTGTTATGCTGATGGGTGGGATGTAAATTGCCAACAGCCACTCTGGAGAAGTGTATGGTGTTTCCTGAAACACGTAGGAAACACAGCCTATGGCACTTCCACTTAAGGTCCTATAGCTTAGGGAAATTATAATCAAAAACACACAGCCACCCCAAAGTTTGGGACGGCTGTGTTTACAAGAACCTCGTCTACGGTACAAGTTAAATATCCGAGAAAGCAAAAAATAGATAAAGAAGTTGTGGTACGTACGTACAATGGAATATCACTCAGCAATGAGATCTACGTTATCAGGCCCATAGCGGCATAATGAGTGGATTCAGGTACGACGCTTCTACGAGAAATAAGTCACACAGAAAAAGAAACATCATAAGATATCACTAATACACGGAACGTAAACTTGGCTACACATGAACTGAATTACAAAACAGAACAGGGTCTCAAATTTAGAAAACCCACTTATGCTTGCTTATGGGGAAAGGTGAGTTGGGGTGCTGCATCAAACCAGAGATTGAAATTAGCACAGATACCGTTCCATAAGTCAAATATATAATAGACAAGACCTACTCCTTGCTCAACGAAATGGACTCAACACCCCATATTCAACGCCTGGGAATATACCTGACAAGTAAGAATCTTAAGACCCATGGATTTATATGTCTCCATAAGGAAATCAAGCGTGTGTACAGTGGCCTAAACACAGCAGTGAAAATCCGATAAATCCCATTATCAAAATAAATTTCACAAACAAAACACAATGACAGTGAAATAGAGAGCAATTCTTAAATAATTCATTCAGGGCTTGTGATGCAACCTGGATTTACCACATCTACACCCAGAGCTGGGTGAGACATAAGGCTGGACACTTCGGGCTGATAGCATTGGTGAAGTTCTGTGAGCAAACGCAGACCCTTTGAAGTCATACTGCATGGTACCCATTCCATGGGTCCCAACTCTCCAGGTTTAAGGGATTCTTCCTTCAGCTAAAACATGCATGGGAAACCCAGAGTATGGTCGACCGTGTGATTGGGAAACGTTTTCAAATGCATCTTAGGTTTCGTACCCTGGTACTCGGGTTCACCATCCCAGACGCTTTACTAACACTCTCCCCACTTGGAGAGTCAGTGCCTTTAACCTCCTGTTTGGCACAGTTTGCAATTTCTGCGCAAGATGAACAGGAATAGGGAGAACCAATGAGAGACTAGCTGTAGGTGTCTGCACGGGCAAATGGAACGCTCATTTCCCACCAGGAAGAGGAATTAACCAAAGGCTCAGCATGCCCTGCCGGAACCAGATTAGGGCCTGAGGCAATCCTGCGGTTTTGCGGCCAGCTCACAAGAAAGCGAGTTGAAGAAAGGAGCTCAGGGGCACTGTAATTCACAATATTGCAGAGTTATGAATGACAGCTATCGTCCAAAAATGTATTGAAGTAAGTTTTCGAAGAGGACTTGAAAGCGGGGCAGAATTTCAGGAAAACGATTTCAGGAGGTAGACTGGAATTGCACTTAAAGCATAGGAAAAGAGGCAGAATGTCCACAATGATGCACTTGGCCAAAATGGGCGTATGCGTTTTTTCCTGAATATATTCAGCAAAAAACGCATACGCACTTTTTGGACAACCAAGCAAGCGTGTAAAGGAAATCTGCACTACAATGAAGTCTCACTGCCCCCCGGTCAAAAGGGCCATCTGAAAAAAGTGTAAAATCCAGAAAGGCAGAACAGGTCATGGAGAAGAGGGAGCCTTGTTATGCTGATGGGCGGGATGTAAATTGCCAACAGCCACTCTGGAGAAGTGTATGGTGTTTCCTGAAACACGTAGGAAACAAAGCAACACAGCCTATGGCACTTCCACTTAGGGTCCTATAGCTTAGGGAAATTAAAATCAAAAACACACAGCCACCCCAAAGTTTGGGACGGCTCTGTTTACAAGAACCTCGTCTACGGTACAAGTTAAATATCTGAGAAAGCAAAAAATGGATAAAGAAGTTGTGGTACGTATGTACAATGGAATATCACTCAGCAATGAGATCTACGTCTTCAGGCCCGTAGCGGCATAATGAGTGGATTCAGGTACGACGATTCTACGAGAAATAAGTCACACAGAAATAGAAACATCATAAGATATCACTAATACACGGAACGTAAACTTGGCTACACATGAACTGAATTACAAAACAGAACAGGGTCTCAAATTTAGAAAACCAACTTATGCTTGCTTATGGGGAAAGGTGAGTTGGGGTGCTGCATCAAACCAGAGATTGAAATTAGCACAGATACCGTTCCATAAGCCAAATATATAATAGACAAGACCTACTCCTTGCTCAACGAAATGGAATCAACACCCCATATTCAACGCCTGGGAATATACCTGACAAGTAAGAATCTTAAGACCCATGGATTTATATGTCTAAATAAGGAAGTCAAGCGTGTGTACAGTGGCCTAAACGCAGCAGTGAAAATCGGATAAATCCCATTAACAAAATAAATTTCAAAAACAAAACACAATGACAGTGAAATAGAGAGCAATTCTTAAATAATTCATTCAGGGCTTGTGATGCAACCTGGATTTACCACATCTACACCCAGAGCTGGGTGAGATATAAGGCTGAACACTTCGGGCTGATAGCATTGGTGATGTTTGGTGAGGAAACGCAGACCCTTTGAAGTCATACTGCATGGTACCCATTCCATGGGTCCCAACTCTCCAGGTTTAAGAGATTCTTCCTTCAGCTAAAACATGCATGGGAAACCCGCAGTATGTTCCACCGTGTGATTGGGAAACGTTTTCAAATGCATCTCAGGTTTCATCCCCTGGTACTCGCGAGCACCATTCAAGACACATTACTAACACTCTCCCCACTTGGAAAGTCACTGCCTTTAACCTTCTGTTTGGCACAGTTTGCAGTTTCTGCGCAAGATGAACAGGAATAGGGAGAACGAATGGAGACTAGCTGTAAGTGTCTGCACGGGCAAATGGAATGCTCATTTCCCACCAGGAAGAGGAATTAACCAAAGGCTCAGCGTGCCCTGCCGGAACCAGATTAGGGACTGAAGCAATCCTGCGGTTTTGCGGCCAGCTCACAAGATAGCGAGTTGAAGAAAAGAGCCCAGGGGCACTGTAATTCACAAACCTGCAGAGTTATGAATGACAGCTATCGTCCAAAAATGTATTGAAGTAAGTTTTCGAAGAGGACTTGAAAGCGGGGCAGAATTTCAGGAAAACGATTTCAGGAGGTAGACTGGAATTGCACTTAAAGCATAGGAAAAGAGGCAGAATGTCCACAATGATGCACTTGGCCAAAAAGGGCGTATGCGTTTTTTCCTGAATATATTCAGGAAAAAATGCATACGCCCTTTTTGGCCAACCAAGCAAGCGTGTAAAGGAAATCTGCACTACATTGAAGTCTCACTGCCCCCCGGTCAAAAGGGCCATCTGAAAAAAGTGTAAAATCCAGAAAGGCAGGACAGGTCATGGAGAAGAGGGAGCCTTGTTATGCTGATGGGCGGGATGTAAATTGCCAACAGCCACTCTGGAGAAGTGTATGGTGTTTCCTGAAACACGTAGGAAACAAAGCAACACAGCCTATGGCACTTCCACTTAGGGTCCTATAGCTTAGGGAAATTAAATTCAAAAACACAGAGGCACCCCAAAGTTTGGGACGGCTCTGTTTACAAGAACCTCGTCTACGGTACAAGTTAAATATCCGAGAAAGCAAAAAATGGATAAAGAAGTTGTGGTACGTACGTACAATGGAATATCACTCAACAATGAGATCTACGTCATCAGGCCCATAGCGGCATAATGAGTGGATTCAGGTACGACGATTCTACGAGAAATAAGTCACACAGAAAAAGAAACATCATAAGATATCACTAATACACGGAACATAAACTTGGCTACACATGAACTGAATTACAAAACAGAACAGGGTCTCAAATTTAGAAAACCAACTTATGCTTGCTTATGGGGAAAGGTGAGTTGGGGTGCTGCATCAAACCAGAGATTGAAATTAGCACAGATACCGTTCCATAAGCCAAATATATAATAGACAAGACCTACTGTTGCTCAACGAAATGGACTCAACACCCCATATTCAACGCCTGGGCATATACCTAACAAGTAAGAATCTTAAGACCCATGGATTTATATGTCTCCATAAGGAAGTCAAGCGTGTGTACAGTGGCCTAAACGCAGCAGTGAAAATCCGATAAATCCCATTAACAAAATAAATTTCACAAACAAAACACAATGACATGTAAATGAAGCAAATGACAAAGGATTAATCTCCAAAATTTACAAGCAGCTCAATAACAAAAAAACAAACAACCCAATCCAAAAATGGGCAGAAGACCTAAATAGACATTTCTCCAAAGAAGATATACAGAATGCCAACAAACACATGAAAGAATGCTCAACATCATTAATCATTAGAGAAATGCAAATCAAAACTACAATGAGATATCATCTCACACCAGTCAGAATGGCCATCATCAAAAAATCTAGAAACAATAAATGCTGGAGAGGGTGTGGAGAAAGGGGCACACTCTTGCACTGCTGGTGGGAATGTGAATTGGTTCAGCCAATATGGAGAACAGTATGGAGGTTCCTTAAAAAACTACAAATAGAATTACCATATGACCCAGCAATCCCACTACTGGGCATATACCCTGGGAAAACCAAAATTCAAAAAGAGTCATGTACCAAAATGTTCATTGCAGCTCTATTTACAATAGCCCGGAGATGGAAACAACCTAAGCGCCCATCATCGGATGAATGGATAAAGAAAATGTGGCACATATATACAATGGAATATTACTCATCCTTAAAAAGAAATGAAATTGAGCTATTTGTAATGAGATGGATAGACCTAGAGTCTGTCATACAGAGTGAAGTAAGTCAGAAAGAAAAAGACAAATACCGTATGCTAACACATATATATGGAATTTAAGGGGAAAAAAATGTCATGAAGAACCTAGGGGTAAGACAGGAATAAAGACGCAGACCTACTGGAGAACGGACTTGAGGATATGGGGAGGGGGAGGGGTGAGCTTTGACAGGGCGAGAGAGAGTCATGGACATATACACACTAACAAACGTAGTAAGGTAGATAGCTAGTGGGAAGCAGCCGCAAGGCACAGGGATAATAGCTTGGTGCTTTGTGACAGCCTGGAGGGGTGGGATAGGGAGAGTGGGAGGGAGGGAGACGCAAGAGGGAAGACATATGGGAACATATGTATATGTATAACTGATTCACTTTGTTATAAAGCAGAAACTAACACACCATTGTAAAGCAATTATACCCCAATAAAGATGTTTAAAAAAAAAAACACAATGACAGTGAAATAGAGAGCAATTCTTAAATAATTCATTCAGGGCTTGTGATGCAACCTGGATTTACCACATCTACACCCAGAGCTGGTTGAGACATAAGGCTGGACACTTTGGGCTGATAGCATTGGTGAGGTTTGGTGAGCAAACGCAGACCCTTTGAAGTCATACTGCATGGTACCCATTCCATGGGTCCCAACTCTCCAGGTTTAAGGGATTCTTCCTTCAGCTAAAACATGCATGGGAAACCCGGAGTATGTTCCACCGTGTGATTGGGAAACGTTTTCAAATGCATCTCAGGTTTCGTCCCCTGGTACTCAGGTGCACCGTTCCAGACACTTTACTAAAACTCTCCCCACTTGGAAAGTCAGTGCCTTTAACCTCCTGTTTGGCACAGTTTTCAATTTCTGCGCAAGATGAACAGGAATAGGGAGAACCAATGAGAGACTAGCTGTAGGTGTCTGCACGGGCAAATGGAATGCTCATTTCCCACCAGGAAGAGGAATTCACCAAAGGCTCAGCGTGCCCTGCCAGAACCAGATTAGGGCCTGAAGCAATCCTGCGGTTTTGCGGCCAGCTCACAAGAAAGCGAGTTGAAGAAAGGAGCTCAGGGGCACTGTAATTCACAATATTGCAGAGTTATGAATGACAGCTCTCGTCCAAAAATGTATTGAAGTAAGTTTTCGAAGAGGACTTGAAAGCGGGGCAGAATTTCAGGAAAACGATTTCAGGAGGTAGACTGGAATTGCACTTAAAGCATAGGAAAAGAGGCAGAATGTCCACAATGATGCACTTGGCCAAAAAGGGTGTATGCGTTTTTTTCCTGAATATATTCAGGAAAAAATGCATACGCCCTTTTTGGCCAACCAAGCAAGCGTGTAAAGGAAATCTGCACTACATTGAAGTCTCACTGCCCCCCGGTCAAAAGGGCCATCTGAAAAAAGTGTAAAATCCAGAAAGGCAGGACAGGTCATGGAGAAGAGGGAGCCTTGTTATGCTGATGGGCGGGATGTAAATTGCCAACAGCCACTCTGGAGAAGTGTATGGTGTTTCCTGAAACACGTAGGAAACAAAGCAACACAGCCTATGGCACTTCCACTTAGGGTCCTATAGCTTAGGGAAATTAAATTAAAAAACACAGAAGCACCCCAATGTTTGGGACGGCTCTGTTTACAAGAACCTCGTCTACGGTACAAGTTAAATATCCGAGAAAGCAAAAAATGGATAAAGAAGTTGTGGTACGTACGTACAATGGAATATCACTCAACAATGAGATCTACGTCATCAGGCCCATAGCGGCATAATGAGTGCATTCAGGTACGACGATTCTACGAGAAATAAGTCACACAGAAAAAGAAACATCATAAGATATCACTAATACACGGAACATAAACTTGGCTACACATGAACTGAATTACAAAACAGAACAGGGTCTCAAATTTAGAAAACCAACTTATGCTTGCTTATGGGGAAAGGTGAGTTGGGGTGCTGCATAAAACCAGAGATTGAAATTAGCACAGATACCGTTCCATAAGCCAAATATATAATAGACAAGACCTACTGTTGCTCAACGAAATGGACTCAACACCCCATATTCAACGTCTGGGCATATACCTAACAAGTAAGAATCTTAAGACCCATGGATTTATATGTCTCCATAAGGAAGTCAAGCGTGTGTACAGTGGCCTAAACGCAGCAGTGAAAATCCGATAAATCCCATTAACAAAATAAATTTCACAAACAAAACACAATGACATGCAAATGAAGCAAATGACAAAGGATTAATCTCCAAAATTTACAAGCAGCTCATGCAGCTCAATAACAAAAAAACAAACAACCCAATCCAAAAATGGGCAGAAGACCTAAATAGACATTTCTCCATAGAAGATATACAGAATGGCAACAAACACATGAAAGAATGCTCAACATCATTAATCATTAGAGAAATGCATATCAAAACTACAATGAGATATCATCTCACACCAGTCAGAATGGCCATCATCAAAAAATCTAGAAACAATAAATGCTGGAGAGGGTGTGGAGAAAAGGGAACACTCTTGCACTGCTGGTGGGAATGTGAATTGGTTCAGCCACTATGGAGAACAGTATGGAGGTTCCTTAAAAAACTACAAATAGAATTACCATATGACCCAGCAATCCCACTACTGGGCATATACCCTGGGAAAACCAAAATTCAAAAAGAGTCATGTACCAAAATGTTCATTGCAGCTCTATTTACAATAGCCCGGAGATGGAAACAACCTAAGCGCCCATCATCGGATGAATGGATAAAGAAAATGTGGCACATATATACAATGGAATATTACTCAGCCTTAAAAAGAAATGAAATTGAGCTATTTGTAATGAGATGGATAGACCTAGAGTCTGTCATACAGAGTGAAGTAAGTCAGAAAGAAAAAGACAAATACCGTATGCTAACACATATATATGGAATTTAAGGGGAAAAAAATGTCATGAAGAACCTAGGGGTAAGACAGGAATAAAGACGCAGACCTACTGGAGAACGGACTTGAGGATATGGGGAGGGGGAGGGGTGAGCTTTGACAGGGCGAGAGAGAGTCATGGACATATACACACTAACAAACGTAGTAAGGTAGATAGCTAGTGGGAAGCAGCCGCAAGGCACAGGGATATTAGCTTGGTGCTTTGTGACAGCCTGGAGGGGTGGGATAGGGAGAGTGGGAGGGAGGGAGACGCAAGAGGGAAGACATATGGGAACATATGTATATGTATAACTGATTCACTTTGTTATAAAGCAGAAACTAACACACCATTGTAAAGCAATTATACCCCAATAAAGATGTTTAAAAAAAAAAACACAATGAGAGTGAAATAGAGAGCAATTCTTAAATAATTCACTCAGGGCTTGTGATGCAACCTGGATTTACCACATCTACACCCAGAGCTGGTTGAGTCATAAGGCTGGACCCTTTGGGCTGATAGCATTGGTGAGGTTTGGTGAGCAAACGCAGACGCTTTGAAGTCATACTGCATGGTACCCATTCCATGGGTCCCAACTCTCCGGGTTTAAGGGATTCTTCCTTCAGCTAAAACATGCATGGGAAACCCGGAGTATGTTCCACCGTGTGATTGGGAAACGTTTTCAAATGCATCTCAGGTTTCGTCCCCTGGTACTCAGGTGCAACGTTCCAGACACTTTACTAAAACTCTCCCCACTTGGAAAGTCAGTGCCTTTAACCTCCTGTTTGGCACAGTTTGAAATTTCTGCGCAAGATGAACAGGAATAGGGAGAACCAATGAGAGACTAGCTGTAGGTGTCTGCACGGGCAAATGGAATGCTCATTTCCCACCAGGAAGAGGAATTCACCAAAGGCTCAGCGTGCCCTGCCGGAACCAGATTAGGGCCTGAAGCAATCCTGCGGTTTTGCGGCCAGCTCACAAGAAAGCGAGTTGAAGAAAGGAGCTCAGGGGCACTGTAATTCACAATATTGCAGAGTTATGAATGACACCTATCGTCCAAAAATGTATTGAAGTAAGTTTTCGAAGAGGACTTGAAAGCGGGGCAGAATTTCAGGAAAACGATTTCAGGAGGTAGACTGGAATTGCACTTAAAGCATAGGAAAAGAGGCAGAATGTCCACAATGATGCACTTGGCCAAAAAGGGCGTATGCGTTTTTTCCTGAATATATTCAGGAAAAAATGCATACGCGCTTTTTGGCCAACCAAGCAAGCGTGTAAAGGAAATCTGCACTACATTGAAGTCTCACTGCCCCCCGGTCAAAAGGGCCATCTGAAAAAAGTGTAAAATCCAGAAAGGCAGGACAGGTCATGGAGAAGAGGGAGCCTTGTTATGCTGATGGGCGGGATGTAAATTGCCAACAGCCACTCTGGAGAAGTGTATGGTGTTTCCTGAAACACGTAGGAAACAAAGCAACACAGCCTATGGCACTTCCACTTAGGGTCCTATAGCTTAGGGAAATTAAATTCAAAAACACAGAGGCACCCCAAAGTTTGGGACGGCTCTGTTTACAAGAACCTCGTCTACGGTACAAGTTAAATATCCGAGAAAGCAAAAAATGGATAAAGAAGTTGTGGTACGTACGTACAATGGAATATCACTCAACAATGAGATCTACGTCATCAGGCCCATAGCGGCATAATGAGTGGATTCAAGTACGACGATTCTACGAGAAATAAGTCACACAGAAAAAGAAACATCATAAGATATCACTAATACACGGAACATAAACTTGGCTACACATGAACTGAATTACAAAACAGAACAGGGTCTCAAATTTAGAAAACCAACTTATGCTTGCTTATGGGGAAAGGTGAGTTGGGGTGCTGCATCAAACCAGAGATTGAAATTAGCACAGATACCGTTCCATAAGCCAAATATATAATAGACAAGACCTACTGTTGCTCAACGAAATGGACTCAACACCCCATATTCAACGCCTGGGCATATACCTAACAAGTAAGAATCTTAAGACCCATGGATTTATATGTCTCCATAAGGAAGTCAAGCGTGTGTACAGTGGCCTAAACGCAGCAGTGAAAATCCGATAAATCCCATTAACAAAATAAATTTCACAAACAAAACACAATGACATGCAAATGAAGCAAATGACAAAGGATTAATCTCCAAAGTTTACAAGCAGCTCATGCAGCTCAATAACAAAAAAACAAACAACCCAATCCAAAAATGGGCAGAAGACCTAAATAGACATTTCTCCAAAGAAGATATACAGAATGGCAACAAACACATGAAAGAATGCTCAACATCATTAATCATTTGAGAAATGCATATCAAAACTACAATGAGATATCATCTCACACCAGTCAGAATGGCCATCATCAAAAAATCTAGAAACAATAAATGCTGGAGAGGGTGTGGAGAAAAGGGAACACTCTTGCACTGCTGGTGGGAATGTGAATTGGTTCAGCCACTATGGAGAACAGTATGGAGGTTCCTTAAAAAACTACAAATAGAATTACCATATGACCCAGCAATCCCACTACTGGGCATATACCCTGGGAAAACCAAAATTCAAAAAGAGTCATGTACCAAAATGTTCATTGCAGCTCTATTTACAATAGCCCGGAGATGGTAACAACCTAAGCGCCCATCATCGGATGAATGGATAAAGAAAATGTGGCACATATATACAATGGAATATTACTCAGCCTTAAAAAGAAATGAAATTGAGCTATTTGTAATGAGATGGATAGACCTAGAGTCTGTCATACAGAGTGAAGTAAGTCAGAAAGAAAAAGACAAATACCGTATGCTAACACATATATATGGAATTTAAGGGGAAAAAAATATCATGAAGAACCTAGGGGTAAGACAGGAATAAAGACGCAGACCTACTGGAGAACGGACTTGAGGATATGGGGAGGGGGAGGGGTGAGCTTTGACAGGGCGAGAGAGAGTCATGGACATATACACACTAACAAACGTAGTAAGGTAGATAGCTAGTGGGAAGCAGCCGCAAGGCACAGGGATATTAGCTTGGTGCTTTGAGACAGCCTGGAGGGGTGGGATAGGGAGAGTGGGAGGGAGGGAGACGCAAGAGGGAAGACATATGGGAAAATATGTATATGTATAACTGATTCACTTTGTTATAAAGCAGAAACTAACACACCATTGTAAAGCAATTATACCCCAATAAAGATGTTTAAAAAAAAAACACAATGAAAGTGAAATAGAGAGCAATTCTTAAATAATTCATTCAGGGCTTGTGATGCAACCTGGATTTACCACATCTACACCCAGAGCTGGTTGAGACATAAGGCTGGACACTTTGGCCTGATAGCATTGGTGAGGTTTGGTGAGCAAACGCAGACCCTTTGAAGTCATACTGCATGGTACCCATTCCATGGGTCCCAACTCTCCAGGTTTAAGGGATTCTTCCTTCAGCTAAAACATGCATGGGAAACCCGGAGTATGTTCCACCGTGTGATGGGGAAACGTTTTCAAATGCATCTCAGGTTTTGTCCCCTGGTACTCAGGTGCACCGTTCCAGACACTTTACTAAAACTCTCCCCACTTGGAAAGTCAGTGCCTTTAACCTCCTGTTTGGCACAGTTTGCAATTTCTGCGCAAGATGAACAGGAATAGGGAGAACCAATGAGAGACTAGCTGTAGGTGTCTGCACGGGCAAATGGAACGCTCATTTCCCACCAGGAAGAGGAATTAACCAAAGGCTCAGCATGCCCTGCCGGAACCAGATTAGGGCCTGAGGCAATCCTGCGGTTTTGTGGCCAACTCACAAGAAAGCGAGTTGAAGAAAGGAGCTCAGGGGCACTGTAATTCACAATATTGCAGAGTTATGAATGACAGCTATCGTCCAAAAATGTATTGAAGTAAGTTTTCGAAGAGGACTTGAAAGCGGGGCAGAATTTCAGGAAAACGATTTCAGGAGGTAGACTGGAATTGCACTTAAAGCATAGGAAAAGAGGCAGAATGTCCACAATGATGCACTTGGCCAAAAAGGGCGTATGCGTTTTTTCCTGAATATATTCAGGAAAAAATGCATACACCCTTTTTGGCCAACCAAGCAAGCGTGTAAAGGAAATCTGCACTACATTGAAGTCTCACTGCCCCCCGGTCAAAAGGGCCATCTGAAAAAAGTGTAAAATCCAGAAAAGCAGGACAGGTCATGGAGAAGAGGGAGCCTTGTTATGCTGATGGGCAGGATGTAAATTGCCAACAGCCAATCTGGAGAAGTGTATGGTGTTTCCTGAAACACGTAGGAAACAAAGCAACACAGCCTATGGCACTTCCACTTAGGGTCCTATAGCTTAGGGAAATTAAATTCAAAAACACACAGGCACCCCAAAGTTTGGGACGGCTCTGTTTACAAGAACCTCGTCTACGGTACAAGTTAAATATCCGAGAAAGCAAAAAATGGATAAAGAAGTTGTGGTACGTACGTACAATGGAATATCACTCAACAATGAGATCTACGTCATCAGGCCCATAGCGGCATAATGAGTGGATTCAGGTACGACGATTCTACGAGAAATAAGTCACACAGAAAAAGAAACATCATAAGATATCACTAATACACGGAACATAAACTTGGCTACACATGAACTGAATTACAAAACAGAACAGGGTCTCAAATTTAGAAAACCAACTTATGCTTGCTTATGGGGAAAGGTGAGTTGGGGTGCTGCATCAAACCAGAGATTGAAATTAGCACAGATACCGTTCCATAAGCCAAATATATAATAGACAAGACCTACTGTTGCTCAACGAAATGGACTCAACACCCCATATTCAACGCCTGGGCATATACCTGACAAGTAAGAATCTTAAGACCCATGGATTTATATGTCTCCATAAGGAAGTCAAGCGTGTGTACAGTGGCCTAAACGCAGCAGTGAAAATCCGATAAATCCCATTAACAAAATAAATTTCACAAACAAAACACAATGACATGCAAATGAAGCAAATGACAAAGGATTAATCTCCAAAATTTACAAGCAGCTCATGCAGCTCAATAACAAAAAAACAAACAACCCAATCCAAAAATGGGCAGAAGACCTAAATAGACATTTCTCCAAAGAAGATATACAGAATGCCAACAAACACATGAAAGAATGCTCAACATCATTAATCATTAGAGAAATGCAAATCAAAACTACAATGAGATATCATCTCACACCAGTCAGAATGGCCATCATCAAAAATTCTAGAAACAATAAATGCTGGAGAGGGTGTGGAGAAAAGGGAACACTCTTGCACTGCTGGTGGGAATGTGAATTGGTTCAGCCACTATGGAGAACAGTATGGAGGTTCCTTAAAAAACTACAAATAGAATTACCATATGACCCAGCAATCCCACTACTGGGCATATACCCTGGGAAAACCAAAATTCAAAAAGAGTCATGTACCCAAATGTTCATTGCAGCTCTATTTACAATAGCCCGGAGATGGAAACAACATAAGCGCCCATCATCGGATGAATGGATAAAGAAAATGTGGCACATATATACAATGGAATATTACTCAGCCTTAAAAAGAAATGAAATTGAGCTATTTGTAATGAGATGGATAGACCTAGAGTCTGTCATACAGAGTGAAGTAAGTTAGAAAGAAAAAGACAAATACCGTATGCTAACACATATATATGGAATTTAAGGGAAAAAAAATGTCATGAAGAACCTAGGGGTAAGACAGGAACAAAGACGCAGACCTACTGGAGAACGGACTTGAGGATATGGGGAGGGGGAGGGGTGAGCTTTGACAGGGCGAGAGAGAGTCATGGACATATACACACTAACAAACGTAGTAAGGTAGATAGCTAGTGGGAAGCAGCCGCAAGGCACAGGGATATTAGCTTGGTGCTTTGTGACAGCCTGGAGGGGTGGGATAGGGAGAGTGGGAGGGAGGGAGACGCAAGAGGGAAGACATATGGGAACATATGTATATGTATAACTGATTCACTTTGTTATAAAGCAGAAACTAACACACCATTGTAAAGCAATTATACCCCAATAAAGATGTTTAAAAAAAAAAACACAATGACAGTGAAATAGAGAGCAATTCTTAAATAATTCATTCAGGGCTTGTGATGCAACCTGGATTTACCACATCTACACCCAGAGCTGGGTGAGACATAAGGCTGGACACTTCGGGCTGATAGCATTGGTGAGGTTCAGTGAGCCAACGCAGATCCTTTGAAGTCATACTGCATGGTAGCCATTCCATAGGTTCCAACTCTCCAGGTTTAAGGGATTCTTCCTTCAGCTAAAACATGCATGGGAAACCCAGAGTATGGTCCACCGTGTGATTGGGAAACGTTTTCAAATGCATCTCAGGTTTCGTCCCCTGGTACTCGGGTTCACCGTTCCAGACGCTTTACTAACACTCTCCCCACATGGAGAGTCAGTGCCTTTAACCTCCTGTTTGGCACAGTTTGCAATTTCTGCGCAAGATGAACAGGAATAGGGAGAACCAATGAGAGACTAGCTGTAGGTGTCTGCACGGGCAAATGGAACGCTCATTTCCCAACAGGAAGAGGGATTAACCAAAGGCTCAGCGTGCCCTGCCGGAACCAGATTAGGGCCTGAAGCAATCCTGCGGTTTTGCGGCCAGCTCACAAGAAAGCGAGTTGAAGAAACGAGCTCAGGGGCACTGTAATTCACAAACCTGCAGAGTTATGAATGACAGCTATCGTCCAAAAATGTATTGAAGTAAGTCTTCGAAGAGGACTTGAAAGCGGGGCAGAATTTCAGGAAAACGATTTCAGGGGGTAGACTGGAATTGCACTTAAAGCATAGGAAAAGAGGCACAATGTCCACAATGATGCACTTGGCCAAAAAGGGCGTATGCGTTTTTTCCTGAATATATTCAGGAAAAAACGCATACGCCCTTTTTGACCAACCAAGGAAGCGTGTAAAGGAAATCTGCACTACAATGAAGTCTCATTGCCCCCCGTTCCAAAAGGCCATCTGAAACAGGTGTAAAATTTAGAAAGGCAGGACTGGTCATGGAGAACAGGGAGCTTTGTTATGCTGATGGGTGGGATGTAAATTGCCAACAGCCACTCTGGAGAAGTGTATGGTGTTTCCTGAAACACGTAGGAAACACAGCCTATGGCACTTCCACTTAAGGTCCTATAGCTTAGGGAAATTATAATCAAAAACACACAGCCACCCCAAAGTTTGGGACGGCTGTGTTTACAAGAACCTCGTCTACGGTACAAGTTAAATATCCGAGAAAGCAAAAAATAGATAAAGAAGTTGTGGTACGTACGTACAATGGAATATCACTCAGCAATGAGATCTACGTTATCAGGCCCGTAGCGGCATAATGAGTTGATTCAGGTAGGACGATTCTACGAGAAATAAGTCACACAGAAAAAGAAACATCATAAGATATCACTAATACACGGAACGTAAACTTGGCTACACATGAACTGAATTACAAAACAGAACAGGGTCTCAAATTGAGAAAACCCACTTATGCTTGCTTATGGGGAAAGGTGAGCTGGGGTGCTGCATCAAACCAGAGATTGAAATTAGCACAGATACCGTTCCATAAGTCAAATATATAATAGACAAGACCTACTCCTTGCTCAACGAAATGGACTCAACACCCCATATTCAACGCCTGGGAATATACCTGACAAGTAAGAATCTTAAGACCCATGGATTTATATGTCTCCATAAGGAAATCAAGCGTGTGTACAGTGGCCTAAACACAGCAGTGAAAATCCGATAAATCCCATTATCAAAATAAATTTCACAAACAAAACACAATGACAGTGAAATAGAGAGCAATTCTTAAATAATTCATTCAGGGCTTGTGATGCAACCTGGATTTACCACATCTACACCCAGAGCTGGGTGAGACATAAGGCTGGACACTTCGGGCTGATAGCATTGGTGAAGTTCTGTGAGCAAACGCAGACCCTTTGAAGTCATACTGCATGGTACCCATTCCATGGGTCCCAACTCTCCAGGTTTAAGGGATTCTTCCTTCAGCTAAAACATGCATGGGAAACCCAGAGTATGGTCGACCATGTGATTGGGAAACGTTTTCAAATGCATCTTAGGTTTCGTACCCTGGTACTCGGGTTCACCGTCCCAGACGCTTTACTAACACTCTCCCCACTTGGAGAGTCAGTGCCTTTAACCTCCTGTTTGGCACAGTTTGCAATTTCTGCGCAAGATGAACAGGAATAGGGAGAACCAATGAGAGACTAGCTGTAGGTGTCTGCACGGGCAAATGGAACGCTCATTTCCCACCAGGAAGAGGAATTAACCAAAGGCTCAGCGTGCCCTGCCGGAACCAGATTAGGGCCTGAGGCAATCCTGCGGTTTTGCGGCCAGCTCACAAGAAAGCGAGTTGAAGAAAGGAGCTCAGGGGCACTGTAATTCACAATATTGCAGAGTTATGAATGACAGCTATCGTCCAAAAATGTATTGAAGTAAGTTTTCGAAGAGGACTTGAAAGCGGGGCAGAATTTCAGGAAAACGATTTCAGGAGGTAGACTGGAATTGCACTTAAAGCATAGGAAAAGAGGCAGAATGTCCACAATGATGCACTTGGCCAAAAAGGGCGTATGCGTTTTTTCCTGAATATATTCAGCAAAAAACGCATACGCACTTTTTGGACAACCAAGCAAGCGTGTAAAGGAAATCTGCACTACAATGAAGTCTCACTGCCCCCCGGTCAAAAGGGCCATCTGAAAAAAGGGTAAAATCCAGAAAGGCAGAACAGGTCATGGAGAACAGGGAGCCTTGTTATGCTGATGGGCGGGATGTAAATTGCCAACAGCCACTCTGGAGAAGTGTATGGTGTTTCCTGAAACACGTAGGAAACAAAGCAACACAGCCTATGGCACTTCCCCTAGGGTCCTATAGCTTAGGGAAATTAAAATCAAAAACACACAGCCACCCCAAAGTTTGGGACGGCTCTGTTTACAAGAACCTCGTCTACGGTACAAGTTAAATATCCGAGAAAGCAAAAAATGGATAAAGAAGTTGTGGTACGTATGTACAATGGAATATCACTCAGCAATGAGATCTACGTCTTCAGGCCCGTAGCGGCATAATGAGTGGATTCAGGTACGACGATTCTACGAGAAATAAGTCACACAGAAATAGAAACATCATAAGATATCACTAATACACGGAACGTAAACTTGGCTACACATGAACTGAATTACAAAACAGAACAGGGTCTCAAATTTAGAAAACCAACTTATGCTTGCTTATGGGGAAAGGTGAGTTGGGGTGCTGCATCAAACCAGAGATTGAAATTAGCACAGATACCGTTCCATAAGCCAAATATATAATAGACAAGACCTACTCCTTGCTCAACGAAATGGAATCAACACCCCATATTCAACGCCTGGGAATATACCTGTCAAGTAAGAATCTTAAGACCCATGGATTTATATGTCTAAATAAGGAAGTCAAGCGTGTGTACAGTGGCCTAAACGCAGCAGTGAAAATCGGATAAATCCCATTAACAAAATAAATTTCAAAAACAAAACACAATGACAGTGAAATAGAGAGCAATTCTTAAATAATTCATTCAGGGCTTGTGATGCAACCTGGATTTACCACATCTACACCCAGAGCTGGGTGAGATATAAGCCTGAACACTTCGGGCTGATAGCATTGGTGATTTTGGTGAGGAAACGCAGACCCTTTGAAGTCATACTGCATGGTACCCATTCCATGGGTCCCAACTCTCCAGGTTTAAGGGATTCTTCCTTCAGCTAAAACATGCATGGGAAACCCGCAGTATGTTCCACCGTGTGATTGGGAAACGTTTTCAAATGCATCTCAGGTTTCATCCCCTGGTACTCGCGTGCACCGTTCAAGACACATTACTAACACTCTCCCCACTTGGAAAGTCACTGCCTTTAACCTTCTGTTTGGCACAGTTTGCAGTTTCTGCGCAAGATGAAAAGGAATAGGGAGAACGAATGGAGACTAGCTGTAAGTGTCTGCACGGGCAAATGGAACGCTCATTTCCCACCAGGAAGAGGAATTAACCAAAGGCTCAGCGTGCCGGGCCGGCACCAGATTAGGGCCTGAAGCAATCCTGCGGTTTTGCGGCCAGGTCACAAGATAGCGAGTTGAAGAAAAGAGCCCAGGGGCACTGTAATTCACAAACCTGCAGAGTTATGAATGACAGCTATCGTCCAAAAATGTATTGAAGTAAGTCTTCGAAGAGGAGTTGAATGTGGGGCAGAATTTCAGGAAAACGATTTCAGGGGGTAGACTGGAATTGCACTTAAAGCATAGGAAAAGAGGCAGAATGTCCACAATGATGCACTTGGCCAAAAAGGGCGTATGCGTTTTTTCCTGAATATATTCAGGAAAAAACGCATACGCCCTATTTGGCCAACCAAGCAAGCGTGTAAAGGAAATCTGCACTACATTGAAGTCTCACTGCCCCCCGGTCAAAAGGGCCATCTGAAAAAAGTGTAAAATCCAGAAAGGCAGGACAGGTTATGGAGAAGAGGGAGCCTTGTTATGCTGATGCGCGGGATGTAAATTGCCAACAGCCACTCTGGAGAAGTGTATGGTGTTTCCTGAAACACGTAGGAAACAAAGCAACACAGCCTATGGCACTTCCACTTAGGGTCCTATAGCTTAGGGAAATTAAAATCAAAAACACACAGGCACCCCAAAGTTTGGGACGGCTTTGTTTACAAGAACCTCGTATACGGTACAAGTTAAATATCTGAGAAAGCAAAAAATGGATAAAGAAGTTGTGCTACGTACGTACAATGGAATATCACTCAACAATGAGATCTACGTCATCAGGCCCGTAGCGGCATAATGAGTGGATTAACGTAGGAGGAGTCTACGAGAAATAAGTCACACAGAAAAAGAAACATCATAAGATATCACTAATACACGGAACGTAAACTTGGCTACACATGAACTGAATTACAAAACAGAACAGGGTCTCAAATTTAGAAAACCAACTTATGCTTGCTTATGGGGAAAGGTGAGTTGGGGTGCTGCATCAAACCAGAGATTGAAATTAGCACAGATACCGTTCCATAAGCCAAATATATAATAGACAAGACCTACTGTTGCTCAACGAAATGGACTCAACACCCCATATTCAACGCCTGGGAATATACCTGACAAGTAAGAATCTTAAGACCCATGGATTTATATGTCTCCATAAGGAAGTCAAGCGTGTGTACAATGGCCTAAACGCAGCAGTGAAAATCCGATAAATCCCATTAACAAAATAAATTTCACAAACAAAACACAATGACATGCAAATGAAGCAAATGACAAAGGATTAATCTCCAAAATTTACAAGCAGCTCATGCAGCTCAATAACAAAAAAACAAAGAACCCAATCCAAAAATGGGCAGAAGACCTAAATAGACATTTCTCCAAAGAAGATATACAGAATGGCAACAAACACATGAAAGAATGCTCAACATCATTAATCATTAGAGAAATGCAAATCAAAACTGCAATGAGATATCATCTCACACCAGTCAGAATGGCCATCATCAAAAAATCTAGAAACAATAAATGCTGGAGAGGATGTGGAGAAAAGGGAACACTCTTGCACTGATGGTGGGAATGTGAATTGGTTCAGCCACTATGGAGAACAGTATGGAGGTTCCTTAAAAAACTGCAAATACAATTACCATATGACCCAGCAATCCCACTACTGGGCATATACCCTGGGAAAACCAAAATTCAAAAAGAGTCATGTACCAAAATGTTCATTGCAGCTCTATTTACAATAGCACGGAGATGGAAACAACCTAAGCGCACATCATTGGATGAATGGATAAAGAAAATGTGGCACATATATACAATGGAATATTACTCAGCCTTAAAAAGAAATGAAATTGAGCTATTTGTAATGAGATGGATAGACCTAGAGTCTGTCATACAGAGTGAAGTAAGTCAGAAAGAAAAAGACAAATACCGTATGCTAACACATATATATGGAATTTAAGGGGAAAAAAAATGTCATGAAGAACCTAGGGGTAAGACAGGAATAAAGACGCAGACCTACTGGAGAACGGACTTGAGGATATGGGGAGGGGGAGGGGTGAGATTTGACAGGGCGAGAGAGAGTCATGGACATATACACACTAACAAACGTAGTAAGGTAGATAGCTAGTGGGAAGCAGCCACAAAGCACAGGGATATTAGCTTGGTGCTTTGTGACAGCCTGGAGGGGTGGGATAGGGAGAGTGGGAGGGAGGGAGACGCAAGAGGGAAGACATATGGGAAAATATGTATATGTATAACTGATTCACTTTGTTATAAAGCAGAAACTAACACACCATTGTAAAGCAATTATACCCCAATAAAGATGTTTAAAAAAAAAAACACAATGACAGTGAAATAGAGAGCAATTCTTAAATAATTCATTCAGGGCTTGTGATGCAACCTGGATTTACCACATCTACACCCACAGCTGGTTCAGACATAAGGCTGGACACTTTGGGCTGATAGCATTGGTGAGGTTTGGTGAGCAAACGCAGACCCTTTGAAGTCATACTGCATGGTACCCTTTCCATGGGTCCCAACTCTCCAGGTATAAGGGATTCTTCCTTCAGCTAAAACATACATGGGAAACCCGGAGTATGTTCCACCGTGTGATTGGGAAACGTTTTCAAATGCATCTCAGGTTTCATCCCCTGGTACTCGGATGCACCGTTCCAGACACTTTAATAACACTCTCCCCACTTGGAAAGTCAGTGCCTTTAACCTTCTTTTTGGCACAGTTTGCAATTTCTGCGCAAGATGAACAGGAATATGGAGAAGCAATGAGAGACAAGCTGTAGGTGTCTGCACGGGCAAATGGAACGCTCATTTCCCACCAGGAAGAGGAATTACCCAAAGGCTCAGCGTGCCGTGCCGGAACCAGATTAGGGCCTGAAGCAATCCTGCGGTTTTGCGGCCAGCTCACAAGAAAGCGAGTTGAAGAAAGGAGCTCAGGGGCACTGTAATTCACAAACCTGCAGAGTTATGAATGACAGCTATGGTCCAAAAATTTATTGAAGTAAGTCTTCAAAGAGGACTGAAAGTGGGGCAGAATTTCAGGAAAACGATTTCAGGGGGTAGACTGGGATTGCACTTAAAGCATAGGAAAAGAGGCAGAATGTCGACAATGATGCACTTGGCCAAAAAGTGCGTATGCGTTTTTTCCTGAATATATTCAGCAAAAAACGCATACGCCCTTTTTGGCCAACCAAGCAAGCGTGTAAAGGAAATCTGCACTACAATGAAGTCTCACTGCCCCCCCGTCCAAAGGGCCATCTGAAACAAGTGTAAAATCCAGAAAGGCAGGACAGGTCATGGAGAACAGGGAGCCTTGTTATGCTGATGGGCGGGATGTAAATTGCCAACAGCCACTCTGGAGAAGTGTATGGTGTTTCCTGAAACACGTAGGAAACAAAGCAACACAGCCTATGGCACTTCCACTTATGGTCCTATAGCTTAGGGAAATTTAAATCAAAAACACACAGCCTCCCAAAAGTTTGGGACGGCTCTGTTTACAAGAACCTCGTCTACTCTACAAGTTAAATATCCGAGAAAGCAAAAAATGGATAAAGAATTTGTGATACGTACGTACAATGGAATATCACTCAGCAATGAGATCTACGTCATCAGGCCCGTAGTGGCATAATGAGTGGATTAACGTACGACGAGTCTACGAGAAATACGTCACACAGAAATAGAAACATCATAAGATATCACTAATACACGGAACGTAAACTTGGCTACACATGAACTGAATTACAAAACAGAACAGGGTCTCAAATTTAGAAAGCCAACTTATGCTTGCTTATGGGGAAAGGTGAGTTGGCGTGCTGCATCAAACCAGAGATTGAAATTAGCACCGATACCGTTCCACAAGCCAAATATATAATAGACAAGACCTACTCCTTGCCCAACGAAATGGACTCAACACCCCATATTCAACGCCTGGGAATATACCTGACAAGTAAGAATCTTAAGACCCATGGATTTATATGTCTCCATAAGGAAATCAAGCGTGTGTACAGCGGCCTAAACGCAGCAGTGAAAATCCGATAAATCCCATTATCAAAATAAATTTCACAAACACAACACAATGACAGTGAAATAGAGAGCAATTCTTAAATAATTCATTCAGGGCTTGTGATGCAACCTGGATTTACCACATGTACACTCAGAGCTGGGTGAGACATAAGGCTGGACTCTTCTGGCTGATAGCATTGGTGAGGTTTGGTGAGCAAACGCAGACCCTTGGAAGTCATACTGCATGGTACCCATTCCATGGTTCCCAACTCTCCAGGTTTAAGCGATTCTTCCTTCAGCTAAAACATGCATGGGAAACCCAGAGTATGTTCCACCGTGTGATTGGGAAACGTTTTCAAATGCATCTCAGGTTTCATCCCCTGGTACTCGGGTGCACCGTTCCAGACACTTTACTAACACTCTCCCCACTTGGAAAGTCACTGCCTTTAAACTTCTGTTTGGCACAGTTTGCAATTTCTGCGCAAGATGAACAGGAATAGGGAGAACGAATGGAGACAAGCTGTAAGTGTCTGCACGGGCAAATGGTACGCTCATTTCCCACCAGGAAGAGGAATTAACCAAAGGCTCAGCGTGCCCTGCTGGAACCATATTAGGGCCTGAAGCAATCCTGCGGTTTTGCGGCCAGCTCACAAGATAGCGAGTTGAAGAAAAGAGCCCAGGGGCACTGTAATTCACAAACCTGCAGAGTTATGAATGACAGCTATCGTCCAAAAATATATTGAAGTAAGTCTTCGAAGAGGACTTGAAAGTGGGGCAGAATTTCAGGAAAACGATTTCAGGGGGTAGACTGGAATTGCACTTAAAGCATAGGAAAAGAGGCAGAATGTCCACAATGATGCACTTGGCCAAAAAGGGCGTATGCGTTTTTTCCTGAATATATTCAGGAAAAAATGCATACGCCCTGTTTGGCCAACCAAGCAAGCGTGTAAAGGAAATCTGCACTACATTGAAGTCTCACTGCCCCCCGGTCAAAAGGGCCATCTGAAAAAAGTGTAAAATCCAGAAAGGCAGAACAGGTCATGGAGAACAGGGAGCCTTGTTATGCTGATGGGCGGGATGTAAATTGCCAACAGCCACTCTGGAGAAGTGTATGGTGTTTCCTGAAACACGTAGGAAACAAAGCAACACAGCCTATGGCACTTCCACTTAGGGTCCTATAGCTTAGGGAAATTAAAATCAAAAACACACAGCCACCCCAAAGTTTGGGACGGCTGTGTTTACAAGAACCTCGTCTACGGTACAAGTTAAGTATCCGAGAAAGCAAAAAATGGATAAAGAAGTTGTGGTACGTATGTACAATGGAATATCACTCAGCAATGAGGTCTACGTCATCAGGCCCGTAGCGGCATAATGAGTGGATTCAGGTACGACGATTCTACGAGAAATAAGTCACACAGAAAAAGAAACATCATAAGATATCACTAATACACGGAACGTAAACTTGGCTACACATGAACTGAATTACAAAACAGAACAGGGTCTCAAATTTAGAAAACCAACTTATACTTGCTTATGGGGAAAGGTGAGTTGGGGTGCTGCATCAAACCAGAGATTGAAATTAGCACAGATACCGTTCCATAAGCCAAATATATAATAGACAAGACCTACTGTTGCTCAACGAAATGGACTCAACACCCCATATTCAACGCCTGGGAATATAACTGACAAGTAAGAATCTTAAGACCCATGGATTTATATTTCTCCATAAGGAAGTCAAGCGTGTGTACAGTGGCCTAAACGCAGCAGTGAAAATCCGATAAATCCCATTAACAAAATAAATTTCACAAACAAATCACAATGACATGCAAATGAAGCAAATGACAAAGGATTAATCTCCAAAATTTACAAGCAGCTCATGCAGCTCAATAACAAAAAAACAAACAACCCAATCCAAAAATGGGCAGAAGACCTAAATAGACATTTCTCCAAAGAAGATATACAGAATGGCAACAAACACATGAAAGAATGCTCAACATCATTAATCATTAGAGAAATGCAAATCAAAACTACAATGAGATATCATCTCACACCAGTCAGAATGGCCATCATCAAAAAATCTAGAAACAATAAATGCTGGAGAGGGTGTGGAGAAAAGGGAACACTCTTGCACTGCTGGTGGGAATGTGAATTGGTTCAGCCACTATGGAGAACAGTATGGAGGTTCCTTAAAAAACTACAAATAGAATTACCATATGACCCAGCAATCCCACTACTGGGCATATATCCTGGGAAAACCAAAATTCAAACAGAGTCATGTACCAAAATGTTCATTGCAGCTCTATTTACAATAGCCCGGAGATGGAAACAACCTAAGCGCCCATCATCGGATGAATGGATAAAGAAAATGTGGCACATATATACAATGGAATATTACTCAGCCTTAAAAAGAAATGAAATTGAGCTATTTGTAATGAGATGGATAGACCTAGAGTCTGTCATACAGAGTGAAGTAAGTCAGAAAGAAAAAGACAAATACCGTATGCTAACACATATATATGGAATTTAAGGGGAAAAAAATGTCATGAAGAACCTAGGGGTAAGACAGGAATAAAGACGCAGACCTACTGGAGAACGGACTTGAGGATATGCGGAGGGGGAGGGGTGAGCTTTGACAGGGCGAGAGAGAATCATGGACATATACACACTAACAAACGTAGTAAGGTAGATAGCTAGTGGGAAGCAGCCGCAAGGCACAGGGATATTAGCTTGGTGCTTTGTGACAGCCTGGAGGGGTGGGATAGGGAGAGTGGGAGGGAGGGAGACGCAAGAGGGAAGACATATGGGAACATATGTATATGTATAACAGATTCACTTTGTTATAAAGCAGAAACTAACACACCATTGTAAAGCAATTATACCCCAATAAAGATGTTTAAAAAAAAAAAACACAATGACAGTGAAATAGAGAGCAATTCTTAAATAATTCATTCAGGGCTTGTGATGCAACCTAGATTTATCACATCTGCACCCAGAGCTGGTTGAGACATAAGGCTGGACACTTTGGGCTGATAGCATTGGTGAGGTTTGGTGAGCAAACGCAGACCCATTGAAGTCATACTGCATGGTACCCATTCCATGGGTCCCAACTCTCCAGGTTTAAGGGATTCTTCCTTCAGCTAAAACATGCATGGGAAACCCGGAGTATGTTCCACCCTGTGATTGGGAAACGTTTTCAAATGCATCTCAGGTTTCGTCCCCTGGTACTCGGGTGCACCGTTCCAGACACTTTAGTAAAACTCTCCCCACTTGGAAAGTCAGTGCCTTTAACCTCCTGTTTGGCACAGTTTGCAATTTCTGCGCAAGATGAATAGGAATAGGGAGAAGCAATGAGAGACTAGCTGTAGGTGTCTGCACGGGCAAATGGAACGGTCATTTCCCACCAGGAAGAGGAATTAACCAAAGGCTCAGCGTGCCCTGCCGGAACCAGATTAAGGCCTGAAGCAATCCTGCGGTTTTGCGGCCAGCTCACAAGAAAGCGAGTTGAAGAAAGGAGCTCAGGGGCACTGTAATTCACAATCCTGCAGAGTTATGAATGACAGCTATCGTCCAAAAATATATTGAAGTAAGTTTTCGAAGAGGACTTGAAAGCGGGGCAGAATTTCAGGAAAACGATTTCAGGAGGTAGACTGGAATTGCACTTAAAGCATAGGAAAAGAGGCAGAATGTCCACAATGATGCACTTGGCCAAAAAGGGCGTATGCGTTTTTTCCTGAATATATTCAGGAAAAAACGCATACGCACTTTTTGGACAACCAAGCAAGCGTGTAAAGGAAATCTGCACTACAATGAAGTCTCACTGCCCCCCGGTCAAAAGGGCCATCTGAAAAAAGTGTAAAATCCAGAAAGGCAGAACAGGTCATGGAGAACAGGGAGCCTTGTTATGCTGATGGGCAGGATGTAAATTGCCAACAGCCACTCTGGAGAAGTGTATGGTGTTTCCTGAAACACGTAGGAAACAAAGCAACACAGCCTATCGAATTTCCACTTAGGGTCCTATAGCTTAGGGAAATTAAAATCAAAAACACACAGCCACCCCAAAGTTTGGGACGGCTCTGTTTACAAGAACCTCATCTACGGTACAAGTTAAATATCCGAGAAAGCAAAAAATGGATAAAGAAGTTGTGGTACGTACGTACAATGGAATATCACTCAGCAATGAGATCTACGTCATCAGGCCGGTAGCAGCATAATGAGTGGATTCAGGTACGACGATTCTACGAGAAATAAGTCACACAGAAAAAGAAACATCATAAGATATCACTAATACATGGAACGTAAACATGGCTACACATGAACTGAATTACAAAACAGAACAGGGTCTCAAATTTAGAAAACCAACTTATGCTTGCTTATGGGGAAAGGTGAGTTGGGGTGCTGCATCAAACCAGAGATTGAAATTAGCACAGATACCGTTCCATAAGCCAAATATATAATAGACAAGACCTACTGTTGCTCAACGAAATGGACTCAACACCCCATATTCAACGCCTGGGAATATACCTGACAAGTAAGAATCTTAAGACCCATGGATTTATATGTCTCCATAAGGAAGTCAAGCGTGTGTACAGTGGCCTAAACGCAGCAGTGAAAATCCGATAAATCCCATTAACAAAATAAATTTCACAAACCAAACACAATGACATGCAAATGAAGCAAATGACAAAGGATTAATCTCCAAAATTTACAAGCAGCTCATGCAGCTCAATAACAAAAAAACAAACAACCCAATCCAAAAATGGGCAGAAGACCTAAATAGACATTTCTCCAAAGAAGATATACAGAATGCCAACAAACACATGAAAGAATGCTCAACATCATTAATCATTAGAGAAATGCAAATCAAAACTACAATGAGATATCATCTCACACCAGTCAGAATGGCCATCATCAAAAAATCTAGAAACAATAAATGCTGGAGAGGGTGTGGAGAAAAGGGAACACTCTTGCACTGCTGGTGGGAATGTGAATTGGTTCAGCCACTATGGAGAACAGTATGGAGGTTCCTTAAAAAACTACAAATAGTATTACCATATGACCCAGCAATCCCACTACTGGGCATATACCCTGGGAAAACCAAAATTCAAAAAGAGTCATGTACCAAAATGTTCATTGCAGCTCTATTTACAATAGCCCGGAGATGGAAACAACCTAAGCGCCCATCATCGGATGAATGGATAAAGAAAATGTGGCACATATATACAATGGAATATTACTCAGCCTTAAAAAGAAATGAAATTGAGCTATTTGTAATGAGATGGATAGACCTAGAGTCTGTCATACAGAGTGAAGTAAGTCAGAAAGAAAAAGACAAATACCGTATGCTAACACATATATATGGAATTTAAGGGGAAAAAAAATGTCATGAAGAACCTAGGGGTAAGACAGGAATAAAGACGCAGACCTACTGGAGAACGGACTTGAGGATATGGGGAGGGGGAGGGGTGAGATTTGACAGGGCGAGAGAGAGTCATGGACATATACACACTAACAAACGTAGTAAGGTAGATAGCTAGTGGGAAGCAGCCGCAAGGCACAGGGATATTAGCTTGGTGCTTTGTGACAGCCTGGAGGGGTGGGATAGGGAGAGTGGGAGGGAGGGAGACGCAAGAGGGAAGACATATGGGAACATATGTATATGTATAACTGATTCACTTTGTTATAAAGCAGAAACTAACACACCATTGTAAAGCAATTATACTCCAATAAAGATGTTTAAAAAAAAACACAATGACAGTGAAATAGAGAGCAATTCTTAAATAATTCATTCAGGGCTTGTGATGCAACCTGGATTTACCACATCTACACCCAGAGCTGGTTGAGACATAAGGCTGGACACTTTGGGCTGATAGCATTGGTGAGGTTTGGTGAGCAAACGCAGACCCTTTGAAGTCATACTGCATGGTACCCATTCCATGGGTCCCAACTCTCCAGGTTTAAGGGATTCTTCCTTCAGCTAAAACATGCATGGGAATCCCGGAGTATGTTCCACCCTGTGATTGGGAAACGTTTTCAAATGCATCTCAGGTTTCGTCCCCTGGTACTCGGATGCACCGTTCCAGACACTTTACTAAAACTCTCCCCACTTGGAAAGTCAGTGCCTTTAACCTCCTGTTTGGCACAGTTTGCAATTTCTGCGCAAGATGAACAGGAATAGGGAGAACCGATGAGAGACTAGCTGTAGGTGTCTGCACGGGCAAATGGAACGCTCATTTCCCACCAGGAAGAGGAATTCACCAAAGGCTCAGCGTGCCCTGCTGGAACCAGATTAGGGCCTGAAGCAATCCTGCGGTTTTGCGGCCAGCTCACAAGAAAGCGAGTTGAAGAAAGGAGCTCAGGGGCACTGTAATTCACAATATTGCAGAGTTATGAATGACAGCTATCGTCCAAAAATGTATTGAAGTAAGTTTTCGAAGAGGACTTGAAAGCGGGGCAGAATTTCAGGAAAACGATTTTAGGGGGTAGACTGGAATTGCACTTAAAGCATAGGAAAAGAGGCAGAATGTCCACAATGATGCACTTGGCCAAAAAGGGCGTATGCGTTTTTTCCTGAATATATTCAGGAAAAAACGCATACGCACTTTTTGGCCAACCAAGCAAGCGTGTAAAGGAAATCTGTAATACATTGAAGTCTCACTGCCCCCCGGTCAAAAGGGCCATCTGAAAAAAGTGTAAAATCCAGAAAGGCAGGACAGGTCATGGAGAAGAGGGAGCCTTGTTATGCTGATGGGCGGGATGTAAATTGCCAACAGCCACTCTGGAGAAGTGTATGGTGTTTCCTGAAACACGTAGGAAACAAAGCAACACAGCCTATGGCACTTCCACTTAGGGTCCTATAGCTTAGCGAAATTAAAATCAAAAACACAGAGGCACCCCAAAGTTTGGGACGGCTCTGTTTACAAGAACCTCGTCTACGGTACAAGTTAAATATCCGAGAAAGCAAAAAATGGATAAAGAAGTTGTGGTACGTACGTACAATGGAATATCACTCAACAATGAGATCTACGTCATCAGGCCCATAGCGGCATAATGAGTGGATTCAGGTACGACGATTCTACGAGAAATAAGTCACACAGAAAAAGAAACATCATAAGATATCACTAATACACGGAACATAAACTTGGCTACACATGAACTGAATTACAAAACAGAACAGGGTCTCAAATTTAGAAAACCAACTTATGCTTGCTTATGGGGAAAGGTGAGTTGGGGTGCTGCATAAAACCAGAGATTGAAATTAGCACAGATACCGTTCCATAAGCCAAATATATAATAGACAAGACCTACTGTTGCTCAACAAAATGGACTCAACACCCCATATTCAACGCCTGGGAATATACCTGACAAGTAAGAATCTTAAGACCCATGGATTTATATGTCTCCATAAGGAAGTCAAGCATGTGTACAGTGGCCTAAACGCAGCAGTGAAAATCTGATAAATCCCATTAACAAAATAAATTTCACAAACAAAACACAATGACATGCAAATGAAGCAAATGACAAAGGATTAATCTCCAAAATTTACAAGCAGCTCATGCAGCTCAATAAAAAAAAACAAACAACCCAATCCAAAAATGGGCAGAAGACCTAAATAGACATTTCTCCAAAGAAGATATACAGAATGGCAACAAACAGATGAAAGAATGCTCAACATCATTAAACATTAGAGAAATGCAAATCAAAACTACAATGAGATATCATCTCACACCAGTCAGAATGGCCATCATCAAAAAATCTAGAAACAATAAATGCTGGAGAGGGTGTGGAGAAAAGGGAACACTCTTGCACTGCTGGTGGGAATGTGAATTGGTTCAGCCACTATGGAGAACAGTATGGAGGTTCCTTAAAAAACTACAAATAGAATTACCATATGACCCAGCAATCCCACTACTGGGCATATACCCTGGAAAAACCAAAATTCAAAAAGAGTCATGTACCAAAATGTTCATTGCAGCTCTATTTACAATAGCCCGGAGATGGAAACAACCTAAGCGCCCATCATCGGATGAATGGATAAAGAAAATGTGGCACATATATACAATGGAATATTACTCAGCCTTAAAAAGAAATGAAATTGAGCTATTTGTAATGAGATGGATAGACCTAGAGTCTGTCATACAGAGTGAAGTAAGTCAGAAAGAAAAAGACAAATACCGTTTGCTAACACATATATATGGAATTTAAGGGGAAAAAAAATGTCATGAAGAACCTAGGGGTAAGACAGGAATAAAGACGCAGACCTACTGGAGAACGGACTTGAGGATATGGGGAGGGGGAGGGGTGAGATTTGACAGGGCGAGAGAGAGTCATGGACATATACACACTAACAAACGTAGTAAGGTAGATAGCTAGTGGGAAGCAGCCGCAAGGCACAGGGATATTAGCTTGGTGCTTTGTGACAGCCTGGAGGGGTGGGATAGGGAGAGTGGGAGGGAGGGAGACGCAAGAGGGAAGACATATGGGAACATATGTATATGTATAACTGATTCACTTTGTTATAAAGCAGAAACTAACACACCATTGTAAAGCAATTATACTCCAATAAAGATGTTTAAAAAAAAAACACAATGACAGTGAAATAGAGAGCAATTCTTAAATAATTCATTCAGGGCTTGTGATGCAACCTGGATTTACCACATCTACACCCAGAGCTGGTTGAGACATAAGGCTGGACACTTTGGGCTGATAGCATTGGTGAGGTTTGGTGAGCAAACGCAGACCCTTTGAAGTCATACTGCATGGTACCCATTCCATGGGTCCCAACTCTCCAGGTTTAAGGGATTCTTCCTTCAGCTAAAACATGCATGGGAATCCCGGAGTATGTTCCACCCTGTGATTGGGAAACGTTTTCAAATGCATCTCAGGTTTCGTCCCCTGGTACTCGGATGCACCGTTCCAGACACTTTACTAAAACTCTCCCCACTTGGAAAGTCAGTGCCTTTAACCTCCTGTTTGGCACAGTTTGCAATTTCTGCGCAAGATGAACAGGAATAGGGAGAACCAATGAGAGACTAGCTGTAGGTGTCTGCACGGGCTAATGGAACGCTCATTTCCCACCTGGAAGAGGAATTAACCAAAGGCTCAGCGTGCCCTGCCAGAACCAGATTAGGGCCTGAAGCAATCCTGCGGTTTTGCGGCCAGCTCACAAGAAAGCGAGTTGAAGAAAGGAGCTCAGGGGCACTGTAATTCACAATATTGCAGAGTTATGAATGACAGCTATCGTCCAAAAATGTATTGAAGTAAGTTTTCGAAGAGGACTTGAAAGCGGGGCAGAATTTCAGGAAAACGATTTCAGGAGGTAGACTGGAATTGCACTTAAAGCATAGGAAAAGAGGCAGAATGTCCACAATGATGCACTTGGCCAAAAAGGGCGTATGCGTTTTTTCCTGAATATATTCAGGAAAAAACGCATACGCACTTTTTGGACAACCAAGCAAGCGTGTAAAGGAAATCTGCACTACAATGCAGTCTCACTGCCCCCCGGTCAAAAGGGCCATCTGAAAAAAGTGTAAAATCCAGAAAGGCAGAACAGGTCATGGAGAACAGGGAGCCTTGTTATGCTGATGGGTGGGATGTAAATTGCCAACAGCCACTCTGGAGAAGTGTATGGTGTTTCCTGAAACACATAGGAAACAAAGCAACACAGCCTATCGCATTTCCACGTAGGGTCCTATAGCTTAGGGAAAATAAAATAAAAAACACACAGCCACCCCAAAGTTTGGGACGGCTCTGTTTACAAGAACCTCGTCTACGGTACAAGTTAAATATCCGAGAAAGAAAAAAATGGATAAAGAAGTTGTGGTACGTACGTACAATGGAATGTCACTCAGCAATGAGATCTACGTCATCAGGCCCGTAGCGGCATAACGAGTGGATTCAGCTACGACGATTATACGAGAAATAAGTCACACAGAAAAAGAAACATCATAAGATATCACTAATACATGGAACGTAAACATGGCTACACATGAACTGAATTACAAAACAGAACAGGGTCTCAAATTTAGAAAACCAACTTATGCTTGCTTATGGGGAAAGGTGAGTTGGGGTGCTGCATCAAACCAGAGATTGAAATTAGCACAGATACCGTTCCATAAGCCAAATATATAATAGACAAGACCTACTGTTGCTCAACGAAATGGACTCAACAACCCATATTCAACGCCTGGGAATATACCTGACAAGTATGAATCTTAAGACCCATGGATTTATATGTCTCCATAAGGAAGTCAAGCGTGTGTACAGTGGCCTAAACGCAGCAGTGAAAATCCGATAAATCCCATTAACAAAATAAATTTCACAAACAAAACACAATGACATGCAAATGAAGCAAATGACAAAGGATTAATCTCCAAAATTTACAAGCAGCTCAATAACAAAAAAACAAACAACCCAATCCAAAAATGGGCAGAAGACCTAAATAGACATTTCTCCAAAGAAGATATACAGAATGGCAACAAACATATGAAAGAATGCTCAACATCATTAATCATTAGAGAAATGCAAATCAAAACTACAATGAGATATCATCTCACACCAGTCAGAATGGCCATCATCAAAAAATCTAGAAACAATAAATGCTGGAGAGGGTGTGGAGAAAAGGGAACACTCTTGCACTGCTGGTGGGAATGTGAATTGGTTCAGCCTCTATGGAGAACAGTATGGAGGTTCCTTAAAAAACTACAAATAGAATTACCATATGACCCAGCAATCCCACTACTGGGCATATATCCTGGGAAAACCAAAATTCAAAAAGAGTCATATACCAAAATGTTCATTGCAGCTCTATTTACAATAGCCCGGAGATGGAAACAACCTAAGCGCCCATCATCGGATGAATGGATAAAGAAAATGTGGCACATATATACAATGGAATATTACTCAGCCTTAAAAAGAAATGAAATTGAGCTATTTGTAATGAGATGGATAGACCTAGAGTCTGTCATACAGAGTGAAGTAAGTCAGAAAGAAAAAGACAAATACCGTATGCTAACACATATATATGGAATTTAAGGGGAAAAAAATGTCATGAAGAACCTAGGGGTAAGACAGGAATAAAGTCGCAGACCTACTGGAGAACGGACTTGAGGATATGGGGAGGGGGAGGGGTGAGCTTTGACAGGGCGAGAGAGAGTCATGGACGTATACACACTAACAAACGTAGTAAGGTAGATAGCTAGTGGGAAGCAGCCGCAAGGCACAGGGATATTAGCTTGGTGCTTTGTGACAGCCTGGAGGGGTGGGATAGGGAGAGTGGGAGGGAGGGAGACGCAAGAGGGAAGACATATGGGAACATATGTATATGTATAACTGATTCACTTTGTTATAAAGCAGAAACTAACACACCATTGTAAAGCAATTATACCCCAATAAAGATGTTTAAAAAAAAAAAACACACAATGACAGTGAAATAGAGAGCAATTCTTAAATAATTCATTCAGGGCTTGTGATGCAACCTGGATTTATCACATCTGCACCCAGAGCTGGTTGAGACATAAGGCTGGACACTTCGGGCTGATAGCACTGGAGATGATTGGTGAGCAAACGCAGACCCTTTGAAGTCATACTGCATGGTACCCATTCCATGGGTCCCAACTCTCCAGGTTTAAGGGATTCTTCCTTCAGCTAAAACATGCATGGGAAACCTGGAGTATGTTCCACCGTGTGATTGGGAAACATTTTCAAATGCATCTCAGGTTTCATCCCCTGGTACTCGGGTGCACTGCTCCAGACGCTTTACTAACACTCTCCCCACTTGGAGAGTCAGTGCCTTTAACCTCCTGTTTGGCACAGTTTGCAATTTCTGCGCAAGATGAACAGGAATAGGGAGTACCAATGAGAGACTAGTTGTAGGTGTCTGCACGGGCAAATGGAACGCTCATTTCCCACCAGGAAGAGGAATTACCCAAAGGCTCAGCGTGCCCGGCCTGAACAATATTAGGGCCTGAAGCAATCCTGCGGTTTTGCGGGCAGCTCACAAGAAAGCGAGTTGAAGAAAGGAGCTCAGGGGCACTGTAATTCACAAACCTGCAGAGTTATGAATGACAGCTATGGTCCAAAAATTTATTGAAGTAAGTCTTCAAAGAGGACCGAAAGTGGGGCAGAATTTCAGGAAAACGATTTCAGGGGGTAGACTGGGATTGCACTTAAAGCATAGGAAAAGAGGCAGAATGTCGACAATGATGCACTTGGCCAAAAAGGGCGTATGCGTTTTTTCCTGAATATATTCATGAAAAAACGCATATGCCCTTTTGGCCAACTAAGCAAGCGTGTAAAGGAAATCTGCACTACAATGAAGTCTCACTGCCCCCCCGTCCAAAGGGCCATCTGAAACAAGTGTAAAATCCAGAAAGGCAGGACAGGTCATGGAGAACAGGGAGCCTTGTTATGCTGATGGGCGGGATGTAAATTGCCAACAGCCACTCTGGAGAAGTGTATGGTGTTTCCTGAAACACGTAGGAAACAAAGCAACACAGCCTATGGCACTTCCACTTATGGTCCTATAGCTTAGGGAAATTTAAATCAAAAACACACAGCCACCCAAAAGTTTGGGACGGCTCTGTTTACAAGAACCTCGTCTACTCTACAAGTTAAATATCCGAGAAAGCAAAAAATGGATAAAGATTTGTGATACGTACGTACAATGGAATATCACTCAGCAATGAGATCTACGTCATCAGGCCCATAGTGGCATAATGAGTGGATTAACGTACGACGAGTCTACGAGAAATACGTCACACAGAAATAGAAACATCATAAGATATCACTAATACACGGAACGTAAACTTGTCTACACATGAACTGAATTACAAAACAGAACAGGGTCTCAAATTTAGAAAACCAACTTATGCTTGCTTATGGGGAAAGGTGAGTTGGGGTGCTGCATCAAACCAGAGATTGAAATTAGCACAGATACCGTTCCATAAGCCAAATATATAATAGACAAGACCTACTGTTGCTCAACGAAATGGACTCAACACCCCATATTCAACGCCTGGGAATATAACTGACAAGTAAGAATCTTAAGACCCATGGATTTATATTTCTCCATAAGGAAGTCAAGCGTGTGTACAGTGGCCTAAACACAGCAGTGAAAATCCGATAAATCCCATTAACAAAATAAATTTCACAAACAAATCACAATGACATGCAAATGAAGCAAATGACAAAGGATTAATCTCCAAAATTTACAAGCAGCTCATGCAGCTCAATAACAAAAAAACAAACAACCCAATCCAAAAATGGGCAGAAGACCTAAATAGACATTTCTCCAAAGAAGATATACAGAATGGCAACAAACACATGAAAGAATGCTCAACATCATTAATCATTAGAGAAATGCAAATCAAAACTACAATGAGATATCATCTCACACCAGTCAGAATGGCCATCATCAAAAAATCTAGAAACAATAAATGCTGGAGAGGGTGTGGAGAAAAGGGAACACTCTTGCACTGCTGGTGGGAATGTGAATTGGTTCAGCCACTATGGAGAACAGTATGGAGGTTCCTTAAAAAACTACAAATAGAATTACCATATGACCAGCAATCCCACTACTGGGCATATACCCTGGGAAAACCAAAATTCAAACAGAGTCATGTACCAAAATGTTCATTGCAGCTCTATTTACAATAGCCCGGAGATGGAAACAACCTAAGCGCCCATCATCGGATGAATGGATAAAGAAAATGTGGCACATATATACAATGGAATATTACTCAGCCTTAAAAAGAAATGAAATTGAGCTATTTGTAATGAGATGGATAGACCTAGAGTCTGTCATACAGAGTGAAGTAAGTCAGAAAGAAAAAGACAAATACCGTATGCTAACACATATATATGGAATTTAAGGGGAAAAAAATGTCATGAAGAACCTAGGGGTAAGACAGGAATAAAGACGCAGACCTACTGGAGAACGGACTTGAGGATATGCGGAGGGGGAGGTGTGAGCTTTGACAGGGCGAGAGAGAATCATGGACATATACACACTAACAAACGTAGTAAGGTAGATAGCTAGTGGGAAGCAGCCGCAAGGCACAGGGATATTAGCTTGGTGCTTTGTGACAGCCTGGAGGGGTGGGATAGGGAGAGTGGGAGGGAGGGAGACGCAAGAGGGAAGACATATGGGAACATATGTATATGTATAACTGATTCACTTTGTTATAAAGCAGAAACTAACACACCATTGTAAAGCAATTATAGCCCAATAAAGATGTTTAAAAAAAAAAAACACAATGACAGTGAAATAGAGAGCAATTCTTAAATAATTCATTCAGGGCTTGTGATGCAACCTGGATTTATCAGATCTGCACCCAGAGCTGGTTGAGACATAAGGCTGGACACTTTGGGCTGATAGCATTGGTGAGGTTTGGTGAGCAAACGCAGACCCATTGAAGTCAAACTGCATGGTACCCATTCCATGGGTCCCAACTCTCCAGGTTTAAGGGATTCTTCCTTCAGCTAAAACATGCATGGGAAACCCGGAGTATGTTCCACCCTGTGATTGGGAAACGTTTTCAAATGCATCTCAGGTTTCGTCCCCTGGTACTCGGGTGCACCGTTCCAGACACTTTAGTAAAACTCTCCCCACTTGGAAAGTCAGTGCCTTTAACCTCCTGTTTGGCACAGTTTGCAATTTCTGCGCAAGATGAACAGGAATAGGGAGAAGCAATGAGAGACTAGCTGTAGGTGTCTGCACGGGCAAATGGAACGGTCATTTCCCACCAGGAAGAGGAATTCACCAAAGGCTCAGCGTGCCCTGCCGGAACCAGATTAGGGCCTGAAGCAATCCTGCGGTTTTGCGGCCAGCTCACAAGAAAGCGAGTTGAAGAAAGGAGCTCAGGGGCACTGTAATTCACAATCCTGCAGAGTTATGAATGACAGCTATCGTCCAAAAATGTATTGAAGTAAGTTTTCGAAGAGGACTTGAAAGCGGGGCAGAATTTCAGGAAAACGATTTCAGGAGGTAGACTGGAATTGCACTTAAAGCATAGGAAAAGAGGCAGAATGTCCACAATGATGCACTTGGCCAAAAAGGGCGTATGCGTTTTTTCCTGAATATATTCAGGCAAAAACGCATACGCACTTTTTGGACAACCAAGCAAGCGTGTAAAGGAAATCTGCACTACAATGAAGTCTCACTGCCCCCCGGTCAAAAGGGCCATCTGAAAAAAGTGTAAAATCCAGAAAGGCAGGACAGGTCATGGAGAAGAGGGAGCCTTGTTATGCTGATGGGCGGGATGTAAATTGCCAACAGCCACTCTGGAGAAGTGTATGGTGTTTCCTGAAACACATAGGAAACAAAGCAACACAGCCTATGGCACTTCCACTTAGGGTCCTATAGCTTAGGGAAATTAAAATCAAAAACACACAGGCACCCCAAAGTTTGGGACGGCTCTGTTTACAAGAACCTCGTCTACGGTACAAGTTAAATATCCGAGAAAGCAAAAAATGGATAAAGAAGTTGTGGTACGTACGTACAATGGAATATCACTCAACAATGAGATCTACGTCATCAGGCCCATAGCGGCATAATGAGTGAATTCAAGTACGACGATTCTACGAGAAATAAGTCACACAGAAAAAGAAACATCATAAGATATCACTAATACATGGAACGTAAACATGGCTACACATGAACTGAATTACAAAACAGAACAGGGTCTCAAATTTAGAAAACCAACTTATGCTTGCTTATGGGGAAAGGTGAGTTGGGGTGCTGCATCAAACCAGAGATTGAAATTAGCACAGATACCGTTCCATAAGCCAAATATATAATAGACAAGACCTACTGTTGCTCAACGAAATGGACTCAACAACCCATATTCAACGCCTGGGAATATACCTGACAAGTATGAATCTTAAGACCCATGGATTTATATGTCTCCATAAGGAAGTCAAGCGTGTGTACAGTGGCCTAAACGCAGCAGTGAAAATCCGATAAATCCCATTAACAAAATAAATTTCACAAACAAAACACAATGACATGCAAATGAAGCAAATGACAAAGGATTAATCTCCAAAATTTACAAGCAGCTCAATAACAAAAAAACAAACAACCCAATCCAAAAATGGGCAGAAGACCTAAATAGACATTTCTCCAAAGAAGATATACAGAATGGCAACAAACATATGAAAGAATGCTCAACATCATTAATCATTAGAGAAATGCAAATCAAAACTACAATGAGATATCATCTCACACCAGTCAGAATGGCCATCATCAAAAAATCTAGAAACAATAAATGCTGGAGAGGGTGTGGAGAAAAGGGAACACTCTTGCACTGCTGGTGGGAATGTGAATTGGTTCAGCCTCTATGGAGAACAGTATGGAGGTTCCTTAAAAAACTACAAATAGAATTACCATATGACCCAGCAATCCCACTACTGGGCATATATCCTGGGAAAACCAAAATTCAAAAAGAGTCATATACCAAAATGTTCATTGCAGCTCTATTTACAATAGCCCGGAGATGGAAACAACCTAAGCGCCCATCATCGGATGAATGGATAAAGAAAATGTGGCACATATATACAATGGAATATTACTCAGCCTTAAAAAGAAATGAAATTGAGCTATTTGTAATGAGATGGATAGACCTAGAGTCTGTCATACAGAGTGAAGTAAGTCAGAAAGAAAAAGACAAATACCGTATGCTAACACATATATATGGAATTTAAGGGGAAAAAAATGTCATGAAGAACCTAGGGGTAAGACAGGAATAAAGTCGCAGACCTACTGGAGAACGGACTTGAGGATATGGGGAGGGGGAGGGGTGAGCTTTGACAGGGCGAGAGAGAGTCATGGACGTATACACACTAACAAACGTAGTAAGGTAGATAGCTAGTGGGAAGCAGCCGCAAGGCACAGGGATATTAGCTTGGTGCTTTGTGACAGCCTGGAGGGGTGGGATAGGGAGAGTGGGAGGGAGGGAGACGCAAGAGGGAAGACATATGGGAACATATGTATATGTATAACAGATTCACTTTGTTATAAAGCAGAAACTAACACACCATTGTAAAGCAATTATACCCCAATAAAGATGTTTAAAAAAAAAAAACACACAATGACAGTGAAATAGAGAGCAATTCTTAAATAATTCATTCAGGGCTTGTGATGCAACCTGGATTTATCACATCTGCACCCAGAGCTGGTTGAGACATAAGGCTGGACACTTCGGGCTGATAGCACTGGAGATGATTGGTGAGCAAACGCAGACCCTTTGAAGTCATACTGCATGGTACCCATTCCATGGGTCCCAACTCTCCAGGTTTAAGGGATTCTTCCTTCAGCTAAAACATGCATGGGAAACCTGGAGTATGTTCCACCGTGTGATTGGGAAACATTTTCAAATGCATCTCAGGTTTCATCCCCTGGTACTCGGGTGCACTGCTCCAGACGCTTTACTAACACTCTCCCCACTTGGAGAGTCAGTGCCTTTAACCTCCTGTTTGGCACAGTTTGCAATTTCTGCGCAAGATGAACAGGAATAGGGAGTACCAATGAGAGACTAGTTGTAGGTGTCTGCACGGGCAAATGGAACGCTCATTTCCCACCAGGAAGAGGAATTACCCAAAGGCTCAGCGTGCCCGGCCTGAACAATATTAGGGCCTGAAGCAATCCTGCGGTTTTGCGGGCAGCTCACAAGAAAGCGAGTTGAAGAAAGGAGCTCAGGGGCACTGTAATTCACAAACCTGCAGAGTTATGAATGACAGCTATGGTCCAAAAATTTATTGAAGTAAGTCTTCAAAGAGGACCGAAAGTGGGGCAGAATTTCAGGAAAACGATTTCAGGGGGTAGACTGGGATTGCACTTAAAGCATAGGAAAAGAGGCAGAATGTCGACAATGATGCACTTGGCCAAAAAGGGCGTATGCGTTTTTTCCTGAATATATTCATGAAAAAACGCATATGCCCTTTTGGCCAACTAAGCAAGCGTGTAAAGGAAATCTGCACTACAATGAAGTCTCACTGCCCCCCCGTCCAAAGGGCCATCTGAAACAAGTGTAAAATCCAGAAAGGCAGGACAGGTCATGGAGAACAGGGAGCCTTGTTATGCTGATGGGCGGGATGTAAATTGCCAACAGCCACTCTGGAGAAGTGTATGGTGTTTCCTGAAACACGTAGGAAACAAAGCAACACAGCCTATGGCACTTCCACTTATGGTCCTATAGCTTAGGGAAATTTAAATCAAAAACACACAGCCACCCAAAAGTTTGGGACGGCTCTGTTTACAAGAACCTCGTCTACTCTACAAGTTAAATATCCGAGAAAGCAAAAAATGGATAAAGATTTGTGATACGTACGTACAATGGAATATCACTCAGCAATGAGATCTACGTCATCAGGCCCATAGTGGCATAATGAGTGGATTAACGTACGACGAGTCTACGAGAAATACGTCACACAGAAATAGAAACATCATAAGATATCACTAATACACGGAACGTAAACTTGTCTACACATGAACTGAATTACAAAACAGAACAGGGTCTCAAATTTAGAAAACCAACTTATGCTTGCTTATGGGGAAAGGTGAGTTGGGGTGCTGCATCAAACCAGAGATTGAAATTAGCACAGATACCGTTCCATAAGCCAAATATATAATAGACAAGACCTACTGTTGCTCAACGAAATGGACTCAACACCCCATATTCAACGCCTGGGAATATAACTGACAAGTAAGAATCTTAAGACCCATGGATTTATATTTCTCCATAAGGAAGTCAAGCGTGTGTACAGTGGCCTAAACACAGCAGTGAAAATCCGATAAATCCCATTAACAAAATAAATTTCACAAACAAATCACAATGACATGCAAATGAAGCAAATGACAAAGGATTAATCTCCAAAATTTACAAGCAGCTCATGCAGCTCAATAACAAAAAAACAAACAACCCAATCCAAAAATGGGCAGAAGACCTAAATAGACATTTCTCCAAAGAAGATATACAGAATGGCAACAAACACATGAAAGAATGCTCAACATCATTAATCATTAGAGAAATGCAAATCAAAACTACAATGAGATATCATCTCACACCAGTCAGAATGGCCATCATCAAAAAATCTAGAAACAATAAATGCTGGAGAGGGTGTGGAGAAAAGGGAACACTCTTGCACTGCTGGTGGGAATGTGAATTGGTTCAGCCACTATGGAGAACAGTATGGAGGTTCCTTAAAAAACTACAAATAGAATTACCATATGACCAGCAATCCCACTACTGGGCATATACCCTGGGAAAACCAAAATTCAAACAGAGTCATGTACCAAAATGTTCATTGCAGCTCTATTTACAATAGCCCGGAGATGGAAACAACCTAAGCGCCCATCATCGGATGAATGGATAAAGAAAATGTGGCACATATATACAATGGAATATTACTCAGCCTTAAAAAGAAATGAAATTGAGCTATTTGTAATGAGATGGATAGACCTAGAGTCTGTCATACAGAGTGAAGTAAGTCAGAAAGAAAAAGACAAATACCGTATGCTAACACATATATATGGAATTTAAGGGGAAAAAAATGTCATGAAGAACCTAGGGGTAAGACAGGAATAAAGACGCAGACCTACTGGAGAACGGACTTGAGGATATGCGGAGGGGGAGGTGTGAGCTTTGACAGGGCGAGAGAGAATCATGGACATATACACACTAACAAACGTAGTAAGGTAGATAGCTAGTGGGAAGCAGCCGCAAGGCACAGGGATATTAGCTTGGTGCTTTGTGACAGCCTGGAGGGGTGGGATAGGGAGAGTGGGAGGGAGGGAGACGCAAGAGGGAAGACATATGGGAACATATGTATATGTATAACTGATTCACTTTGTTATAAAGCAGAAACTAACACACCATTGTAAAGCAATTATAGCCCAATAAAGATGTTTAAAAAAAAAAAACACAATGACAGTGAAATAGAGAGCAATTCTTAAATAATTCATTCAGGGCTTGTGATGCAACCTGGATTTATCAGATCTGCACCCAGAGCTGGTTGAGACATAAGGCTGGACACTTTGGGCTGATAGCATTGGTGAGGTTTGGTGAGCAAACGCAGACCCATTGAAGTCAAACTGCATGGTACCCATTCCATGGGTCCCAACTCTCCAGGTTTAAGGGATTCTTCCTTCAGCTAAAACATGCATGGGAAACCCGGAGTATGTTCCACCCTGTGATTGGGAAACGTTTTCAAATGCATCTCAGGTTTCGTCCCCTGGTACTCGGGTGCACCGTTCCAGACACTTTAGTAAAACTCTCCCCACTTGGAAAGTCAGTGCCTTTAACCTCCTGTTTGGCACAGTTTGCAATTTCTGCGCAAGATGAACAGGAATAGGGAGAAGCAATGAGAGACTAGCTGTAGGTGTCTGCACGGGCAAATGGAACGGTCATTTCCCACCAGGAAGAGGAATTCACCAAAGGCTCAGCGTGCCCTGCCGGAACCAGATTAGGGCCTGAAGCAATCCTGCGGTTTTGCGGCCAGCTCACAAGAAAGCGAGTTGAAGAAAGGAGCTCAGGGGCACTGTAATTCACAATCCTGCAGAGTTATGAATGACAGCTATCGTCCAAAAATGTATTGAAGTAAGTTTTCGAAGAGGACTTGAAAGCGGGGCAGAATTTCAGGAAAACGATTTCAGGAGGTAGACTGGAATTGCACTTAAAGCATAGGAAAAGAGGCAGAATGTCCACAATGATGCACTTGGCCAAAAAGGGCGTATGCGTTTTTTCCTGAATATATTCAGGCAAAAACGCATACGCACTTTTTGGACAACCAAGCAAGCGTGTAAAGGAAATCTGCACTACAATGAAGTCTCACTGCCCCCCGGTCAAAAGGGCCATCTGAAAAAAGTGTAAAATCCAGAAAGGCAGGACAGGTCATGGAGAAGAGGGAGCCTTGTTATGCTGATGGGCGGGATGTAAATTGCCAACAGCCACTCTGGAGAAGTGTATGGTGTTTCCTGAAACACATAGGAAACAAAGCAACACAGCCTATGGCACTTCCACTTAGGGTCCTATAGCTTAGGGAAATTAAAATCAAAAACACACAGGCACCCCAAAGTTTGGGACGGCTCTGTTTACAAGAACCTCGTCTACGGTACAAGTTAAATATCCGAGAAAGCAAAAAATGGATAAAGAAGTTGTGGTACGTACGTACAATGGAATATCACTCAACAATGAGATCTACGTCATCAGGCCCATAGCGGCATAATGAGTGAATTCAAGTACGACGATTCTACGAGAAATAAGTCACACAGAAAAAGAAACATCATAAGATATCACTAATACACGGAACATAAACTTGGCTACACATGAACTGAATTACAAAACAGAACAGGGTCTCAAATTTAGAAAACCAACTTATGCTTGCTTATGGGGAAAGGTGAGTTGGGGTGCTGCATCAAACCAGAGATTGAAATTAGCACAGATACCGTTCCATAAGCCAAATATATAATAGACAAGACCTACTGTTGCTCAACGAAATGGACTCAACACCCCATATTCAACGCCTGGGAATATACCTGACAAGTAAGAATCTTAAGACCCATGGATTTATATGTCTCCATAAGGAAGTCATGCGTGTGTACAGTGGCCTAAACGCAGCAGTGAAAATCCGATAAATCCCATTAACAAAATAAATTTCACAAACAAAACACAATGACATGCAAATGAAGCAAATGACAAAGGATTAATCTCCAAAATTTACAAGCAGCTCATGCAGCTCAATAACAAAAAAACAAACAACCCAATCCAAAAATGGGCAGAAGACCTAAATAGACATTTCTCCAAAGAAGATATACAGAATGGCAACAAACACATGAAAGAATGCTCAACATCATTAATCATTAGAGAAATGCAAATCAAAACTACAATGAGATATCATCTCACACCAGTCAGAATGGCCATCATCAAAAAATCTAGAAACAATAAATGCTGGAGAGGGTGTGGAGAAAAGGGAACACTCTTGCACTGCTGGTGGGAATGTGAATTGGTTCAGCCACTATGGAGAACAGTATGGAGGTTCCTTAAAAAACTACAAATAGAATTACCATATGACCCAGCAATCCCACTACTGGGCATATACCCTGGGAAAACCAAAATTCAAAAAGAGTCATGTACCAAAATGTTCATTGCAGCTCTATTTACAATAGCCCGGAAATGGAAACAACCTAAGCGCCCATCATCGGATGAATGGATAATGAAAATGGGGCACATATATACAATGGAATATTACTCAGCCTTAAAAAGAAATGAAATTGAGCTATTTGTAATGAGATGGATAGACCTAGAGTCTGTCATACAGAGTGAAGTAAGTCAGAAAGAAAAAGACAAATACCGTATGCTAACACATATATATGGAATTTAAGGGGAAAAAAATGTCATGAAGAACCTAGGGGTAAAACAGGAATAAAGACGCAGACCTACTGGAGAACGGACTTGAGGATATGGGGAGGGGGAGGGGTGAGCTTTGACAGGGCGAGAGAGAGTCATGGACATATACACACTAACAAACGTAGTAAGGTAGATAGCTAGTGGGAAGCAGCCGCAAGGCACAGGGATATTAGCTTGGTGCTTTGTGACAGCCTGGAGGGGTGGGATAGGGAGAGTGGGAGGGAGGGAGACGCAAGAGGGAAGACATATGGGAACATATGTATATGTATAACTGATTCACTTTGTTATAAAGCAGAAACTAACACACCATTGTAAAGCAATTATACCCCAATAAAGATGTTTAAAAAAAAACACAATGACAGTGAAATAGAGAGCAATTCTTAAATAATTCATTCAGGGCTTGTGATGCAACCTGGATTTACCACATCTACACTCAGAGATGGTTGAGACATAAGGCTGGACACTTTGGGCTGATAGCATTGGTGAGGTTTGGTGAGCAAACGCAGACCCTTTGAAGTCATACTGCATGGTACCCATTCCATGGGTCCCAACTCTCCAGGTTTAAGGGATTCTTCCTTCAGCTAAAACATGCATGGGAAACCCGGAGTATGTTCCACCGTGTGATTGGGAAACGTTTTCAAATGCATCTCAGGTTTCGTCCCCTGGTACTCGGGTGCACCGTTCCAGACACTTTACTAAAACTCTCCCCACTTGGAAAGTCAGTGCCTTTAACCTCCTGTTTGGCACAGTTTGCATTTTCTGCGCAAGATGAACAGGAATAGGGAGAACCAATAAGAGACTAGCTGTAGGTGTCTGCACGGGCAAATGGAACCTCATTTCCCACCAGGAAGAGGAATACACCAAAGGCTCAGCGTGCCCTGCCGGAACCAGATTAGGGCCTGAAGCAATCCTGCGGTTTTGCGGCCAGCTCACAAGAAAGCGAGTTGAAGAAAGGAGCTCAGGGGCACTGTAATTCACAATATTGCAGAGTTATGAATGACAGCTATCATCCAAAAATGTATTGAAATAAGTTTTCGAAGAGGACTTGAAAGCGGGGCAGAATTTCAGGAAAACGATTTCAGGAGGTAGACTGGAATTGCACTTAAAGCATAGGAAAAGAGGCAGAATGTCCACAATGATGCACTTGGCCAAAAAGGGCGTATGCGTTTTTTCCTGAATATATTCAGGAAAAAACGCATACGCCCTTTTTGGCCAACCAAGCAAGCGTGTAAAGGAAATCTGCACTACATTGAAGTCTCACTGCCCCCCGGTCAAAAGGGCCATCTGAAAAAAGTGTAAAATCCAGAAAGGCAGGACAGGTCATGGAGAAGAGGGAGCCTTGTTATGCTGATGGGCGGGATGTAAATTGCCAACAGCCACTCTGGAGAAGTGTATGGTGTTTCCTGAAACACGTAGGAAACAAAGCAACACAGCCTATGGCACTTCCACTTAGGGTCCTATAGCTTAGGGAAATTAAAATCAAAAACACACAGGCACCCCAAAACTTGGGACGGCTCTGTTTACAAGAACCTCGTCTACGGTACAAGTTAAATATCCGAGAAAGCAAAAAATGGATAAAGAAGTTGTGGTACGTACGTACAATGGAATATCACTCAACAATGAGATCTACGTCATCAGGCCCATAGCGGCATAATGAGTGGATTCAGGTACGACGATTCTACGAGAAATAAGTCACACAGAAAAAGAAACATCATAAGATATCACTAATACACGGAACATAAACTTGGCTACACATGAACTGAATTACAAAACAGAACAGGGTCTCAAATTTAGAAAACCAACTTATGCTTGCTTATGGGGAAAGGTGAGTTGGGGTGCTGCATAAAACCAGAGATTGAAATTAGCACAGATACCGTTCCATAAGCCAAATATATAATAGACAAGACCTACTGTTGCTCAACGAAATGGACTCAACACCCCATATTCAACGCCTGGGAATATACCTGACAAGTTAGAATCTTAAGACCCATGGATTTATATGTCTCCATAAGGAAGTCAAGCGTGTGTACAGTGGCCTAAACGCAGCAGTGAAAATCCGATAAATCCCATTAACAAAATAAATTTCACAAACAAAACACAATGACATGCAAATGAAGCAAATGACAAAGGATTAATCTCCAAAATTTACAAGCAGCTCATGCAGCTCAATAACAAAAAAACAAACAACCCAATCCAAAAATGGGCAGAAGACCTAAATAGACATTTCTCCAAAGAAGATATACAGAATGCCAACAAACACATGAAAGAATGCTCAACATCATTAATCATTAGAGAAATGCAAATCAAAACTACAATGAGATATCATCTCACACCAGTCAGAATGGCCATCATCAAAAAATCTAGAAACAATAAATGCTGGAGAGGGTGTGGAGAAAAGGGAACACTCTTGCACTGCTGGTGGGAATGTGAATTGGTTCAGCCACTATGGAGAACAGTATGGAGGTTCCTTAAAAAACTACAAATAGAATTACCATATGGCCCAGCAATCCCACTACTGGGCATATACCCTGGGAAAACCAAAATTCAAAAAGAGTCATGTACCAAAATGTTCATTGCAGCTCTATTTACAATAGCCTGGAGATGGAAACAACCTAAGCGCCCATCATCGGATGAATGGATAAAGAAAATGTGGCACATATATACAATGGAATATTACTCAGCCTTAAAAAGAAATGAAATTGAGCTATTTGTAATGAGATGGATAGACCTAGAGTCTGTCATACAGAGTGAAGTAAGTCAGAAAGAAAAAGACAAATACCGTATGCTAACACATATATATGGAATTTAAGGGGAAAAAAATGTCATGAAGAACCTAGGGGTAAAACAGGAATAAAGACGCAGACCTACTGGAGAACGGACTTGAGGATATGGGGAGGGGGAGGGGTGAGCTTTGACAGGGCGAGAGAGAGTCATGGACATATACACACTAACAAACGTAGTAAGGTAGATAGCTAGTGGGAAGCAGCCGCAAGGCACAGGGATATTAGCTTGGTGCTTTGTGACAGCCTGGAGGGGTGGGATAGGGAGAGTGGGAGGGAGGGAGACGCAAGAGGGAAGACATATGGGAACATATGTATATGTATAACTGATTCACTTTGTTATAAAGCAGAAACTAACACACCATTGTAAAGCAATTATACCCCAATAAAGATGTTTAAAAAAAAACACAATGACAGTGAAATAGAGAGCAATTCTTAAATAATTCATTCAGGGCTTGTGATGCAACCTGGATTTACCACATCTACACTCAGAGATGGTTGAGACATAAGGCTGGACACTTTGGGCTGATAGCATTGGTGAGGTTTGGTGAGCAAACGCAGACCCTTTGAAGTCATACTGCATGGTACCCATTCCATGGGTCCCAACTCTCCAGGTTTAAGGGATTCTTCCTTCAGCTAAAACATGCATGGGAAACCCGGAGTATGTTCCACCGTGTGATTGGGAAACGTTTTCAAATGCATCTCAGGTTTCGTCCCCTGGTACTCGGGTGCACCGTTCCAGACACTTTACTAAAACTCTCCCCACTTGGAAAGTCAGTGCCTTTAACCTCCTGTTTGGCACAGTTTGCATTTTCTGCGCAAGATGAACAGGAATAGGGAGAACCAATAAGAGACTAGCTGTAGGTGTCTGCACGGGCAAATGGAACCTCATTTCCCACCAGGAAGAGGAATACACCAAAGGCTCAGCGTGCCCTGCCGGAACCAGATTAGGGCCTGAAGCAATCCTGCGGTTTTGCGGCCAGCTCACAAGAAAGCGAGTTGAAGAAAGGAGCTCAGGGGCACTGTAATTCACAATATTGCAGAGTTATGAATGACAGCTATCATCCAAAAATGTATTGAAAAAAGTTTTCGAAGAGGACTTGAAAGCGGGGCAGAATTTCAGGAAAACGATTTCAGGAGGTAGACTGGAATTGCACTTAAAGCATAGGAAAAGAGGCAGAATGTCCACAATGATGCACTTGGCCAAAAAGGGCGTATGCGTTTTTTCCTGAATATATTCAGGAAAAAACGCATACGCCCTTTTTGGCCAACCAAGCAAGCGTGTAAAGGAAATCTGCACTACATTGAAGTCTCACTGCCCCCCGGTCAAAAGGGCCATCTGAAAAAAGTGTAAAATCCAGAAAGGCAGGACAGGTCATGGAGAAGAGGGAGCCTTGTTATGCTGATGGGCGGGATGTAAATTGCCAACAGCCACTCTGGAGAAGTGTATGGTGTTTCCTGAAACACGTAGGAAACAAAGCAACACAGCCTATGGCACTTCCACTTAGGGTCCTATAGCTTAGGGAAATTAAAATCAAAAACACACAGGCACCCCAAAACTTGGGACGGCTCTGTTTACAAGAACCTCGTCTACGGTACAAGTTAAATATCCGAGAAAGCAAAAAATGGATAAAGAAGTTGTGGTACGTACGTACAATGGAATATCACTCAACAATGAGATCTACGTCATCAGGCCCATAGCGGCATAATGAGTGGATTCAGGTACGACGATTCTACGAGAAATAAGTCACACAGAAAAAGAAACATCATAAGATATCACTAATACACGGAACATAAACTTGGCTACACATGAACTGAATTACAAAACAGAACAGGGTCTCAAATTTAGAAAACCAACTTATGCTTGCTTATGGGGAAAGGTGAGTTGGGGTGCTGCATAAAACCAGAGATTGAAATTAGCACAGATACCGTTCCATAAGCCAAATATATAATAGACAAGACCTACTGTTGCTCAACGAAATGGACTCAACACCCCATATTCAACGCCTGGGAATATACCTGACAAGTTAGAATCTTAAGACCCATGGATTTATATGTCTCCATAAGGAAGTCAAGCGTGTGTACAGTGGCCTAAACGCAGCAGTGAAAATCCGATAAATCCCATTAACAAAATAAATTTCACAAACAAAACACAATGACATGCAAATGAAGCAAATGACAAAGGATTAATCTCCAAAATTTACAAGCAGCTCATGCAGCTCAATAACAAAAAAACAAACAACCCAATCCAAAAATGGGCAGAAGACCTAAATAGACATTTCTCCAAAGAAGATATACAGAATGCCAACAAACACATGAAAGAATGCTCAACATCATTAATCATTAGAGAAATGCAAATCAAAACTACAATGAGATATCATCTCACACCAGTCAGAATGGCCATCATCAAAAAATCTAGAAACAATAAATGCTGGAGAGGGTGTGGAGAAAAGGGAACACTCTTGCACTGCTGGTGGGAATGTGAATTGGTTCAGCCACTATGGAGAACAGTATGGAGGTTCCTTAAAAAACTACAAATAGAATTACCATATGGCCCAGCAATCCCACTACTGGGCATATACCCTGGGAAAACCAAAATTCAAAAAGAGTCATGTACCAAAATGTTCATTGCAGCTCTATTTACAATAGCCTGGAGATGGAAACAACCTAAGCGCCCATCATCGGATGAATGGATAAAGAAAATGTGGCACATATATACAATGGAATATTACTCAGCCTTAAAAAGAAATGAAATTGAGCTATTTGTAATGAGATGGATAGACCTAGAGTCTGTCATACAGAGTGAAGTAAGTCAGAAAGAAAAAGACAAATACCGTATGCTAACACATATATATGGAATTTAAGGGGAAAAAAATGTCATGAAGAACCTAGGGGTAAAACAGGAATAAAGACGCAGACCTACTGGAGAACGGACTTGAGGATATGGGGAGGGGGAGGGGTGAGCTTTGACAGGGCGAGAGAGAGTCATGGACATATACACACTAACAAACGTAGTAAGGTAGATAGCTAGTGGGAAGCAGCCGCAAGGCACAGGGATATTAGCTTGGTGCTTTGTGACAGCCTGGAGGGGTGGGATAGGGAGAGTGGGAGGGAGGGAGACGCAAGAGGGAAGACATATGGGAACATATGTATATGTATAACTGATTCACTTTGTTATAAAGCAGAAACTAACACACCATTGTAAAGCAATTATACCCCAATAAAGATGTTTAAAAAAAAACACAATGACAGTGAAATAGAGAGCAATTCTTAAATAATTCATTCAGGGCTTGTGATGCAACCTGGATTTACCACATCTACACTCAGAGATGGTTGAGACATAAGGCTGGACACTTTGGGCTGATAGCATTGGTGAGGTTTGGTGAGCAAACGCAGACCCTTTGAAGTCATACTGCATGGTACCCATTCCATGGGTCCCAACTCTCCAGGTTTAAGGGATTCTTCCTTCAGCTAAAACATGCATGGGAAACCCGGAGTATGTTCCACCGTGTGATTGGGAAACGTTTTCAAATGCATCTCAGGTTTCGTCCCCTGGTACTCGGGTGCACCGTTCCAGACACTTTACTAAAACTCTCCCCACTTGGAAAGTCAGTGCCTTTAACCTCCTGTTTGGCACAGTTTGCATTTTCTGCGCAAGATGAACAGGAATAGGGAGAACCAATAAGAGACTAGCTGTAGGTGTCTGCACGGGCAAATGGAACCTCATTTCCCACCAGGAAGAGGAATACACCAAAGGCTCAGCGTGCCCTGCCGGAACCAGATTAGGGCCTGAAGCAATCCTGCGGTTTTGCGGCCAGCTCACAAGAAAGCGAGTTGAAGAAAGGAGCTCAGGGGCACTGTAATTCACAATATTGCAGAGTTATGAATGACAGCTATCGTCCAAAAATGTATTGAAGTAAGTTTTCGAAGAGGACTTGAAAGCGGGGCAGAATTTCAGGAAAACGATTTCAGGAGGTAGACTGGAATTGCACTTAAAGCATAGGAAAAGAGGCAGAATGTCCACAATGATGCACTTGGCCAAAAAGGGCGTATGCGTTTTTCCCTGAATATATTCAGGAAAAAATGCATACGCCCTTTTTGGCCAACCAAGCAAGCGTGTAAAGGAAATCTGCACTACATTGAAGTCTCACTGCCCCCCGGTCAAAAGGGCCATCTGAAAAAAGTGTAAAATCCAGAAAGGCAGGACAGGTCATGGAGAAGAGGGAGCCTTGTTATGCTGATGGGCGGGATGTAAATTGCCAACAGCCAATCTGGAGAAGTGTATGGTGTTTCCTGAAAAACGTAGGAAACAAAGCAACACAGCCTATGGCACTTCCACTTAGGGTCCTATAGCTTAGGGAAATTAAATTCAAAAACACAGAGGCACCCCAAAGTTTGGGACGGCTCTGTTTACAAGAACCTCGTCTACGGTACAAGTTAAATATCCGAGAAAGCAAAAAATGGATAAAGAAGTTGTGGTACGTACGTACAATGGAATATCACTCAACAATGAGATCTACGTCATCAGGCCCATAGCGGCATAATGAGTGGATTCAGGTACGACGATTCTACGAGAAATAAGTCACACAGAAAAAGAAACATCATAAGATATCACTAATACACGGAACATAAACTTGGCTACACATGAACTGAATTACAAAACAGAACAGGGTCTCAAATTTAGAAAACCAACTTATGCTTGCTTATGGGGAAAGGTGAGTTGGGGTGCTGCATCAAACCAGAGATTGAAATTAGCACAGATACCGTTCCATAAGCCAAATATATAATAGACAAGACCTACTGTTGCTCAACGAAATGGACTCAACACCCCATATTCAACGCCTGGGCATATACCTGACAAGTAAGAATCTTAAGACCCATGGATTTATATGTCTCCATAAGGAAGTCAAGCGTGTGTACAGTGGCCGAAACGCAGCAGTGAAAATCCGATAAATCCCATTAACAAAATAAATTTCACAAACCAAACACAATGACATGCAAATGAAGCAAATGACAAAGGATTAATCTCCAAAATTTACAAGCAGCTCATGCAGCTCAATAACAAAAAAACAAACAACCCAATCCAAAAATGGGCAGAAGACCTAAATAGACATTTCTCCAAAGAAGATATACAGAATGCCAACAAACACATGAAAGAATGCTCAACATCATTAATCATTAGAGAAATGCAAATCAAAACTACAATGAGATATCATCTCACACCAGTCAGAATGGCCATCATCAAAAATTCTAGAAACAATAAATGCTGGAGAGGGTGTGGAGAAAAGGGAACACTCTTGCACTGCTGGTGGGAATGTGAATTGGTTCAGCCACTATGGAGAACAGTATGGAGGTTCCTTAAAAAACTACAAATAGAATTACCATATGACCCAGCAATCCCACTACTGGGCATATACCCTGGGAAAACCAAAATTCAAAAAGAGTCATGTACCAAAATGTTCATTGCAGCTCTATTTACAATAGCCCGGAGATGGAAACAACCTAAGCGCCCATCATCGGATGAATGGATAAAGAAAATGTGGCACATATATACAATGGAATATTACTCAGCCTTAAAAAGAAATGAAATTGAGCTATTTGTAATGAGATGGATAGACCTAGAGTCTGTCATACAGAGTGAAGTAAGTTAGAAAGAAAAAGACAAATACCGTATGCTAACACATATATATGGAATTTAAGGGAAAAAAAATGTCATGAAGAACCTAGGGGTAAGACAGGAATAAAGACGCAGACCTACTGGAGAACGGACTTGAGGATATGGGGAGGGGGAGGGGTGAGCTTTGACAGGGCGAGAGAGAGTCATGGACATATACACACTAACAAACGTAGTAAGGTCGATAGCTAGTGGGAAGCAGCCGCAAGGCACAGGGATATTAGCTTGGTGCTTTGTGACAGCCTGGAGGGGTGGGATAGGGAGAGTGGGAGGGAGGGAGACGCAAGAGGGAAGACATATGGGAACATATGTATATGTATAACTGATTCACTTTGTTATAAAGCAGAAACTAACACACCATTGTAAAGCAATTATACCCCAATAAAGATGTTTAAAAAAAAAAACACAATGACAGTGAAATAGAGAGCAATTCTTAAATAATTCATTCAGGGCTTGTGATGCAACCTGGATTTACCACATCTACACCCAGAGCTGGGTGAGACATAAGGCTGGACACTTCGGGCTGATAGCATTGCTGAGGTTCAGTGAGCAAACGCAGATCCTTTGAAGTCATACTGCATGGTAGCCATTCCATGGGTTCCAACTCTCCAGGTTTAAGGGATTCTTCCTTCAGCTAAAACATGCATGGGAAACCCAGAGTATGGTCCACCGTGTGATTGGGAAACGTTTTCAAATGCATCTCAGGTTTCGTCCCCTGGTACTCGGGTTCACCGTTCCAGACGCTTTACTAACACTCTCCCCACATGGAGAGTCAGTGCCTTTAACCTCCTGTTTGGCACAGTTTGCAATTTCTGCGCAAGATGAATAGGAATAGGGAGAAGCAATGAGAGACTAGCTGTAGGTGTCTGCACGGGCAAATGGAACGCTCATTTCCCACCAGGAAGAGGAATTAACCAAAGGCTCAGCGTGCCCTGCCGGAACCAGATTAGGGCCTGAGGCAATCCTGCGGTTTTGCGGCCAGCTCACAAGAAAGCGAGTTGAAGAAAGGAGCTCAGGGGCACTGTAATTCACAATATTGCAGAGTTATGAATGACAGCTATCGTCCAAAAATGTATTGAAGTAAGTTTTCGAAGAGGACTTGAAAGCGGGGCAGAATTTCAGGAAAACGATTTCAGGAGGTAGACTGGAATTGCACTTAAAGCATAGGAAAAGAGGCAGAATGTCCACAATGATGCACTTGGCCAAAAAGGGCGTATGCGTTTTTTCCTGAATATATTCAGCAAAAAACGCATACGCACTTTTTGGACAACCAAGCAAGCGTGTAAAGGAAATCTGCACTACAATGAAGTCTCACTGCCCCCCGGTCAAAAGGGCCATCTGAAAAAAGGGTAAAATCCAGAAAGGCAGAACAGGTCATGGAGAACAGGGAGCCTTGTTATGCTGATGGGCGGGATGTAAATTGCCAACAGCCACTCTGGAGAAGTGTATGGTGTTTCCTGAAACACGTAGGAAACAAAGCAACACAGCCTATGGCACTTCCACTTAGGGTCCTATAGCTTAGGGAAATTAAAATCAAAAACACACAGCCACCCCAAAGTTTGGGACGGCTCTGTTTACAAGAACCTCGTCTACGGTACAAGTTAAATATCTGAGAAAGCAAAAAATGGATAAAGAAGTTGTGGTACGTATGTACAATGGAATATCACTCAGCAATGAGATCTACGTCTTCAGGCCCGTAGCGGCATAATGAGTAGATTCAGGTACGACGATTCTACGAGAAATAAGTCACACAGAAATAGAAACATCATAAGATATCACTAATACACGGAACGTAAACTTGGCTACACATGAACTGAATTACAAAACAGAACAGGGTCTCAAATTTAGAAAACCAACTTATGCTTGCTTATGGGGAAAGGTGAGTTGGGGTGCTGCATCAAACCAGAGATTGAAATTAGCACAGATACCGTTCCATAAGCCAAATATATAATAGACAAGACCTACTCCTTGCTCAACGAAATGGAATCAACACCCCATATTCAACGCCTGGGAATATACCTGACAAGTAAGAATCTTAAGACCCATGGATTTATATGTCTAAATAAGGAAATCAAGCGTGTGTACAGTGGCCTAAACGCAGCAGTGAAAATCGGATAAATCCCATTAACAAAATAAATTTCAAAAACAAAACACAATGACAGTGAAATAGAGAGCAATTCTTAAATAATTCATTCAGGGCTTGTGATGCAACCTGGATTTACCACATCTACACCCAGAGCTGGGTGAGATATAAGGCTGAACACTTCGGGCTGATAGCATTGGTGATGTTTGGTGAGGAAACGCAGACCCTTTGAAGTCATACTGCATGGTACCCATTCCATGGGTCCCAACTCTCCAGGTTTAAGGGATTCTTCCTTCAGCTAAAACATGCATGGGAAACCCGCAGTATGTTCCACCGTGTGATTGGGAAACGTTTTCAAATGCATCTCAGGTTTCATCCCCTGGTACTCGCGAGCACCATTCAAGACACATTACTAACACTCTCCCCACTTGGAAAGTCACTGCCTTTAACCTTCTGTTTGGCACAGTTTGCAGTTTCTGCGCAAGATGAACAGGAATAGGGAGAACGAATGGAGACTAGCTGTAAGTGTCTGCACGGGCAAATGGAATGCTCATTTCCCACCAGGAAGAGGAATTAACCAAAGGCTCAGCGTGCCCTGCCGGAACCAGATTAGGGCCTGAAGCAATCCTGCGGTTTTGCGGCCAGCTCACAAGATAGCGAGTTGAAGAAAAGAGCCCAGGGGCACTGTAATTCACAAACCTGCAGAGTTATGAATGACAGCTATCGTCCAAAAATGTATTGAAGTAAGTCTTCGAAGAGTACTTGAATGTGGGGCAGAATTTCAGGAAAACGATTTCAGGGGGTAGACTGGAATTGCACTTAAAGCATAGGAAAAGAGGCAGAATGTCCACAATGATGCACTTGGCCAAAAAGGGCGTATGCGTTTTTTCCTGAATATATTCAGGAAAAAACGCATACGCCCTTTTTGGCCAACCAAGCAAGCGTGTAAATGAAATCTGCACTACAATGAAGTCTCACTGCCCCCTGGTCAAAAGGGCCATCTGAAAAAAGTGTAAAATCCAGAAAGGCAGGACAGGTCATGGAGAACAGGGAGCCTTGTTATGCTGATGGGCGGGATGTAAATTGCCAACAGCCACTCTGGAGAAGTGTATGGTGTTTCCTGAAACACGTAGGAAACAAAGCAACACAGCCTATGGCACTTCCACTTAGGGTCCTATAGCTTAGCGAAATTAAAATCAAAAACACACAGGCACCCCAAAGTTTGGGACGGCTCTGTTTACAAGAACCTCGTCTACGGTACAAGTTAAATATCCGAGAAAGCAAAAAATGGATAAAGAAGTTGTGGTACGTACGTACAATGGAATATCACTCAACAATGAGATCTACGTCATCAGGCCCATAGCGGCATAATGAGTGGATTCAGGTACGACGATTCTACGAGAAATAAGTCACACAGAAAAAGAAACATCATAAGATATCACTAATACACGGAACATAAACTTGGCTACACATGAACTGAATTACAAAACAGAACAGGGTCTCAAATTTAGAAAACCAACTTATGCTTGCTTATGGGGAAAGGTGAGTTGGGGTGCTGCATCAAACCAGAGATTGAAATTAGCACAGATACCGTTCCATAAGCCAAATATATAATAGACAAGACCTACTGTTGCTCAACGAAATGGACTCAACACCCCATATTCAACGCCTGGGCATATACCTAACAAGTAAGAATCTTAAGACCCATGGATTTATATGTCTCCATAAGGAAGTCAAGCGTGTGTACAGTGGCCTAAACGCAGCAGTGAAAATCCGATAAATCCCATTAACAAAATAAATTTCACAAACCAAACACAATGACATGCAAATGAAGCAAATGACAAAGGATTAATCTCCAAAATTTACAAGCAGCTCATGCAGCTCAATAACAAAAAAACAAACAACCCAATCCAAAAATGGGCAGAAGACCTAAATAGACATTTCTCCATAGAAGATATACAGAATGCCAACAAACACATGAAAGAATGCTCAACATCATTAATCATTAGAGAAATGCATATCAAAACTACAATGAGATATCATCTCACACCAGTCAGAATGGCCATCATCAAAAAATCTAGAAACAATAAATGCTGGAGAGGGTGTGGAGAAAAGGGAACACTCTTGCACTGCTGGTGGGAATGTGAATTGGTTCAGCCACTATGGAGAACAGTATGGAGGTTCCTTAAAAAACTACAAATAGAATTACCATATGACCCAGCAATCCCACTACTGGGCATATACCCTGGGAAAACCAAAATTCAAAAAGAGTCATGTACCAAAATGTTCATTGCAGCTCTATTTACAATAGCCCGGAGATGGAAACAACCTAAGCGCCCATCATCGGATGAATGGATAAAGAAAATGTGGCACATATATACAATGGAATATTACTCAGCCTTAAAAAGAAATGAAATTGAGCTATTTGTAATGAGATGGATAGACCTAGAGTCTGTCATACAGAGTGAAGTAAGTCAGAAAGAAAAAGACAAATACCGTATGCTAACACATATATATGGAATTTAAGGGGAAAAAAATGTCATGAAGAACCTAGGGGTAAGACAGGAATAAAGACGCAGACCTACTGGAGAACGGACTTGAGGATATGGGGAGGGGGAGGGGTGAGCTTTGACAGGGCGAGAGAGAGTCATGGACATATACACACTAACAAACGTAGTAAGGTAGATAGCTAGTGGGAAGCAGCCGCAAGGCACAGGGATATTAGCTTGGTGCTTTGTGACAGCCTGGAGGGGTGGGATAGGGAGAGTGGGAGGGAGGGAGACGCAAGAGGGAAGACATATGGGAACATATGTATATGTATAACTGATTCACTTTGTTATAAAGCAGAAACTAACACACCATTGTAAAGCAATTATACCCCAATAAAGATGTTTAAAAAAAAAAACACAATGACAGTGAAATAGAGAGCAATTCTTAAATAATTCACTCAGGGCTTGTGATGCAACCTGGATTTACCACATCTACACCCAGAGCTGGTTGAGTCATAAGGCTGGACCCTTTGGGCTGATAGCATTGGTGAGGTTTGGTGAGCAAACGCAGACGCTTTGAAGTCATACTGCATGGTACCCATTCCATGGGTCCCAACTCTCCGGGTTTAAGGGATTCTTCCTTCAGCTAAAACATGCATGGGAAACCCGGAGTATGTTCCACCGTGTGATTGGGAAACGTTTTCAAATGCATCTCAGGTTTCGTCCCCTGGTACTCAGGTGCAACGTTCCAGACACTTTACTAAAACTCTCCCCACTTGGAAAGTCAGTGCCTTTAACCTCCTGTTTGGCACAGTTTGCAATTTCTGCGCAAGATGAACAGGAATAGGGAGAACCAATGAGAGACTAGCTGTAGGTGTCTGCACGGGCAAATGGAATGCTCATTTCCCACCAGGAAGAGGAATTAACCAAAGGCTCAGCGTGCCCTGCCGGAACCAGATTAGGGCCTGAAGCAATCCTGCGGTTTTGCGGCCAGCTCACAAGAAAGCGAGTTGAAGAAAGGAGCTCAGGGGCACTGTAATTCACAATATTGCAGAGTTATGAATGACAGCTATCGTCCAAAAATGTATTGAAGTAAGTTTTCGAAGAGGACTTGAAAGCGGGGCAGAATTTCAGGAAAACGATTTCAGGAGGTAGACTGGAATTGCACTTAAAGCATAGGAAAAGAGGCAGAATGTCCACAATGATGCACTTGGCCAAAAAGGGCGTATGCGTTTTTTCCTGAATATATTCAGGAAAAAATGCATACGCCCTTTTTGGCCAACCAAGCAAGCGTGTAAAGGAAATCTGCACTACATTGAAGTCTCACTGCCCCCCGGTCAAAAGGGCCATCTGAAAAAAGTGTAAAATCCAGAAAGGCAGGACAGGTCATGGAGAAGAGGGAGCCTTGTTATGCTGATGGGCGGGATGTAAATTGCCAACAGCCACTCTGGAGAAGTGTATGGTGTTTCCTGAAACACGTAGGAAACAAAGCAACACAGCCTATGGCACTTCCACTTAGGGTCCTATAGCTTAGGGAAATTAAATTCAAAAACACAGAGGCACCCCAAAGTTTGGGACGGCTCTGTTTACAAGAACCTCGTCTACGGTACAAGTTAAATATCCGAGAAAGCAAAAAATGGATAAAGAAGTTGTGGTACGTACGTACAATGGAATATCACTCAACAATGAGATCTACGTCATCAGGCCCATAGCGGCATAATGAGTGGATTCAAGTACGACGATTCTACGAGAAATAAGTCACACAGAAAAAGAAACATCATAAGATATCACTAATACACGGAACATAAACTTGGCTACACATGAACTGAATTACAAAACAGAACAGGGTCTCAAATTTAGAAAACCAACTTATGCTTGCTTATGGGGAAAGGTGAGTTGGGGTGCTGCATCAAACCAGAGATTGAAATTAGCACAGATACCGTTCCATAAGCCAAATATATAATAGACAAGACCTACTGTTGCTCAACGAAATGGACTCAACACCCCATATTCAACGCCTGGGCATATACCTAACAAGTAAGAATCTTAAGACCCATGGATTTATATGTCTCCATAAGGAAGTCAAGCGTGTGTACAGTGGCCTAAACGCAGCAGTGAAAATCCGATAAATCCCATTAACAAAATAAATTTCACAAACAAAACACAATGACATGCAAATGAAGCAAATGACAAAGGATTAATCTCCAAAGTTTACAAGCAGCTCATGCAGCTCAATAACAAAAAAACAAACAACCCAATCCAAAAATGGGCAGAAGACCTAAATAGACATTTCTCCAAAGAAGATATACAGAATGGCAACAAACACATGAAAGAATGCTCAACATCATTAATCATTAGAGAAATGCATATCAAAACTACAATGAGATATCATCTCACACCAGTCAGAATGGCCATCATCAAAAAATCTAGAAACAATAAATGCTGGAGAGGGTGTGGAGAAAAGGGAACACTCTTGCACTGCTGGTGGGAATGTGAATTGGTTCAGCCACTATGGAGAACAGTATGGAGGTTCCTTAAAAAACTACAAATAGAATTACCATATGACCCAGCAATCCCACTACTGGGCATATACCCTGGGAAAACCAAAATTCAAAAAGAGTCATGTACCAAAATGTTCATTGCAGCTCTATTTACAATAGCCCGGAGATGGAAACAACCTAAGCGCCCATCATCGGATGAATGGATAAAGAAAATGTGGCACATATATACAATGGAATATTACTCAGCCTTAAAAAGAAATGAAATTGAGCTATTTGTAATGAGATGGATAGACCTAGAGTCTGTCATACAGAGTGAAGTAAGTCAGAAAGAAAAAGACAAATACCGTATGCTAACACATATATATGGAATTTAAGGGGAAAAAAATATCATGAAGAACCTAGGGGTAAGACAGTAATAAAGACGCAGACCTACTGGAGAACGGACTTGAGGATATGGGGAGGGGGAGGGGTGAGCTTTGACAGGGCGAGAGAGAGTCATGGACATATACACACTAACAAACGTAGTAAGGTAGATAGCTAGTGGGAAGCAGCCGCAAGGCACAGGGATATTAGCTTGGTGCTTTGAGACAGCCTGTAGGGGTGGGATAGGGAGAGTGGGAGGGAGGGAGACGCAAGAGGGAAGACATATGGGAAAATATGTATATGTATAACTGATTCACTTTGTTATAAAGCAGAAACTAACACACCATTGTAAAGCAATTATACCCCAATAAAGATGTTTAAAAAAAAAACACAATGACAGTGAAATAGAGAGCAATTCTTAAATAATTCATTCAGGGCTTGTGATGCAACCTGGATTTACCACATCTACACCCAGAGCTGGTTGAGACATAAGGCTGGACACTTTGGCCTGATAGCATTGGTGAGGTTTGGTGAGCAAACGCAGACCCTTTGAAGTCATACTGCATGGTACCCATTCCATGGGTCCCAACTCTCCAGGTTTAAGGGATTCTTCCTTCAGCTAAAACATGCATGGGAAACCCGGAGTATGTTCCACCGTGTGATTGGGAAACGTTTTCAAATGCATCTCAGGTTTTGTCCCCTGGTACTCAGGTGCACCGTTCCAGACACTTTACTAAAACTCTCCCCACTTGGAAAGTCAGTGCCTTTAACCTCCTGTTTGGCACAGTTTGCAATTTCTGCGCAAGATGAACAGGAATAGGGAGAACCAATGAGAGACTAGCTGTAGGTGTCTGCACGGGCAAATGGAACGCTCATTTCCCACCAGGAAGAGGAATTAACCAAAGGCTCAGCATGCCCTGCCGGAACCAGATTAGGGCCTGAGGCAATCCTGCGGTTTTCTGGCCAACTCACAAGAAAGCGAGTTGAAGAAAGGAGCTCAGGGGCACTGTAATTCACAATATTGCAGAGTTATGAATGACAGCTATCGTCCAAAAATGTATTGAAGTAAGTTTTCGAAGAGGACTTGAAAGCGGGGCAGAATTTCAGGAAAACGATTTCAGGAGGTAGACTGGAATTGCACTTAAAGCATAGGAAAAGAGGCAGAATGTCCACAATGATGCACTTGGCCAAAAAGGGCGTATGCGTTTTTTCCTGAATATATTCAGGAAAAAACGCATACGCCCTTTTTGGCCAACCAAGCAAGCGTGTAAAGGAAATCTGCACTACATTGAAGTCTCACTGCCCCCCGGTCAAAAGGGCCATCTGAAAAAAGTGTAAAATCCAGAAAAGCAGGACAGGTCATGGAGAAGACGGAGCCTTGTTATGCTGATGGGCGGGATGTAAATTGCCAACAGCCAATCTGGAGAAGTGTATGGTGTTTCCTGAAACACGTAGGAAACAAAGCAACACAGCCTATGGCACTTCCACTTAGGGTCCTATAGCTTAGGGAAATTAAATTCAAAAACACAGAGGCACCCCAAAGTTTGGGACGGCTCTGTTTACAAGAACCTCGTCTACGGTACAAGTTAAATATCCGAGAAAGCACAAAATGGATAAAGAAGTTGTGGTACGTACGTACAATGGAATATCACTCAACAATGAGATCTACGTCATCAGGCCCATAGCGGCATAATGAGTGGATTCAGGTACGACGATTCTACGAGAAATAAGTCACACAGAAAAAGAAACATCATAAGATATCACTAATACACGGAACATAAACTTGGCTACACATGAACTGAATTACAAAACAGAACAGGGTCTCAAATTTAGAAAAACAACTTATGCTTGCTTATGGGGAAAGGTGAGTTGGGGTGCTGCATCAAACCAGAGATTGAAATTAGCACAGATACCGTTCCATAAGCCAAATATATAATAGACAAGACCTACTGTTGCTCAACGAAATGGACTCAACACCCCATATTCAACGCCTGGGCATATACCTGACAAGTAAGAATCTTAAGACCCATGGATTTATATGTCTCCATAAGGAAGTCAAGCGTGTGTACAGTGGCCGAAACGCAGCAGTGAAAATCCGATAAATCCCATTAACAAAATAAATTTCACAAACAAAACACAATGACATGCAAATGAAGCAAATGACAAAGGATTAATCTCCAAAATTTACAAGCAGCTCATGCAGCTCAATAACAAAAAAACAAACAACCCAATCCAAAAATGGGCAGAAGACCTAAATAGACATTTCTCCAAAGAAGATATACAGAATGCCAACAAACACATGAAAGAATGCTCAACATCATTAATCATTAGAGAAATGCAAATCAAAACTACAATGAGATATCATCTCACACCAGTCAGAATGGCCATCATCAAAAATTCTAGAAACAATAAATGCTGGAGAGGGTGTGGAGAAAAGGGAACACTCTTGCACTGCTGGTGGGAATGTGAATTGGTTCAGCCACTATGGAGAACAGTATGGAGGTTCCTTAAAAAACTACAAATAGAATTACCATATGACCCAGCAATCCCACTACTGGGCATATACCCTGGGAAAACCAAAATTCAAAAAGAGTCATGTACCAAAATGTTCATTGCAGCTCTATTTACAATAGCCCGGAGATGGAAACAACCTAAGCGCCCATCATCGGATGAATGGATAAAGAAAATGTGGCACATATATACAATGGAATATTACTCAGCCTTAAAAAGAAATGAAATTGAGCTATTTGTAATGAGATGGATAGACCTAGAGTCTGTCATACAGAGTGAAGTAAGTTAGAAAGAAAAAGACAAATACCGTATGCTAACACATATATATGGAATTTAAGGGGAAAAAAATGTCATGAAGAACCTAGGGGTAAGACAGGAATAAAGACGCAGACCTACTGGAGAACGGACTTGAGGATATGGGGAGGGGGAGGGGTGAGCTTTGACAGGGCGAGAGAGAGTCATGGACATATACACACTAACAAACGTAGTAAGGTAGATAGCTAGTGGGAAGCAGCCGCAAGGCACAGGGATATTAGCTTGGTGCTTTGTGACAGCCTGGAGGGGTGGGATAGGGAGAGTGGGAGGGAGGGAGACGCAAGAGGGAAGACATATGGGAACATATGTATATGTATAACTGATTCACTTTGTTATAAAGCAGAAACTAACACACCATTGTAAAGCAATTATACCCCAATAAAGATGTTTAAAAAAAAAAACACAATGACAGTGAAATAGAGAGCAATTCTTAAATAATTCATTCAGGGTTTGTGATGCAACCTGGATTTACCACATCTACACCCAGAGCTGGGTGAGACATAAGGCTGGACACTTCGGGCTGATAGCATTGGTGAGGTTCAGTGAGCCAACGCAGATCCTTTGAAGTCATACTGCATGGTTGCCATTCCATGGGTTCCAACTCTCCAGGTTTAAGGGATTCTTCCTTCAGCTAAAACATGCATGGGAAACCCAGAGTATGGTCCACCGTGTGATTGGGAAACGTTTTCAAATGCATCTCAGGTTTCGTCCCCTGGTACTCGGGTTCACCGTTCCAGACGCTTTACTAACACTCTCCCCACATGGAGAGTCAGTGCCTTTAACCTCCTGTTTGGCACAGTTTGCAATTTCTGCGCAAGATGAACAGGAATAGGGAGAACCAATGAGAGACTAGCTGTAGGTGTCTGCACGGGCAAATGGAACGCTCATTTCCCAACAGGAAGAGGGATTAACCAAAGGCTCAGCGTGCCCTGCCGGAACCAGATTAGGGCCTGAAGCAATCCTGCGGTTTTGCGGCCAGCTCACAAGAAAGCGAGTTGAAGAAACGAGCTCAGGGGCACTGTAATTCACAAACCTGCAGAGTTATGAATGACAGCTATCGTCCATAAATGTATTGAAGTAAGTCTTCGAAGAGGACTTGAAAGCGGGGCAGAATTTCAGGAAAACGATTTCAGGGGGTAGACTGGAATTGCACTTAAAGCATAGGAAAAGAGGCAGAATGTCCACAATGATGCACTTGGCCAAAAAGGGCGTATGCGTTTTTTCCTGAATATATTCAGGAAAAAACGCATACGCCCTTTTTGACCAACCAAGGAAGCGTGTAAAGGAAAACTGCACTACAATGAAGTCTCATTGCCCCCCGTTCCAAAAGGCCATCTGAAACAGGTGTAAAATTTAGAAAGGCAGGACTGGTCATGGAGAACAGGGAGCTTTTTTATGTTGATGGGTGGGATGTAAATTGCCAACAGCCACTCTGGAGAAGTGTATGGTGTTTCCTGAAACACGTAGGAAACACAGCCTATGGCACTTCCACTTAAGGTCCTATAGCTTAGGGAAATTATAATCAAAAACACACAGCCACCCCAAAGTTTGGGACGGCTGTGTTTACAAGAACCTCGTCTACGGTACAAGTTAAATATCCGAGAAAGCAAAAAATAGATAAAGAAGTTGTGGTACGTACGTACAATGGAATATCACTCAGCAATGAGATCTACGTTATCAGGCCCGTAGCGGCATAATGAGTTGATTCAGGTAGGACGATTCTACGAGAAATAAGTCACACAGAAAAAGAAACATCATAAGATATCACTAATACACGGAACGTAAACTTGGCTACACATGAACTGAATTACAAAACAGAACAGGGTCTCAAATTGAGAAAACCCACTTATGCTTGCTTATGGGGAAAGGTGAGTTGGGGTGCTGCATCAAACCAGAGATTGAAATTAGCACAGATACCGTTCCATAAGTCAAATATATAATAGACAAGACCTACTCCTTGCTCAACGAAATGGACTCAACACCCCATATTCAACGCCTGGGAATATACCTGACAAGTAAGAATCTTAAGACCCATGGATTTATATGTCTCCATAAGGAAATCAAGCGTGTGTACAGCGGCCTAAACACAGCAGTGAAAATCCGATAAATCCCATTATCAAAATAAATTTCACAAACAAAACACAATGACAGTGAAATAGAGAGCAATTCTTAAATAATTCATTCAGGCCTTGTGATGCAACCTGGATTTACCACATCTACACCCAGAGCTGGGTGAGACATAAGGCTGGACACTTCGGGCTGATAGCATTGGTGAAGTTCTGTGAGCAAACGCAGACCCTTTGAAGTCATACTGCATGGTACCCATTCCATGGGTCCCAACTCTCCAGGTTTAAGGGATTCTTCCTTCAGCTAAAACATGCATGGGAAACCCAGAGTATGGTCGACCGTGTGATTGGGAAACGTTTTCAAATGCATCTTAGGTTTCGTACCCTGGTACTCGGGTTCACCGTCCCAGACGCTTTACTAACACTCTCCCCACTTGGAGAGTCAGTGCCTTTAACCTCCTGTTTGGCACAGTTTGCAATTTCTGCGCAAGATAAACAGGAATAGGGAGAACCAATGAGAGACTAGCTGTAGGTGTCTGCACGGGCAAATGGAACGCTCATTTCCCACCAGGAAGAGGAATTAACCAAAGGCTCAGCGTGCCCTGCCGGAACCAGATTAGGGCCTGAGGCAATCCTGCGGTTTTGCGGCCAGCTCACAAGAAAGCGAGTTGAAGAAAAGAGCTCAGGGGCACTGTAATTCACAATATTGCAGAGTTATGAATGACAGCTATCGTCCAAAAATGTATTGAAGTAAGTTTTCGAAGAGGACTTGAAAGCGGGGCAGAATTTCAGGAAAACGATTTCAGGAGGTAGACTGGAATTGCACTTAAAGCATAGGAAAAGAGGCAGAATGTCCACAATGATGCACTTGGCCAAAAAGGGCGTATGCGTTTTTTCCTGAATATATTCAGCAAAAAACGCATACGCACTTTTTGGACAACCAAGCAAGCGTGTAAAGGAAATCTGCACTACAATGAAGTCTCACTGCCCCCCGGTCAAAAGGGCCATCTGAAAAAAGGGTAAAATCCAGAAAGGCAGAACAGGTCATGGAGAACAGGGAGCCTTGTTATGCTGATGGGCGGGATGTAAATTGCCAACAGCCACTCTGGAGAAGTGTATGGTGTTTCCTGAAACACGTAGGAAACAAAGCAACACAGCCTATGGCACTTCCCCTAGGGTCCTATAGCTTAGGGAAATTAAAATCAAAAACACACAGCCACCCCAAAGTTTGGGACGGCTCTGTTTACAAGAACCTCGTCTACGGTACAAGTTAAATATCCGAGAAAGCAAAAAATGGATAAAGAAGTTGTGGTACGCATGTACAATGGAATATCACACAGCAATGAGATTTACGTCTTCAGGCCCGTAGCGGCATAATGAGTGGATTCAGGTACGACGATTCTACGAGAAATAAGTCACACAGAAATAGAAACATCATAAGATATCACTAATACACGGAACGTAAACTTGGCTACACATGAACTGAATTACAAAACAGAACAGGGTCTCAAATTTAGAAAACCAACTTATGCTTGCTTATGGGGAAAGGTGAGTTGGGGTGCTGCATCAAACCAGAGATTGAAATTAGCACAGATACCGTTCCATAAGCCAAATATATAATAGACAAGACCTACTCCTTGCTCAACGAAATGGAATCAACACCCCATATTCAACGCCTGGGAATATACCTGTCAAGTAAGAATCTTAAGACCCATGGATTTATATGTCTAAATAAGGAAGTCAAGCGTGTGTACAGTGGCCTAAACGCAGCAGTGAAAATCGGATAAATCCCATTAACAAAATAAATTTCAAAAACAAAACACAATGACAGTGAAATAGAGAGCAATTCTTAAATAATTCATTCAGGGCTTGTGATGCAACCTGGATTTACCACATCTACACCCAGAGCTGGGTGAGATATAAGGCTGAACACTTCGGGCTGATAGCATTGGTGATTTTGGTGAGGAAACGCAGACCCTTTGAAGTCATACTGCATGGTACCCATTCCATGGGTCCCAACTCTCCAGGTTTAAGGGATTCTTCCTTCAGCTAAAACATGCATGGGAAACCCGGGGTATGTTCCACCGTGTGATTCGGAAACGTTTTCAAATGCATCTCAGGTTTTGTCCCCTGGTACTCAGGTGCACCGTTCCAGACACTTTACTAAAACTCTCCCCACTTGGAAAGTCAGTGCCTTTAACCTCCTGTTTGGCACAGTTTGCAATTTCTGCGCAAGATGAACAGGAATAGGGAGAACCAATGAGAGACTAGCTGTAGGTGTCTGCACGGGCAAATGGAACGCTCATTTCCCACCAGGAAGAGGAATTAACCAAAGGCTCAGCATGCCCTGCCGGAACCAGATTAGGGCCTGAGGCAATCCTGCGGTTTTGTGGCCAACTCACAAGAAAGCGAGTTGAAGAAAGGAGCTCAGGGGCACTGTAATTCACAATATTGCAGAGTTATGAATGACAGCTATCGTCCATAAATGTATTGAAGTAAGTCTTCGAAGAGGACTTGAAAGCGGGGCAGAATTTCAGGAAAACGATTTCAGGGGGTAGACTGGAATTGCACTTAAAGCATAGGAAAAGAGGCAGAATGTCCACAATGATGCACTTGGCCAAAAAGGGCGTATGCGTTTTTTCCTGAATATATTCAGGAAAAAACGCATACGCCCTTTTTGACCAACCAAGGAAGCGTGTAAAGGAAAACTGCACTACATTGAAGTCTCACTGCCCCCCGGTCAAAAGGGCCATCTGAAAAAAGTGTAAAATCCAGAAAGGCAGGACAGGTTATGGAGAAGAGGGAGCCTTGTTATGCTGATGCGCGGGATGTAAATTGCCAACAGCCACTCTGGAGAAGTGTATGGTGTTTCCTGAAACACGTAGGAAACAAAGCAACACAGCCTATGGCACTTCCACTTAGGGTCCTATAGCTTAGGGAAATTAAAATCAAAAACACACAGGCACCCCAAAGTTTGGGACGGCTCTGTTTACAAGAACCTCGTCTACGGTACAAGTTAAATATCTGAGAAAGCAAAAAATGGATAAAGAAGTTGTGCTACGTACGTACAATGGAATATCACTCAACAATGAGATCTACGTCATCAGGCCTGTAGCGGCATAATGAGTGGATTAACGTACGAGGAGTCTACGAGAAATAAGTCACACAGAAAAAGAAACATCATAAGATATCACTAATACACGGAACGTAAACTTGGCTACACATGAACTGAATTACAAAACAGAACAGGGTCTCAAATTTAGAAAACCAACTTATGCTTGCTTATGGGGAAAGGTGAGTTGGGGTGCTGCATCAAACCAGAGATTGAAATTAGCACAGATACCGTTCCATAAGCCAAATATATAATAGACAAGACCTACTGTTGCTCAACGAAATGGACTCAACACCCCATATTCAACGCCTGGGAATATACCTGACAAGTAAGAATCTTAAGACCCATGGATTTATATGTCTCCATAAGGAAGTCAAGCGTGTGTACAATGGCCTAAACGCAGCAGTGAAAATCCGATAAATCCCATTAACAAAATAAATTTCACAAACAAAACACAATGACATGCAAATGAAGCAAATGACAAAGGATTAATCTCCAAAATTTACAAGCAGCTCATGCAGCTCAATAACAAAAAAACAAAGAATCCAATCCAAAAATGGGCAGAAGACCTAAATAGACATTTCTCCAAAGAAGATATACAGAATGGCAACAAACACATGAAAGAATGCTCAACATCATTAATCATTAGAGAAATGCAAATCAAAACTACAATGAGATATCATCTCACACCAGTCAGAATGGCCATCATCAAAAAATCTAGAAACAATAAATGCTGGAGAGGATGTGGAGAAAAGGGAACACTCTTGCACTGCTGGTGGGAATGTGAATTGGTTCAGCCACTATGGAGAACAGTATGGAGGTTCCTTAAAAAACTACAAATAGAATTACCATATGACCCAGCAATCCCACTACTGGGCATATACCCTGGGAAAACCAAAATTCAAAAAGAGTCATGTACCAAAATGTTCATTGCAGCTCTATTTACAATAGCACGGAGATGGAAACAACCTAAGCGCACATCATTGGATGAATGGATAAAGAAAATGTGGCACATATATACAATGGAATATTACTCAGCCTTAAAAAGAAATGAAATTGAGCTATTTGTAATGAGATGGATAGACCTAGAGTCTGTCATACAGAGTGAAGTAAGTCAGAAAGAAAAAGACAAATACCGTATGCTAACACATATATATGGAATTTAAGGGGAAAAAAATGTCATGAAGAACCTAGGGGTAAGACAGTAATAAAGACGCAGACCTACTGGAGAACGGACTTGAGGATATGGGGAGGGGGAGGGGTGAGATTTGACAGGGCGAGAGAGAGTCATGGACATATACACACTAACAAACGTAATAAGGTAGATAGCTAGTGGGAAGCAGCCACAAAGCACAGGGATATTAGCTTGGTGCTTTGTGACAGCCTGGAGGGGTGGGATAGGGAGAGTGGGAGGGAGGGAGACGCAAGAGGGAAGACATATGGGAAAATATGTATATGTATAACTGATTCACTTTGTTATAAAGCAGAAACTAACACACCATTGTAAAGCAATTATACCCCAATAAAGATGTTTAAAAAAAAAAAACACAATGACAGTGAAATAGAGAGCAATTCTTAAATAATTCATTCAGGGCTTGTGATGCAACCTGGATTTACCACATCTACACCCACAGCTGGTTCAGACATAAGGCTGGACACTTTGGGCTGATAGCATTGGTGAGGTTTGGTGAGCAAACGCAGACCCTTTGAAGTCATACTGCATGGTACCCTTTCCATGGGTCCCAACTCTCCAGGTATAAGGGATTCTTCCTTCAGCTAAAACATACATGGGAAACCCGGAGTATGTTCCACCGTGTGATTGGGAAACGTTTTCAAATGCATCTCAGGTTTCATCCCCTGGTACTCGGATGCACCGTTCCAGACACTTTAATAACACTCTCCCCACTTGGAAAGTCAGTGCCTTTAACCTTCTGTTTGGCACAGTTTGCAATTTCTGCGCAAGATGAACAGGAATATGGAGAAGCAATGAGAGACAAGCTGTAGGTGTCTGCACGGGCAAATGGAACGCTCATTTCCCACCAGGAAGAGGAATTACCCAAAGGCTCAGCGTGCCGTGCCGGAACCAGATTAGGGCCTGAAGCAATCCTGCGGTTTTGCGGCCAGCTCACAAGAAAGCGAGTTGAAGAAAGGAGCTCAGGGGCACTGTAATTCACAAACCTGCAGAGTTATGAATGACAGCTATGGTCCAAAAATTTATTGAAGTAAGTCTTCAAAGAGGACTGAAAGTGGGGCAGAATTTCAGGAAAACGATTTCAGGGGGTAGACTGGGATTGCACTTAAAGCATAGGAAAAGAGGCAGAATGTCGACAATGATGCACTTGGCCAAAAAGTGCGTATGCGTTTTTTCCTGAATATATTCAGCAAAAAACGCATACGCACTTTTTGGCCAACCAAGCAAGCGTGTAAAGGAAATCTGCACTACAATGAAGTCTCACTGCCCCCCCGTCCAAAGGGCCATCTGAAACAAGTGTAAAATCCAGAAAGGCAGGACAGGTCATGGAGAACAGGGAGCCTTGTTATGCTGATGGGCGGGATGTAAATTGCCAACAGCCACTCTGGAGAAGTGTATGGTGTTTCCTGAAACACGTAGGAAACAAAGCAACACAGCCTATGGCACTTCCACTTATGGTCCTATAGCTTAGGGAAATTTAAATCAAAAACACACAGCCACCCAAAAGTTTGGGACGGCTCTGTTTACAAGAACCTCGTCTACTGTACAAGTTAAATATCCGAGAAAGCAAAAAATGGATAAAGAATTTGTGATACGTACGTACAATGGAATATCACTCAGCAATGAGATCTACGTCATCAGGCCCATAGTGGCATAATGAGTGGATTAACGTACGACGAGTCTACGAGAATTACCTCACACAGAAATAGAAACATCATAAGATATCACTAATACATGGAACGTAAACTTGGCTACACATGAACTGAATTACAAAACAGAACAGGGTCTCAAATTTAGAAAGCCAACTTATGCTTGCTTATGGGGAAAGGTGAGTTGGCGTGCTGCATCAAACCAGAGATTGAAATTAGCACCGATACCGTTCCACAAGCCAAATATATAATAGACAAGACCTACTCCTTGCCCAACGAAATGGACTCAACACCCCATATTCAACGCCTGGGAATATACCTGACAAGTAAGAATCTTAAGACCCATGGATTTATATGTCTCCATAAGGAAATCAAGCGTGTGTACAGCGGCCTAAACGCAGCAGTGAAAATCCGATAAATCCCATTATCAAAATAAATTTCACAAACACAACACAATGACAGTGAAATAGAGAGCTATTCTTAAATAATTCATTCAGGGCTTGTGATGCAACCAGGATTTACCACATGTACACTCAGAGCTGGGTGAGACATAAGGCTGGACTCTTCGGGCTGATAGCATTGGTGAGGTTTGGTGAGCAAACGCAGACCCTTGGAAGTCATACTGCATGGTACCCATTCCATGGGTCCCAACTCTCCAGGTTTAAGCGATTCTTCCTTCAGCTAAAACATGCATGGGAAACCCGGAGTATGTTCCACCGTGTGATTGGGAAACGTTTTCAAATGCATCTCAGGTTTCATCCCCTGGTACTCGGGTGCACCGTTCCAGACACTTTACTAACACTCTCCCCACTTGGAAAGTCACTGCCTTTAACCTTCTGTTTGGCACAGTTTGCAATTTCTGCGCAAGATGAACAGGAATAGGGAGAACGAATGGAGACAAGCTGTAAGTGTCTGCACGGGCAAATGGAACGCTCATTTCCCACCAGGAAGAGGAATTAACCAAAGGCTCAGCGTGCCCTGCTGGAACCATATTAGGGCCTGAAGCAATCCTGCGGTTTTGCGGCCAGCTCACAAGATAGCGAGTTGAAGAAAAGAGCCCAGGGGCACTGTAATTCACAAACCTGCAGAGTTATGAATGACAGCTATCGTCCAAAAATATATTGAAGTAAGTCTTCGAAGAGGACTTGAAAGTGGGGCAGAATTTCAGGAAAACGATTTCAGGGGGTAGACTGGAATTGCACTTAAAGCATAGGAAAAGAGGCAGAATGTCCACAATGATGCACTTGGCCAAAAAGGGCGTATGCGTTTTTTCCTGAATATATTCAGGAAAAAATGCATACGCCCTGTTTGGCCAACCAAGCAAGCGTGTAAAGGAAATCTGCACTACATTGAAGTCTCACTGCCCCCTGGTCAAAAGGGCCATCTGAAAAAAGTGTAAAATCCAGAAAGGCAGAACAGGTCATGGAGAACAGGGAGCCTTGTTATGCTGATGGGCGGGATGTAAATTGCCAACAGCCACTCTGGAGAAGTGTATGGTGTTTCCTGAAACACGTAGGAAACAAAGCAACACAGCCTATGGCACTTCCACTTAGGGTCCTATAGCTTAGGGAAATTAAAATCAAAAACACACAGCCACCCCAAAGTTTGGGACGGCTGTGTTTACAAGAACCTCGTCTACGGTACAAGTTAAGTACCCGAGAAAGCAAAAAATGGATAAAGAAGTTGTGGTACGTACGTACAATGGAATATCACTCAGCAATGAGGTCTACGTCATCAGGCCCGTAGCGGCATAATGAGTGGATTCAGGTACGACGATTCTACGAGAAATAAGTCACACAGAAAAAGAAACATCATAAGATATCACTAATACACGGAACGTAAACTTGGCTACACATGAACTGAATTACAAAACAGAACAGGGTCTCAAATTTAGAAAACCAACTTATGCTTGCTTATGGGGAAAGGTGAGTTGGGGTGCTGCATCAAACCAGAGATTGAAATTAGCACAGATACCATTCCATAAGCCAAATATATAATAGACAAGACCTATTGTTGCTCAATGAAATGGACTCAACACCCCATATTCAACGCCTGGGAATATAACTGACAAGTAAGAATCTTAAGACCCATGGATTTATATTTCTCCATAAGGAAGTCAAGCGTGTGTACAGTGGCCTAAACGCAGCAGTGAAAATCCGATAAATCCCATTAACAAAATAAATTTCACAAACAAAACACAATGACATGCAAATGACAAAGGATTAATCTCCAAAATTTACAAGCAGCTCATGCAGCTCAATAACAAAAAAACAAACAACCCAATCCAAAAATGGGCAGAAGACCTAAATAGACATTTCTCCAAAGAAGATATACAGAATGGCAACAAACACATGAAAGAATGCTCAACATCATTAATCATTAGAGAAATGCAAATCAAAACTACAATGAGATATCATCTCACACCAGTCAGAATGGCCATCATCAAAAAATCTAGAAACAATAAATGCTGGAGAGGGTGTGGAGAAAAGGGAACACTCTTGCACTGCTGGTGGGAATGTGAATTGGTTCAGCCACTATGGAGAACAGTATGGAGGTTCCTTAAAAAACTACAAATAGAATTACCATATGACCCAGCAATCCCACTACTGGGCATATATCCTGGGAAAACCAAAATTCAAACAGAGTCATGTACCAAAATGTTCATTGCAGCTCTATTTACAATAGCCCGGAGATGGAAACAACCTAAGCGCCCATCATCGGATGAATGGATAAAGAAAATGTGGCACATATATACAATGGAATATTACTCAGCCTTAAAAAGAAATGAAATTGAGCTATTTGTAATGAGATGGATAGACCTAGAGTCTGTCATACAGAGTGAAGTAAGTCAGAAAGAAAAAGACAAATACCATATGCTAACACATATATATGGAATTTAAGGGGAAAAAAATGTCATGAAGAACCTAGGGGTAAGACAGGAATAAAGACGCAGACCTACTGGAGAACGGACTTGAGGATATGCGGAGGGGGAGGTGTGAGCTTTGACAGGGCGAGAGAGAATCATGGACATATACACACTAACAAACGTAGTAAGGTAGATAGCTAGTGGGAAGCAGCCGCAAGGCACAGGGATATTAGCTTGGTGCTTTGTGACAGCCTGGAGGGGTGGGATAGGGAGAGTGGGAGGGAGGGAGACGCAAGAGGGAAGACATATGGGAACATATGTATATGTATAACAGATTCACTTTGTTATAAAGCAGAAACTAACACACCATTGTAAATCAATTATACCCCAATAAAGATGTTTAAAAAAAAAAAACACAATGACAGTGAAATAGAGAGCAATTCTTAAATAATTCATTCAGGGCTTGTGATGCAACCTGGATTTATCACATCTGCACCCAGAGCTGGTTGAGACATAAGGCTGGACACTTTGGGCTGATAGCATTGGTGAGGTTTGGTGAGCAAACGCAGACCCATTGAAGTCATACTGCATGGTACCCATTCCATGGGTCCCAACTCTCCAGGTTTAAGGGATTCTTCCTTCAGCTAAAACATGCATGGGAAACCCGGAGTATGTTCCACCCTGTGATTGGGAAACGTTTTCAAATGCATCTCAGGTTTCGTCCCCTGGTACTCGGGTGCACCGTTCCAGACACTTTACTAAAACTCTCCCCACTTGGAAAGTCAGTGCCTTTAACCTCCTGTTTGGCACAGTTTGCAATTTCTGCGCAAGATGAACAGGAATAGGGAGAAGCAATGAGAGACTAGCTGTAGGTGTCTGCACGGGCAAATGGAACGGTCATTTCCCACCAGGAAGAGGAATTAACCAAAGGCTCAGCGTGCCCTGCCGGAACCAGATTAGGGCCTGAAGCAATCCTGCGGTTTTGCGGCCAGCTCGCAAGAAAGCGAGTTGAAGAAAGGAGCTCAGGGACACTGTAATTCACAATCCTGCAGAGTTATGAATGACAGCTATCGTCCAAAAATGTATTGAAGTAAGATTTCGAAGAGGACTTGAAAGCGGGGCAGAATTTCAGGAAAACGATTTCAGGAGGTAGACTGGAATTGCACTTAAAGCATAGGAAAAGAGGCAGAATGTCCACAATGATGCACTTGGCCAAAAAGTGCGTATGCGTTTTTTCCTGAATATATTCAGGAAAAAACGCATACGCACTTTTTGGACAACCAAGCAAGCGTGTAAAGGAAATCTGCACTACAATGAAGTCTCAATGCCCCCCGGTCAAAAGGGCCATCTGAAAAAAGTGTAAAATCCAGAAAGGCAGAACAGGTCATGGAGAATAGGGAGCCTTGTTATGCTGATGGGCAGGATGTAAATTGCCAACAGCCACTCTGGAGAAGTGTATGGTGTTTCCTGAAACACGTAGGAAACAAAGCAACACAGCCTATCGCATTTCCACTTAGGGTCCTATAGCTTAGGGAAATTAAAATCAAAAACACACAGCCACCCCAAAGTTTGGGACGGCTCTGTTTACAAGAACCTCATCTACGGTACAAGTTAAATATCCGAGAAAGCAAAAAATGGATAAAGAAATTTTGGTACGTACGTACAATGGAATATCACTCAGCAATGAGATCTACGTCATCAGGCCCGTAGCAGCATAATGAGTGGATTCAGGTACGACGATTCTACGAGAAATAAGTCACACAGAAAAAGAAACATCATAAGATATCACTAATACATGGAACGTAAACATGGCTACACATGAACTGAATTACAAAACAGAACAGGGTCTCAAATTTAGAAAACCAACTTATGCTTGCTTATGGGGAAAGGTGAGTTGGGGTGCTGCATCAAACCAGAGATTGAAATTAGCACAGATACCGTTCCATAAGCCAAATATATAATAGACAAGACCTACTGTTGCTCAACGAAATGGACTCAACACCCCATATTCAACGCCTGGGAATATACCTGACAAGTAAGAATCTTAAGACCCATGGATTTATATGTCTCCATAAGGAAGTCAAGCGTGTGTACAGTGGCCTAAACGCAGCAGTGAAAATCCGATAAATCCCATTAACAAAATAAATTTCACAAACAAAACACAATGACATGCAAATGAAGCAAATGACAAAGGATTAATCTCCAAAATTTACAAGCAGCTCATGCAGCTCAATAACAAAAAAACAAACAACCCAATCCAAAAATGGGCAGAAGACCTTAATAGACATTTCTCCAAAGAAGATATACAGAATGCCAACAAACAAATGAAAGAATGCTCAACATCATTAATCATTAGAGAAATGCAAATCAAAACTACAATGAGATATCATCTCACACCAGTCAGAATGGCCATCATCAAAAATTCTAGAAACAATAAATGCTGGAGAGGGTGTGGAGAAAAGGGAACACTCTTGCACTGCTGGTGGGAATGTGAATTGGTTCAGCCACTATGGAGAACAGTATGGAGGTTCCTTAAAAAACTACAAATAGAATTACCATATGACCCAGCAATCCCACTACTGGGCATATACCCTGGGAAAACCAAAATTCAAAAAGAGTCATGTACCAAAATGTTCATTGCAGCTCTATTTACAATAGCCCGGAGATGGAAACAACCTAAGCGCCCATCATCGGATGAATGGATAAAGAAAATGTGGCACATATATACAATGGAATATTACTCAGCCTTAAAAAGAAATGAAATTGAGCTATTTGTAATGAGATGGATAGACCTAGAGTCTGTCATACAGAGTGAAGTAAGTCAGAAAGAAAAAGACAAATACCATATGCTAACACATATATATGGAATTTAAGGGGAAAAAAAATGTCATGAAGAACCTAGGGGTAAGACAGGAATAAAGACGCAGACCTACTGGAGAACGGACTTGAGGATATGGGGAGGGGGAGGGGTGAGATTTGACAGGGCGAGAGAGAGTCATGGACATATACACACTAACAAACGTAGTAAGGTAGATAGCTAGTGGGAAGCAGCCGCAAGGCACAGGGATATTAGCTTGGTGCTTTGTGACAGCCTGGAGGGGTGGGATAGGGAGAGTGGGAGGGAGGGAGACGCAAGAGGGAAGACATATGGGAACATATGTATATGTATAACTGATTCACTTTGTTATAAAGCAGAAACTAACACACCATTGTAAAGCAATTATACTCCAATAAAGATGTTTAAAAAAAAAACACAATGACAGTGAAATAGAGAGCAATTCTTAAATAATTCATTCAGGGCTTGTGATGCAACCTGGATTTACCACATCTACACCCAGAGCTGGTTGAGACATAAGGCTGGACACTTCGGGCTGATAGCACTGGTGATGATTGGTGAGCAAACGCAGACCCTTTGAAGTCATACTGCATGGTACCCATTCCATGGGTCCCAACTCTCCAGGTTTAAGGGATTCTTCCTTCAGCTAAAACATGCATGGGAAACCTGGAGTATGTTCCACCGTGTGATTGGGAAACATTTTCAAATGCATCTCAGGTTTCATCCCCTGGTACTCGGGTGCACCGCTCCAGACGCTTTACTAACACTCTCCCCACTTGGAGAGTCAGTGCCTTTAACCTCCTGTTTGGCACAGTTTGCAATTTCTGCGCAAGATGAACAGGAATAGGGAGTACCAATGAGAGACTAGTTGTAGGTGTCTGCACGGGCAAATGGAACGCTCATTTCCCACCAGGAAGAGGAATTACCCAAAGGCTCAGCGTGCCCGGCCTGAACAATATTAGGGCCTGAAGCAATCCTGCGGTTTTGCGGCCAGCTCACAAGAAAGCGAGTTGAAGAAAGGAGCTCAGGGGCACTGTAATTCACAAACCTGCAGAGTTATGAATGACAGCTATGGTCCAAAAATTTATTGAAGTAAGTCTTCAAAGAGGACTGAAAGTGGGGCAGAATTTCAGGAAAACGATTTCAGGGGGTAGACTGGGATTGCACTTAAAGCATAGGAAAAGAGGCAGAATGTCGACAATGATGCACTTGGCCAAAAAGTGCGTATGCGTTTTTTCCTGAATATATTCAGCAAAAAACGCATACGCCCTTTTTGGCCAACCAAGCAAGCGTGTAAAGGAAATCTGCACTACAATGAAGTCTCACTGCCCCCCCGTCCAAAGGGCCATCTGAAACAAGTGTAAAATCCAGAAAGGCAGGACAGGTCATGGAGAACAGGGAGCCTTGTTATGCTGATGGGCGGGATGTAAATTGCCAACAGCCACTCTGGAGAAGTGTATGGTGTTTCCTGAAACACGTAGGAAACAAAGCAACACAGCCTATGGCACTTCCACTTAGGGTCCTATAGCTTAGGGAAATTTAAATCAAAAACACACAGCCACCCAAAAGTTTGGGACGGCTCTGTTTACAAGAACCTCGTCTACTCTACAAGTTAAATATCCGAGAAAGCAAAAAATGGATAAAGAATTCGTGATACGTACGTACAATGGAATATCACTCAGCAATGAGATCTACGTCATCAGGCCCGTAGTGGCATAATGAGTGGATTAACGTACGACGAGTCTACGAGAAATACGTCACACAGAAATAGAAACATCATAAGATATCACTAATACACGGAACGTAAACTTGGCTACACATGAACTGAATTACAAAACAGAACAGGGTCTCAAATTTAGAAAGCCAACTTATGCTTGCTTATGTGGAAAGGTGAGTTGGCGTGCTGCATCAAACCAGAGATTGAAATTAGCACCGATACCGTTCCACAAGCCAAATATATAATAGACAAGACCTACTCCTTGCCCAACGAAATGGACTCAACACCCCATATTCAACGCCTGGGAATATACCTGACAAGTAAGAATCTTAAGACCCATGGATTTATATGTCTCCATAAGGAAATCAAGCGTGTGTACAGCGGCCTAAACACAGCAGTGAAAATCCGATAAATCCCATTATCAAAATAAATTTCACAAACACAACACAATGACAGTGAAATAGAGAGCAATTCTTAAATAATTCATTCAGGGCTTGTGATGCAACCTGGATTTACCACATGTACACTCAGAGCTGGGTGAGACATAAGGCTGGACTCTTCTGGCTGATAGCATTGGTGAGGTTTGGTGAGCAAACGCAGACCCTTGGAAGTCATACTGCATGGTACCCATTCCATGGGTCCCAACTCTCCAGGTTTAAGCGATTCTTCCTTCAGCTAAAACATGCATGGGAAACCCAGAGTATGTTCCACCGTGTGATTGGGAAACGTTTTCAAATGCATCTCAGGTTTCATCCCCTGGTACTCGGGTGCACCGTTCCAGACACTTTACTAACACTCTCCCCACTTGGAAAGTCACTGCCTTTAACCTTCTGTTTGGCACAGTTTGCAATTTCTGCGCAAGATGAACAGGAATAGGGAGAACGAATGGAGACAAGCTGTAAGTGTCTGCACGGGCAAATGGAACGCTCATTTCCCACCAGGAAGAGGAATTAACCAAAGGCTCAGCGTGCCCTGCTGGAACCATATTAGGGCCTGAAGCAATCCTGCGGTTTTGCGGCCAGCTCACAAGATAGCGAGTTGAAGAAAAGAGCCCAGGGGCACTGTAATTCACAAACCTGCAGAGTTATGAATGACAGCTATCGTCCAAAAATATATTGAAGTAAGTCTTCGAAGAGGACTTGAAAGTGGGGCAGAATTTCAGGAAAACGATTTCAGGGGGTAGACTGGAATTGCACTTAAAGCATAGGAAAAGAGGCAGAATGTCCACAATGATGCACTTGGCCAAAAAGGGCGTATGCGTTTTTTCCTGAATATATTCAGGAAAAAATGCATACGCCCTGTTTGGCCAACCAAGCAAGCGTGTAAAGGAAATCTGCACTACATTGAAGTCTCACTGCCCCCCGGTCAAAAGGGCCATCTGAAAAAAGTGTAAAATCCAGAAAGGCAGAACAGGTCATGGAGAACAGGGAGCCTTGTTATGCTGATGGGCGGGATGTAAATTGCCAACAGCCACTCTGGAGAAGTGTATGGTGTTTCCTGAAACACGTAGGAAACAAAGCAACACAGCCTATGGCACTTCCACTTAGGGTCCTATAGCTTAGGGAAATTAAAATCAAAAACACACAGCCACCCCAAAGTTTGGGACGGCTGTGTTTACAAGAACCTCGTCTACGGTACAAGTTAAGTATCCGAGAAAGCAAAAAATGGATAAAGAAGTTGTGGTACGTACGTACAATGGAATATCACTCAGCAATGAGGTCTACGTCATCAGGCCCGTAGCGGCATAATGAGTGGATTCAGGTACGACGATTCTACGAGAAATAAGTCACACAGAAAAAGAAACATCATAAGATATCACTAATACACGGAACGTAAACTTGGCTACACATGAACTGAATTACAAAACAGAACAGGGTCTCAAATTTAGAAAACCAACTTATGCTTGCTTATGGGGAAAGGTGAGTTGGGGTGCTGCATCAAACCAGAGATTGAAATTAGCACAGATACCGTTCCATAAGCCAAATATATAATAGACAAGACCTACTGTTGCTCAACGAAATGGACTCAACACCCCATATTCAACGCCTGGGAATATAACTGACAAGTAAGAATCTTAAGACCCATGGATTTATATGTCTCCATAAGGAAGTCAAGCATGTGTACAGTGGCCTAAACGCAGCAGTGAAAATCCGATAAATCCCATTAACAAAATAAATTTCACAAACAAAACACAATGACATGCAAATGAAGCAAATGACAAAGGATTAATCTCCAAAATTTACAAGCAGCTCATGCAGCTCAATAACAAAAAAACAAACAACCCAATCCAAAAATGGGCAGAAGACCTAAATAGACATTTCTCCAAAGAAGATATACAGAATGGCAACAAACACATGAAAGAATGCTCAACATCATTAATCATTAGAGAAATGCAAATCAAAACTACAATGAGATATCATCTCACACCAGTCAGAATGGCCATCATCAAAAAATCTAGAAACAATAAATGCTGGAGAGGGTGTGGAGAAAAGGGAACACTCTTGCACTGCTGGTGGGAATGTGAATTGGTTCAGCCACTATGGAGAACAGTATGGAGGTTCCTTAAAAAACTACAAATAGAATTACCATATGACCCAGCAATCCCACTACTGGGCATATATCCTGGGAAAACCAAAATTCAAACAGAGTCATGTACCAAAATGTTCATTGCAGCTCTATTTACAATAGCCCGGAGATGGAAACAACCTAAGCGCCCATCATCGGATGAATGGATAAAGAAAATGTGGCACATATATACAATGGAATATTACTCAGCCTTAAAAAGAAATGAAATTGAGCTATTTGTAATGAGATGGATAGACCTAGAGTCTGTCATACAGAGTGAAGTAAGTCAGAAAGAAAAAGACAAATACCATATGCTAACACATATATATGGAATTTAAGGGGAAAAAAATGTCATGAAGAACCTAGGGGTAAGACAGGAATAAAGACGCAGACCTACTGGAGAACGGACTTGAGGATATGCGGAGGGGGAGGGGTGAGCTTTGACAGGGCGAGAGAGAATCATGGACATATACACACTAACAAACGTAGTAAGGTAGATAGCTAGTGGGAAGCAGCCGCAAGGCAGAGGGATATTAGCTTGGTGCCTTGTGACAGCCTGGAGGGGTGGGATAGGGAGAGTGGGAGGGAGGGAGACGCAAGAGGGAAGACATATGGGAACATATGTATATGTATAACAGATTCACTTTGTTATAAAGCAGAAACTAACACACCATTGTAAATCAATTATACCCCAATAAAGATGTTTAAAAAAAAAAACACAATGACAGTGAAATAGAGAGCAATTCTTAAATAATTCATTCAGGGCTTGTGATGCAACCTGGATTTATCACATCTGCACCCAGAGCTGGTTGAGACATAAGGCTGGACACTTTGGGCTGATAGCATTGGTGAGGTTTGGTGAGCAAACGCAGACCCATTGAAGTCATACTGCATGGTACCCATTCCATGGGTCCCAACTCTCCAGGTTTAAGGGATTCTTCCTTCAGCTAAAACATGCATGGGAAACCCGGAGTATGTTCCACCCTGTGATTGGGAAACGTTTTCAAATGCATCTCAGGTTTCGTCCCCTGGTACTCGGGTGCACCGTTCCAGACACTTTACTAAAACTCTCCCCACTTGGAAAGTCAGTGCCTTTAACCTCCTGTTTGGCACAGTTTGCAATTTCTGCGCAAGATGAACAGGAATAGGGAGAAGCAATGAGAGACTAGCTGTAGGTGTCTGCACGGGCAAATGGAACGGTCATTTCCCACCAGGAAGAGGAATTAACCAAAGGCTCAGCGTGCCCTGCCGGAACCAGATTAGGGCCTGAAGCAATCCTGCGGTTTTGCGGCCAGCTCACAAGAAAGCGAGTTGAAGAAAGGAGCTCAGGGGCACTGTAATTCACAATCCTGCAGAGTTATGAATGACAGCTATCGTCCAAAAATGTATTGAAGTAAGTTTTCGAAGAGGACTTGAAAGCGGGGCAGAATTTCAGGAAAACGATTTCAGGAGGTAGACTGGAATTGCACTTAAAGCATAGGAAAAGAGGCAGAATGTCCACAATGATGCACTTGGCCAAAAAGGGCGTATGCGTTTTTTCCTGAATATATTCAGGAAAAAACGCATACGCACTTTTTGGACAACCAAGCAAGCGTGTAAAGGAAATCTGCACTACAATGAAGTCTCACTGCCCCCCGGTCAAAAGGGCCATCTGAAAAAAGTGTAAAATCCAGAAAGGCAGAACAGGTCATGGAGAACAGGGAGCCTTGTTATGCTGATGGGCAGGATGTAAATTGCCAACAGCCACTCTGGAGAAGTGTATGGTGTTTCCTGAAACACGTAGGAAACAAAGCAACACAGCCTATCGCATTTCCACTTAGGGTCCTATAGCTTAGGGAAATTAAAATCAAAAACACACAGCCACCCCAAAGTTTGGGACGGCTCTGTTTACAAGAACCTCATCTACGGTACAAGTTAAATATCCGAGAAAGCAAAAAATGGATAAAGAAGTTGTGGTACGTACGTACAATGGAATATCACTCAGCAATGAGATCTACGTCATCAGGCCCGTAGCAGCATAATGAGTGGATTCAGGTACGACGATTCTACGAGAAATAAGTCACACAGAAAAAGAAACATCATAAGATATCACTAATACATGGAACGTAAACATGGCTACACATGAACTGAATTACAAAACAGAACAGGGTCTCAAATTTAGAAAACCAACTTATGCTTGCTTATGGGGAAAGGTGAGTTGGGGTGCTGCATCAAACCAGAGATTGAAATTAGCACAGATACCGTTCCATAAGCCAAATATATAATAGACAAGACCTACTGTTGCTCAACGAAATGGACTCAACACCCCATATTCAACGCCTGGGAATATACCTGACAAGTAAGAATCTTAAGACCCATGGATTTATATGTCTCCATAAGGAAGTCAAGCGTGTGTACAGTGGCCTAAACGCAGCAGTGAAAATCCGATAAATCCCATTAACAAAATAAATTTCACAAACAAAACACAATGACATGCAAATGAAGCAAATGACAAAGGATTAATCTCCAAAATTTACAAGCAGCTCATGCAGCTCAATAACAAAAAAACAAACAACCCAATCCAAAAATGGGCAGAAGACCTAAATAGACATTTCTCCAAAGAAGATATACAGAATGCCAACAAACACATGAAAGAATGCTCAACATCATTAATCATTAGAGAAATGCAAATCAAAACTACAATGAGATATCATCTCACACCAGTCAGAATGGCCATCATCAAAAAATCTAGAAACAATAAATGCTGGAGAGGGTGTGGAGAAAAGGGAACACTCTTGCACTGCTGGTGGGAATGTGAATTGGTTCAGCCAGTATGGAGAACAGTATGGAGGTTCCTTAAAAAACTACAAATAGAATTACCATATGACCCAGCAATCCCACTACTGGGCATATACCCTGGGAAAACCAAAATTCAAAAAGAGTCATGTACCAAAATGTTCATTGCAGCTCTATTTACAATAGCCCGGAGATGGAAACAACCTAAGCGCCCATCATCGGATGAATGGATAAAGAAAATGTGGCACATATATACAATGGAATATTACTCAGCCTTAAAAAGAAATGAAATTGAGCTATTTGTAATGAGATGGATAGACCTAGAGTCTGTCATACAGAGTGAAGTAAGTCAGAAAGAAAAAGACAAATACCGTATGCTAACACATATATATGGAATTTAAGGGGAAAAATAATGTCATGAAGAACCTACGGGTAAGACAGGAATAAAGACGCAGACCTACTGGAGAACGGACTTGAGGATATGGGGAGGGGGAGGGGTGAGCTTTGACAGGGCGAGAGAGAGTCATGGACATATACACACTAACAAACGTAGTAAGGTAGATAGCTAGTGGGAAGCAGCCGCAAGGCACAGGGATATTAGCTTGGTGCTTTGTGACAGCCTGGAGGGGTGGGATAGGGAGAGTGGGAGGGAGGGAGACGCAAGAGGGAAGACATATGGGAACATAAGTATATGTATAACTGATTCACTTTGTTATAAAGCAGAAACTAACACACCATTGTAAATCAATTATACCCCAATAAAGATGTTTTAAAAAAAAAAACACAATTTCAGTGAAATAGAGGGCAATTCTTAAATAATTCATTCAGGGCTTGTGATGCAACCTGGATTTACCACATCTACACCCAGAGCTGGTTGAGACATAAGGCTGGACACTTTGGGCTGATAGCATTGGTGACGTTCGGTGAGCAAACGCAGACCCTTTGAAGTCATACTGCATGGTATCCATTCCATGGGTCCCAACTCTCCAGGTTTAAGGGATTCTTCCTTCAGCTAAAACATGCATGGGAAACCCGGAGTATGTTCCACCGTGTGATTGGGAAACGTTTTCAAATGCATCTCAGGTTTCGTCCCCTGGTACTCGGGTGTACCGTTCCAGACACTTTACTAAAACTCTCCCCACTTGGAAAGTCAGTGCCTTTAACCTCCTGTTTGGCACAGTTTGCAATTTCTGCGCAAGATGAACAGGAATAGGGAGAACCGATGAGAGACTAGCTGTAGGAGTCTGCACGGGCAAATGGAACGCTCATTTCCCACCAGGAAGAGGAATTCACCAAAGGCTCAGCGTGCCCTGCCGGAACCAGATTAGGGCCTGAAGCAATCCTGCGGTTTTGCGGCCAGCTCACAAGAAAGCGAGTTGAAGAAAGGAGCTCAGGGGCACTGTAATTCACAATATTGCAGAGTTATGAATGACAGCTATCGTCCAAAAATGTATTGAAGTAAGTTTTCGAAGAGGACTTGAAAGCGGGGCAGAATTTCAGGAAAACGATTTCAGGAGGTAGACTGGAATTGCACTTAAAGCATAGGAAAAGAGGCAGAATGTCCACAATGATGCACTTGGCCAAAAAGGGCGTATGCATTTTTTCCTGAATATATTCAGGAAAAAATGCATACGCACTTTTTGGACAACCAAGCAAGCGTGTAAAGGAAATCTGTAATACATTGAAGTCTCACTGCCCCCCGGTCAAAAGGGCCATCTGAAAAAAGTGTAAAATCCAGAAAGGCAGGACAGGTCATGGAGAAGAGGGAGCCTTGTTATGCTGATGGGCGGGATGTAAATTGCCAACAGCCACTCTGGAGAAGTGTATGGTGTTTCCTGAAACACGTAGGAAACAAAGCAACACAGCCTATGGCACTTCCACTTAGGGTCCTATAGCTTAGCGAAATTAAAATCAAAAACACACAGGCACCCCAAAGTTTGGGACGGCTCTGTTTACAAGAACCTCGTCTACGGTACAAGTTAAATATCCGAGAAAGCAAAAAATGGATAAGGAAGTTGTGGTACGTACGTACAATGGAATATCACTCAACAATGAGATCTACGTCATCAGGCCCATAGCGGCATAATGAGTGGATTCAGGTACGACGATTCTACGAGAAATAAATCACACAGAAAAAGAAACATCATAAGATATCACTAATACACGGAACGTAAACTTGGCTACACATGAACTGAATTACAAAACAGAACAGGGTCTCAAATTTAGAAAACCAACTTATGCTTGCTTATGGGGAAAGGTGAGTTGGGGTGCTGCATCAAACCAGAGATTGAAATTAGCACAGATACCGTTCCATAAGCCAAATATATAATAGACAAGACCTACTGTTGCTCAACGAAATGGACTCAACACCCCATATTCAACGCCTGGGAATATAACTGACAAGTAAGAATCTTAAGACCCATGGATTTATATTTCTCCATAAGGAAGTCAAGCGTGTGTACAGTGGCCTAAACGCAGCAGTGAAAATCCGATAAATCCCATTAACAAAATAAATTTCACAAACAAAACACAATGACATGCAAATGAAGCAAATGACAAAGGATTAATCTCCAAAATTTACAAGCAGCTCATGCAGCTCAATAACAAAAAAACAAACAACCCAATCCAAAAATGGGCAGAAGACCTAAATAGACATTTCTCCAAAGAAGATATACAGAATGGCAACAAACACATGAAAGAATGCTCAACATCATTAATCATTAGAGAAATGCAAATCAAAACTACAATGAGATATCATCTCACACCAGTCAGAATGGCCATCATCAAAAAATCTAGAAACAATAAATGCTGGAGAGGGTGTGGAGAAAAGGGAACACTCTTGCACTGCTGGTGGGAATGTGAATTGGTTCAGCCACTATGGAGAACAGTATGGAGGTTCCTTAAAAAACTACAAATAGAATTACCATATGACCCAGCAATCCCACTACTGGGCATATATCCTGGGAAAACCAAAATTCAAAAAGAGTCATGTACCAAAATGTTCATTGCAGCTCTATTTACAATAGCCCGGAGATGGAAACAACCTAAGCGCCCATCATCGGATGAATGGATAAAGAAAATGTGGCACATATATACAATGGAATATTACTCAGCCTTAAAAAGAAATGAAATTGAGCTATTTGTAATGAGATGGATAGACCTAGAGTCTGTCATACAGAGTGAAGTAAGTCAGAAAGAAAAAGACAAATACCGTATGCTAACACATATATATGGAATTTAAGGGGAAAAAAAATGTCATGAAGAACCTAGGGGTAAGACAGGAATAAAGACGCAGACCTACTGGAGAACGGACTTGAGGATATGGGGAGGGGGAGGGGTGAGATTTGACAGGGCGAGAGAGAGTCATGGACATATACACACTAACAAACGTAGTAAGGTAGATAGCTAGTGGGAAGCAGCCGCAAGGCACAGGGATATTAGCTTGGTGCTTTGTGACAGCCTGGAGGGGTGGGATAGGGAGAGTGGGAGGGAGGGAGACGCAAGAGGGAAGACATATGGGAACATATGTATATGTATAACTGATTCACTTTGTTATAAAGCAGAAACTAACACACCATTGTAAAGCAATTATACTCCAATAAAGATGTTTAAAAAAAAAACACAATGACAGTGAAATAGAGAGCAATTCTTAAATAATTCATTCAGGGCTTGTGATGCAACCTGGATTTACCACATCTACACCCAGAGCTGGTTGAGACATAAGGCTGGACACTTCGGGCTGATAGCACTGGTGATGATTGGTGAGCAAACGCAGACCCTTTGAAGTCATACTGCATGGTACCCATTCCATGGGTCCCAACTCTCCAGGTTTAAGGGATTCTTCCTTCAGCTAAAACATGCATGGGAAACCTGGAGTATGTTCCACCGTGTGATTGGGAAACATTTTCAAATGCATCTCAGGTTTCATCCCCTGGTACTCGGGTGCACCGCTCCAGACGCTTTACTAACACTCTCCCCACTTGGAGAGTCAGTGCCTTTAACCTCCTGTTTGGCACAGTTTGCAATTTCTGCGCAAGATGAACAGGAATAGGGAGTACCAATGAGAGACTAGTTGTAGGTGTCTGCACGGGCAAATGGAACGCTCATTTCCCACCAGGAAGAGGAATTACCCAAAGGCTCAGCGTGCCCGGCCTGAACAATATTAGGGCCTGAAGCAATCCTGCGGTTTTGCGGCCAGCTCACAAGAAAGCGAGTTGAAGAAAGGAGCTCAGGGGCACTGTAATTCACAAACCTGCAGAGTTATGAATGACAGCTATGGTCCAAAAATTTATTGAAGTAAGTCTTCAAAGAGGACTGAAAGTGGGGCAGAATTTCAGGAAAACGATTTCAGGGGGTAGACTGGGATTGCACTTAAAGCATAGGAAAAGAGGCAGAATGTCGACAATGATGCACTTGGCCAAAAAGTGCGTATGCGTTTTTTCCTGAATATATTCAGCAAAAAACGCATACGCCCTTTTTGGCCAACCAAGCAAGCGTGTAAAGGAAATCTGCACTACAATGAAGTCTCACTGCCCCCCCGTCCAAAGGGCCATCTGAAACAAGTGTAAAATCCAGAAAGGCAGGACAGGTCATGGAGAACAGGGAGCCTTGTTATGCTGATGGGCGGGATGTAAATTGCCAACAGCCACTCTGGAGAAGTGTATGGTGTTTCCTGAAACACGTAGGAAACAAAGCAACACAGCCTATGGCACTTCCACTTAGGGTCCTATAGCTTAGGGAAATTTAAATCAAAAACACACAGCCACCCAAAAGTTTGGGACGGCTCTGTTTACAAGAACCTCGTCTACTCTACAAGTTAAATATCCGAGAAAGCAAAAAATGGATAAAGAATTCGTGATACGTACGTACAATGGAATATCACTCAGCAATGAGATCTACGTCATCAGGCCCGTAGTGGCATAATGAGTGGATTAACGTACGACGAGTCTACGAGAAATACGTCACACAGAAATAGAAACATCATAAGATATCACTAATACACGGAACGTAAACTTGGCTACACATGAACTGAATTACAAAACAGAACAGGGTCTCAAATTTAGAAAGCCAACTTATGCTTGCTTATGGGGAAAGGTGAGTTGGCGTGCTGCATCAAACCAGAGATTGAAATTAGCACCGATACCGTTCCACAAGCCAAATATATAATAGACAAGACCTACTCCTTGCCCAACGAAATGGACTCAACACCCCATATTCAACGCCTGGGAATATACCTGACAAGTAAGAATCTTAAGACCCATGGATTTATATGTCTCCATAAGGAAATCAAGCGTGTGTACAGCGGCCTAAACACAGCAGTGAAAATCCGATAAATCCCATTATCAAAATAAATTTCACAAACACAACACAATGACAGTGAAATAGAGAGCAATTCTTAAATAATTCATTCAGGGCTTGTGATGCAACCTGGATTTACCACATGTACACTCAGAGCTGGGTGAGACATAAGGCTGGACTCTTCTGGCTGATAGCATTGGTGAGGTTTGGTGAGCAAACGCAGACCCTTGGAAGTCATACTGCATGGTACCCATTCCATGGGTCCCAACTCTCCAGGTTTAAGCGATTCTTCCTTCAGCTAAAACATGCATGGGAAACCCAGAGTATGTTCCACCGTGTGATTGGGAAACGTTTTCAAATGCATCTCAGGTTTCATCCCCTGGTACTCGGGTGCACCGTTCCAGACACTTTACTAACACTCTCCCCACTTGGAAAGTCACTGCCTTTAACCTTCTGTTTGGCACAGTTTGCAATTTCTGCGCAAGATGAACAGGAATAGGGAGAACGAATGGAGACAAGCTGTAAGTGTCTGCACGGGCAAATGGAACGCTCATTTCCCACCAGGAAGAGGAATTAACCAAAGGCTCAGCGTGCCCTGCTGGAACCATATTAGGGCCTGAAGCAATCCTGCGGTTTTGCGGCCAGCTCACAAGATAGCGAGTTGAAGAAAAGAGCCCAGGGGCACTGTAATTCACAAACCTGCAGAGTTATGAATGACAGCTATCGTCCAAAAATATATTGAAGTAAGTCTTCGAAGAGGACTTGAAAGTGGGGCAGAATTTCAGGAAAACGATTTCAGGGGGTAGACTGGAATTGCACTTAAAGCATAGGAAAAGAGGCAGAATGTCCACAATGATGCACTTGGCCAAAAAGGGCGTATGCGTTTTTTCCTGAATATATTCAGGAAAAAATGCATACGCCCTGTTTGGCCAACCAAGCAAGCGTGTAAAGGAAATCTGCACTACATTGAAGTCTCACTGCCCCCCGGTCAAAAGGGCCATCTGAAAAAAGTGTAAAATCCAGAAAGGCAGAACAGGTCATGGAGAACAGGGAGCCTTGTTATGCTGATGGGCGGGATGTAAATTGCCAACAGCCACTCTGGAGAAGTGTATGGTGTTTCCTGAAACACGTAGGAAACAAAGCAACACAGCCTATGGCACTTCCACTTAGGGTCCTATAGCTTAGGGAAATTAAAATCAAAAACACACAGCCACCCCAAAGTTTGGGACGGCTGTGTTTACAAGAACCTCGTCTACGGTACAAGTTAAGTATCCGAGAAAGCAAAAAATGGATAAAGAAGTTGTGGTACGTACGTACAATGGAATATCACTCAGCAATGAGGTCTACGTCATCAGGCCCGTAGCGGCATAATGAGTGGATTCAGGTACGACGATTCTACGAGAAATAAGTCACACAGAAAAAGAAACATCATAAGATATCACTAATACACGGAACGTAAACTTGGCTACACATGAACTGAATTACAAAACAGAACAGGGTCTCAAATTTAGAAAACCAACTTATGCTTGCTTATGGGGAAAGGTGAGTTGGGGTGCTGCATCAAACCAGAGATTGAAATTAGCACAGATACCGTTCCATAAGCCAAATATATAATAGACAAGACCTACTGTTGCTCAACGAAATGGACTCAACACCCCATATTCAACGCCTGGGAATATAACTGACAAGTAAGAATCTTAAGACCCATGGATTTATATGTCTCCATAAGGAAGTCAAGCGTGTGTACAGTGGCCTAAACGCAGCAGTGAAAATCCGATAAATCCCATTAACAAAATAAATTTCACAAACAAAACACAATGACATGCAAATGAAGCAAATGACAAAGGATTAATCTCCAAAATTTACAAGCAGCTCATGCAGCTCAATAACAAAAAAACAAACAACCCAATCCAAAAATGGGCAGAAGACCTAAATAGACATTTCTCCAAAGAAGATATACAGAATGGCAACAAACACATGAAAGAATGCTCAACATCATTAATCATTAGAGAAATGCAAATCAAAACTACAATGAGATATCATCTCACACCAGTCAGAATGGCCATCATCAAAAAATCTAGAAACAATAAATGCTGGAGAGGGTGTGGAGAAAAGGGAACACTCTTGCACTGCTGGTGGGAATGTGAATTGGTTCAGCCACTATGGAGAACAGTATGGAGGTTCCTTAAAAAACTACAAATAGAATTACCATATGACCCAGCAATCCCACTACTGGGCATATATCCTGGGAAAACCAAAATTCAAACAGAGTCATGTACCAAAATGTTCATTGCAGCTCTATTTACAATAGCCCGGAGATGGAAACAACCTAAGCGCCCATCATCGGATGAATGGATAAAGAAAATGTGGCACATATATACAATGGAATATTACTCAGCCTTAAAAAGAAATGAAATTGAGCTATTTGTAATGAGATGGATAGACCTAGAGTCTGTCATACAGAGTGAAGTAAGTCAGAAAGAAAAAGACAAATACCATATGCTAACACATATATATGGAATTTAAGGGGAAAAAAATGTCATGAAGAACCTAGGGGTAAGACAGGAATAAAGACGCAGACCTACTGGAGAACGGACTTGAGGATATGCGGAGGGGGAGGGGTGAGCTTTGACAGGGCGAGAGAGAATCATGGACATATACACACTAACAAACGTAGTAAGGTAGATAGCTAGTGGGAAGCAGCCGCAAGGCAGAGGGATATTAGCTTGGTGCCTTGTGACAGCCTGGAGGGGTGGGATAGGGAGAGTGGGAGGGAGGGAGACGCAAGAGGGAAGACATATGGGAACATATGTATATGTATAACAGATTCACTTTGTTATAAAGCAGAAACTAACACACCATTGTAAATCAATTATACCCCAATAAAGATGTTTAAAAAAAAAAACACAATGACAGTGAAATAGAGAGCAATTCTTAAATAATTCATTCAGGGCTTGTGATGCAACCTGGATTTATCACATCTGCACCCAGAGCTGGTTGAGACATAAGGCTGGACACTTTGGGCTGATAGCATTGGTGAGGTTTGGTGAGCAAACGCAGACCCATTGAAGTCATACTGCATGGTACCCATTCCATGGGTCCCAACTCTCCAGGTTTAAGGGATTCTTCCTTCAGCTAAAACATGCATGGGAAACCCGGAGTATGTTCCACCCTGTGATTGGGAAACGTTTTCAAATGCATCTCAGGTTTCGTCCCCTGGTACTCGGGTGCACCGTTCCAGACACTTTACTAAAACTCTCCCCACTTGGAAAGTCAGTGCCTTTAACCTCCTGTTTGGCACAGTTTGCAATTTCTGCGCAAGATGAACAGGAATAGGGAGAACCAATGAGAGACTAGCTGTAGGTGTCTGCACGGGCAAATGGAACGGTCATTTCCCACCAGGAAGAGGAATTAACCAAAGGCTCAGCGTGCCCTGCCGGAACCAGATTAGGGCCTGAAGCAATCCTGCGGTTTTGCGGCCAGCTCACAAGAAAGCGAGTTGAAGAAAGGAGCTCAGGGGCACTGTAATTCACAATCCTGCAGAGTTATGAATGACAGCTATCGTCCAAAAATGTATTGAAGTAAGTTTTCGAAGAGGACTTGAAAGCGGGGCAGAATTTCAGGAAAACGATTTCAGGAGGTAGACTGGAATTGCACTTAAAGCATAGGAAAAGAGGCAGAATGTCCACAATGATGCACTTGGCCAAAAAGGGCGTATGCGTTTTTTCCTGAATATATTCAGGAAAAAACGCATACGCACTTTTTGGACAACCAAGCAAGCGTGTAAAGGAAATCTGCACTACAATGAAGTCTCACTGCCCCCCGGTCAAAAGGGCCATCTGAAAAAAGTGTAAAATCCAGAAAGGCAGAACAGGTCATGGAGAACAGGGAGCCTTGTTATGCTGATGGGCAGGATGTAAATTGCCAACAGCCACTCTGGAGAAGTGTATGGTGTTTCCTGAAACACGTAGGAAACAAAGCAACACAGCCTATCGCATTTCCACTTAGGGTCCTATAGCTTAGGGAAATTAAAATCAAAAACACACAGCCACCCCAAAGTTTGGGACGGCTCTGTTTACAAGAACCTCATCTACGGTACAAGTTAAATATCCGAGAAAGCAAAAAATGGATAAAGAAGTTGTGGTACGTACGTACAATGGAATATCACTCAGCAATGAGATCTACGTCATCAGGCCCGTAGCAGCATAATGAGTGGATTCAGGTACGACGATTCTACGAGAAATAAGTCACACAGAAAAAGAAACATCATAAGATATCACTAATACATGGAACGTAAACATGGCTACACATGAACTGAATTACAAAACAGAACAGGGTCTCAAATTTAGAAAACCAACTTATGCTTGCTTATGGGGAAAGGTGAGTTGGGGTGCTGCATCAAACCAGAGATTGAAATTAGCACAGATACCGTTCCATAAGCCAAATATATAATAGACAAGACCTACTGTTGCTCAACGAAATGGACTCAACACCCCATATTCAACGCCTGGGAATATACCTGACAAGTAAGAATCTTAAGACCCATGGATTTATATTTCTCCATAAGGAAGTCAAGCATGTGTACAGTGGCCTAAACGCAGCAGTGAAAATCCGATAAATCCCATTAACAAAATAAATTTCACAAACAAAACACAATGACATGCAAATGAAGCAAATGACAAAGGATTAATCTCCAAAATTTACAAGCAGCTCATGCAGCTCAATAACAAAAAAACAAACAACCCAATCCAAAAATGGGCAGAAGACCTAAATAGACATTTCTCCAAAGAAGATATACAGAATGCCAACAAACACATGAAAGAATGCTCAACATCATTAATCATTAGAGAAATGCAAATCAAAACTACAATGAGATATCATCTCACACCAGTCAGAATGGCCATCATCAAAAAATCTAGAAACAATAAATGCCGGAGAGGGTGTGGAGAAAAGGGAACACTCTTGCACTGCTGGTGGGAATGTGAATTGGTTCAGCCAGTATGGAGAACAGTATGGAGGTTCCTTAAAAAACTACAAATAGAATTACCATATGACCCAGCAATCCCACTACTGGGCATATACCCTGGGAAAACCAAAATTCAAAAAGAATCATGTACCAAAATGTTCATTGCAGCTCTATTTACAATAGCCCGGAGATGGAAACAACCTAAGCGCCCATCATCGGATGAATGGATAAAGAAAATGTGGCACATATATACAATGGAATATTACTCAGCCTTAAAAAGAAATGAAATTGAGCTATTTGTAATGAGATGGATAGACCTAGAGTCTGTCATACAGAGTGAAGTAAGTCAGAAAGAAAAAGACAAATACCGTATGCTAACACATATATATGGAATTTAAGGGGAAAAAAAATGTCATGAAGAACCTACGGGTAAGACAGGAATAAAGACGCAGACCTACTGGAGAACGGACTTGAGGATATGGGGAGGGGGAGGGGTGAGCTTTGACAGGGCGAGAGAGAGTCATGGACATATACACACTAACAAACGTAGTAAGGTAGATAGCTAGTGGGAAGCAGCCGCAAGGCACAGGGATATTAGCTTGGTGCTTTGTGACAGCCTGGAGGGGTGGGATAGGGAGAGTGGGAGGGAGGGAGACGCAAGAGGGAAGACATATGGGAACATAAGTATATGTATAACTGATTCACTTTGTTATAAAGCAGAAACTAACACACCATTGTAAAGCAATTATACCCCAATAAAGATGTTTTAAAAAAAAAAACACAATGACAGTGAAATAGAGAGCAATTCTTAAAAAATTCATTCAGGGCTTGTGATGCAACCTGGATTTACCACATCTACACCCAGAGCTGGTTGAGACATAAGGCTGGACACTTTGGGCTGATAGCATTGGTGAGGTTCGGTGAGCAAACGCAGACCCTTTGAAGTCATACTGCATGGTATCCATTCCATGGGTCCCAACTCTCCAGGTTTAAGGGATTCTTCCTTCAGCTAAAACATGCATGGGAAACCCGGAGTATGTTCCACCGTGTGATTGGGAAACGTTTTCAAATGCATCTCAGGTTTCGTCCCCTGGTACTCGGGTGCACCGTTCCAGACACTTTACTAAAACTCTCCCCACTTGGAAAGTCAGTGCCTTTAACCTCCTGTTTGGCACAGTTTGCAATTTCTGCGCAAGATGAACAGGAATAGGGAGAACCGATGAGAGACTAGCTGTAGGAGTCTGCACGGGCAAATGGAACGCTCATTTCCCACCAGGAAGAGGAATTCACCAAAGGCTCAGCGTGCCCTGCCGGAACCAGATTAGGGCCTGAAGCAATCCTGCGGTTTTGCGGCCAGCTCACAAGAAAGCGAGTTGAAGAAAGGAGCTCAGGGGCACTGTAATTCACAATATTGCAGAGTTATGAATGACAGCTCTCGTCCAAAAATGTATTGAAGTAAGTTTTCGAAGAGGACTTGAAAGCGGGGCAGAATTTCAGGAAAACGATTTCAGGAGGTAGACTGGAATTGCACTTAAAGCATAGGAAAAGAGGCAGAATGTCCACAATGATGCACTTGGCCAAAAAGGGCGTATGCATTTTTTCCTGAATATATTCAGGAAAAAATGCATACGCACTTTTTGGACAACCAAGCAAGCGTGTAAAGGAAATCTGTAATACATTGAAGTCTCACTGCCCCCCGGTCAAAAGGGCCATCTGAAAAAAGTGTAAAATCCAGAAAGGCAGGACAGGTCATGGAGAAGAGGGAGCCTTGTTATGCTGATGGGCGGGATGTAAATTGCCAACAGCCACTCTGGAGAAGTGTATGGTGTTTCCTGAAACACGTAGGAAACAAAGCAACACAGCCTATGGCACTTCCACTTAGGGTCCTATAGCTTAGCGAAATTAAAATCAAAAACACACAGGCACCCCAAAGTTTGGGACGGCTCTGTTTACAAGAACCTCGTCTACGGTACAAGTTAAATATCCGAGAAAGCAAAAAATGGATAAGGAAGTTGTGGTACGTACGTACAATGGAATATCACTCAACAATGAGATCTACGTCATCAGGCCCATAGCGGCATAATGAGTGGATTCAGGTACGACGATTCTACGAGAAATAAGTCACACAGAAAAAGAAACATCATAAGATATCACTAATACACGGAACGTAAACTTGGCTACACATGAACTGAATTACAAAACAGAACAGGGTCTCAAATTTAGAAAACCAACTTATGCTTGCTTATGGGGAAAGGTGAGTTGGGGTGCTGCATCAAACCAGAGATTGAAATTAGCACAGATACCGTTCCATAAGCCAAATATATAATAGACAAGACCTACTGTTGCTCAACGAAATGGACTCAACACCCCATATTCAACGCCTGGGAATATAACTGACAAGTAAGAATCTTAAGACCCATGGATTTATATTTCTCCATAAGGAAGTCAAGCGTGTGTACAGTGGCCTAAACGCAGCAGTGAAAATCCGATAAATCCCATTAACAAAATAAATTTCACAAACAAAACACAATGACATGCAAATGAAGCAAATGACAAAGGATTAATCTCCAAAATTTACAAGCAGCTCATGCAGCTCAATAACAAAAAAACAAACAACCCAATCCAAAAATGGGCAGAAGACCTAAATAGACATTTCTCCAAAGAAGATATACAGAATGGCAACAAACACATGAAAGAATGCTCAACATCATTAATCATTAGAGAAATGCAAATCAAAACTACAATGAGATATCATCTCACACCAGTCAGAATGGCCATCATCAAAAAATCTAGAAACAATAAATGCTGGAGAGGGTGTGGAGAAAAGGGAACACTCTTGCACTGCTGGTGGGAATGTGAATTGGTTCAGCCACTATGGAGAACAGTATGGAGGTTCCTTAAAAAACTACAAATAGAATTACCATATGACCCAGCAATCCCACTACTGGCATATATCCTGGGAAAACCAAAATTCAAACAGAGTCATGTACCAAAATGTTCATTGCAGCTCTATTTACAATAGCCCGGAGATGGAAACAACCTAAGCGCCCATCATCGGATGAATGGATAAAGAAAATGTGGCACATATATACAATGGAATATTACTCAGCCTTAAAAAGAAATGAAATTGAGCTATTTGTAATGAGATGGATAGACCTAGAGTCTGTCATACAGAGTGAAGTAAGTCAGAAAGAAAAAGACAAATACCGTATGCTAACACATATATATGGAATTTAAGGGGAAAAAAAAGTCATGAAGAACCTAGGGGTAAGACAGGAATAAAGACGCAGACCTACTGGAGAACGGACTTGAGGATATGCGGAGGGGGAGGGGTGAGCTTTGACAGGGCGAGAGAGAATCATGGACATATACACACTAACAAACGTAGTAAGGTAGATAGCTAGTGGGAAGCAGCCGCAAGGCACAGGGATATTAGCTTGGTGCTTTGTGACAGCCTGGAGGGGTGGGATAGGGAGAGTGGGAGGGAGGGAGACGCAAGAGGGAAGACATATGGGAACATAAGTATATGTATAACTGATTCACTTTGTTATAAAGCAGAAACTAACACACCATTGTAAAGCAATTATACCCCAATAAAGATGTTTTAAAAAAAAAAACACAATGACAGTGAAATAGAGAGCAATTCTTAAATAATTCATTCAGGGCTTGTGATGCAACCTGGATATACCACATCTACACCCAGAGCTGGTTGAGACATAAGGCTGGACACTTTGGGCTGATAGCATTGGTGAGGTTTGGTGAGCAAACGCAGACCCTTTGAAGTCATACTGCATGGTATCCATTCCATGGGTCCCAACTCTCCAGGTTTAAGGGATTCTTCCTTCAGCTAAAACATGCATGGGAAACCCGGAGTATGTTCCACCGTGTGATTGGGAAACGTTTTCAAATGCATCTCAGGTTTCGTCCCCTGGTACTCGGGTGCACCGTTCCAGACACTTTACTAAAACTCTCCCCACTTGGAAAGTCAGTGCCTTTAACCTCCTGTTTGGCACAGTTTGCAATTTCTGCGCAAGATGAACAGGAATAGGGAGAACCGATGAGAGACTAGCTGTAGGTGTCTGCACGGGCAAATGGAACGCTCATTTCCCACCAGGAAGAGGAATTCACCAAAGGCTCAGCGTGCCCTGCCGGAACCAGATTAGGGCCTGAAGCAATCCTGCGGTTTTGCGGCCAGCTCACAAGAAAGCGAGTTGAAGAAAGGAGCTCAGGGGCACTGTAATTCACAATATTGCAGAGTTATGAATGACAGCTATCGTCCAAAAATGTATTGAAGTAAGTTTTCGAAGAGGACTTGAAAGCGGGGCAGAATTTCAGGAAAACGATTTCAGGAGGTAGACTGGAATTGCACTTAAAGCATAGGAAAAGAGGGAGAATGTCCACAATGATGCACTTGGCCAAAAAGGGCGTATGCGTTTTTTCCTGAATATATTCAGGAAAAAATGCATACGCACTTTTTGGACAACCAAGCAAGCGTGTAAAGGAAATCTGTAATACATTGAAGTCTCACTCCCCCCGGTCAAAAGGGCCATCTGAAAAAAGTGTAAAATCCAGAAAGGCAGGACAGGTCATGGAGAAGAGGGAGCCTTGTTATGCTGATGGGCGGGATGTAAATTGCCAACAGCCACTCTGGAGAAGTGTATGGTGTTTCCTGAAACACGTAGGAAACAAAGCAACACAGCCTATGGCACTTCCACTTAGGGTCCTATAGCTTAGCGAAATTAAAATCAAAAACACACAGGCACCCCAAAGTTTGGGACGGCTCTGTTTACAAGAACCTCGTCTACGGTACAAGTTAAATATCCGAGAAAGCAAAAAATGGATAAAGAAGTTGTGGTACGTACGTACAATGGAATATCACTCAACAATGAGATCTACGTCATCAGGCCCATAGCGGCATAATGAGTGGATTCAGGTACGACGATTCTACGAGAAATAAGTCACACAGAAAAAGAAACATCATAAGATATCACTAATACACGGAACATAAACTTGGCTACACATGAACTGAATTACAAAACAGAACAGGGTCTCAAATTTAGAAAACCAACTTATGCTTGCTTATGGGGAAAGGTGAGTTGGGGTGCTGCATAAAACCAGAGATTGAAATTAGCACAGATACCGTTCCATAAGCCAAATATATAATAGACAAGACCTACTGTTGCTCAACAAAATGGACTCAACACCCCATATTCAACGCCTGGGAATATACCTGACAAGTAAGAATCTTAAGACCCATGGATTTATATGTCTCCATAAGGAAGTCAAGCGTGTGTACAGTGGCCTAAACGCAGCAATGAAAATCCGATAAATCCCATTAACAAAATAAATTTCACAAACAAAACACAATGACATGCAAATGAAGCAAATGACAAAGGATTAATCTCCAAAATTTACAAGCAGCTCATGCAGCTCAATAACAAAAAAACAAACAACCCAATCCAAAAATGGGCAGAAGACCTAAATAGACATTTCTCCAAAGAAGATATACAGAATGCCAACAAACACATGAAAGAATGCTCAACATCATTAATCATTAGAGAAATGCAAATCAAAACTACAATGAGATATCATCTCACACCAGTCAGAATGGCCATCATCAAAAAATCTAGAAACAATAAATGCTGGAGAGGGTGTGGAGAAAAGGGAACACTCTTGCACTGCTGGTGGGAATGGGAATTGGTTCAGCCACTATGGAGAACAGTATGGAGGTTCCTTAAAAAACTACAAATAGGATTACCATATGACCCAGCAATCCCACTACTGGGCATATACCCTGGGAAAACCAAAATTCAAAAAGAGTCATGTACCAAAATGTTCATTGCAGCTCTATTTACAATAGCCCGGAGATGGAAACAACCTAAGCGCCCATCATCGGATGAATGGATAAAGAAAATGTGGCACATATATACAATGGAATATTACTCAGCCTTAAAAAGAAATGAAATTGAGCTATTTGTAATGAGATGGATAGACCTAGAGTCTGTCATACAGAGTGAAGTAAGTCAGAAAGAAAAAGACAAATACCGTATGCTAACACATATATATGGAATTTAAGGGGAAAAAAAATGTCATGAAGAACCTAGGGGTAAGACAGGAATAAAGACGCAGACCTACTGGAGAACGGACTTGAGGATATGGGGAGGGGGAGGGGTGAGATTTGACAGGGCGAGAGAGAGTCATGGACATATACACACTAACAAACGTAGTAAGGTAGATAGCTAGTGGGAAGCAGCCGCAAGGCACAGGGATATTAGCTTGGTGCTTTGTGACAGCCTGGAGGGGTGGGATAGGGAGAGTGGGAGGGAGGGAGACGCAAGAGGGAAGACATATGGGAACATATGTATATGTATAACTGATGCACTTTGTTATAAAGCAGAAACTAACACACCATTGTAAAGCAATTATACTCCAATAAAGATGTTTAAAAAAAAAACACAATGACAGTGAAATAGAGAGCAATTCTTAAATAATTCATTCAGGGCTTGTGATGCAACCTGGATTTACCACATCTACACCCAGAGCTGGTTGAGACATAAGGCTGGACACTTTGGGCTGATAGCATTGGTGAGGTTTGGTGAGCAAACGCAGACCCTTTGAAGTCATACTGCATGGTACCCATTCCATGGGTCCCAACTCTCCAGGTTTAAGGGATTCTTCCTTCAGCTAAAACATGCATGGGAATCCCGGAGTATGTTCCACCCTGTGATTGGGAAACGTTTTCAAATGCATCTCAGGTTTCGTCCCCTGGTACTCGGATGCACCGTTCCAGACACTTTACTAAAACTCTCCCCACTTGGAAAGTCAGTGCCTTTAACCTCCTGTTTGGCACAGTTTGCAATTTCTGCGCAAGATGAACAGGAATAGGGAGAACCGATGAGAGACTAGCTGTAGGTGTCTGCACGGGCAAATGGAACGCTCATTTCCCACCAGGAAGAGGAATTCACCAAAGGCTCAGCGTGCCCTGCTGGAACCAGATTAGGGCCTGAAGCAATCCTGCGGTTTTGCGGCCAGCTCACAAGAAAGCGAGTTGAAGAAAGGAGCTCAGGGGCACTGTAATTCACAATATTGCAGAGTTATGAATGACAGCTATCGTCCAAAAATGTATTGAAGTAAGTTTTCGAAGAGGACTTGAAAGCGGGGCAGAATTTCAGGAAAACGATTTCAGGAGGTAGACTGGAATTGCACTTAAAGCATAGGAAAAGAGGCAGAATGTCCACAATGATGCACTTGGCCAAAAAGGGCGTATGCATTTTTTCCTGAATATATTCAGGAAAAAATGCATACGCACTTTTTGGACAACCAAGCAAGCGTGTAAAGGAAATCTGTAATACATTGAAGTCTCACTGCCCCCCGGTCAAAAGGGCCATCTGAAAAAAGTGTAAAATCCAGAAAGGCAGGACAGGTCATGGAGAAGAGGGAGCCTTGTTATGCTGATGGGCGGGATGTAAATTGCCAACAGCCACTCTGGAGAAGTGTATGGTGTTTCCTGAAACACGTAGGAAACAAAGCAACACAGCCTATGGCACTTCCACTTAGGGTCCTATAGCTTAGCGAAATTAAAATCAAAAACACACAGGCACCCCAAAGTTTGGGACGGCTCTGTTTACAAGAACCTCGTCTACGGTACAAGTTAAATATCCGAGAAAGCAAAAAATGGATAAGGAAGTTGTGGTACGTACGTACAATGGAATATCACTCAACAATGAGATCTACGTCATCAGGCCCATAGCGGCATAATGAGTGGATTCAGGTACGACGATTCTACGAGAAATAAGTCACACAGAAAAAGAAACATCATAAGATATCACTAATACACGGAACGTAAACTTGGCTACACATGAACTGAATTACAAAACAGAACAGGGTCTCAAATTTAGAAAACCAACTTATGCTTGCTTATGGGGAAAGGTGAGTTGGGGTGCTGCATCAAACCAGAGATTGAAATTAGCACAGATACCGTTCCATAAGCCAAATATATAATAGACAAGACCTACTGTTGCTCAACGAAATGGACTCAACACCCCATATTCAACGCCTGGGAATATAACTGACAAGTAAGAATCTTAAGACCCATGGATTTATATTTCTCCATAAGGAAGTCAAGCGTGTGTACAGTGGCCTAAACGCAGCAGTGAAAATCCGATAAATCCCATTAACAAAATAAATTTCACAAACAAAACACAATGACATGCAAATGAAGCAAATGACAAAGGATTAATCTCCAAAATTTACAAGCAGCTCATGCAGCTCAATAACAAAAAAACAAACAACCCAATCCAAAAATGGGCAGAAGACCTAAATAGACATTTCTCCAAAGAAGATATACAGAATGGCAACAAACACATGAAAGAATGCTCAACATCATTAATCATTAGAGAAATGCAAATCAAAACTACAATGAGATATCATCTCACACCAGTCAGAATGGCCATCATCAAAAAATCTAGAAACAATAAATGCTGGAGAGGGTGTGGAGAAAAGGGAACACTCTTGCACTGCTGGTGGGAATGTGAATTGGTTCAGCCACTATGGAGAACAGTATGGAGGTTCCTTAAAAAACTACAAATAGAATTACCATATGACCCAGCAATCCCACTACTGGGCATATATCCTGGGAAAACCAAAATTCAAACAGAGTCATGTACCAAAATGTTCATTGCAGCTCTATTTACAATAGCCCGGAGATGGAAACAACCTAAGCGCCCATCATCGGATGAATGGATAAAGAAAATGTGGCACATATATACAATGGAATATTACTCAGCCTTAAAAAGAAATGAAATTGAGCTATTTGTAATGAGATGGATAGACCTAGAGTCTGTCATACAGAGTGAAGTAAGTCAGAAAGAAAAAGACAAATACCGTATGCTAACACATATATATGGAATTTAAGGGGAAAAAAAAGTCATGAAGAACCTAGGGGTAAGACAGGAATAAAGACGCAGACCTACTGGAGAACGGACTTGAGGATATGCGGAGGGGGAGGGGTGAGCTTTGACAGGGCGAGAGAGAATCATGGACATATACACACTAACAAACGTAGTAAGGTAGATAGCTAGTGGGAAGCAGCCGCAAGGCACAGGGATATTAGCTTGGTGCTTTGTGACAGCCTGGAGGGGTGGGATAGGGAGAGTGGGAGGGAGGGAGACGCAAGAGGGAAGACATATGGGAACATAAGTATATGTATAACTGATTCACTTTGTTATAAAGCAGAAACTAACACACCATTGTAAAGCAATTATACCCCAATAAAGATGTTTTAAAAAAAAAAAACACAATGACAGTGAAATAGAGAGCAATTCTTAAATAATTCATTCAGGGCTTGTGATGCAACCTGGATATACCACATCTACACCCAGAGCTGGTTGAGACATAAGGCTGGACACTTTGGGCTGATAGCATTGGTGAGGTTTGGTGAGCAAACGCAGACCCTTTGAAGTCATACTGCATGGTATCCATTCCATGGGTCCCAACTCTCCAGGTTTAAGGGATTCTTCCTTCAGCTAAAACATGCATGGGAAACCCGGAGTATGTTCCACCGTGTGATTGGGAAACGTTTTCAAATGCATCTCAGGTTTCGTCCCCTGGTACTCGGGTGCACCGTTCCAGACACTTTACTAAAACTCTCCCCACTTGGAAAGTCAGTGCCTTTAACCTCCTGTTTGGCACAGTTTGCAATTTCTGCGCAAGATGAACAGGAATAGGGAGAACCGATGAGAGACTAGCTGTAGGTGTCTGCACGGGCAAATGGAACGCTCATTTCCCACCAGGAAGAGGAATTCACCAAAGGCTCAGCGTGCCCTGCCGGAACCAGATTAGGGCCTGAAGCAATCCTGCGGTTTTGCGGCCAGCTCACAAGAAAGCGAGTTGAAGAAAGGAGCTCAGGGGCACTGTAATTCACAATATTGCAGAGTTATGAATGACAGCTATCGTCCAAAAATGTATTGAAGTAAGTTTTCGAAGAGGACTTGAAAGCGGGGCAGAATTTCAGGAAAACGATTTCAGGAGGTAGACTGGAATTGCACTTAAAGCATAGGAAAAGAGGGAGAATGTCCACAATGATGCACTTGGCCAAAAAGGGCGTATGCGTTTTTTCCTGAATATATTCAGGAAAAAATGCATACGCACTTTTTGGACAACCAAGCAAGCGTGTAAAGGAAATCTGTAATACATTGAAGTCTCACTCCCCCCGGTCAAAAGGGCCATCTGAAAAAAGTGTAAAATCCAGAAAGGCAGGACAGGTCATGGAGAAGAGGGAGCCTTGTTATGCTGATGGGCGGGATGTAAATTGCCAACAGCCACTCTGGAGAAGTGTATGGTGTTTCCTGAAACACGTAGGAAACAAAGCAACACAGCCTATGGCACTTCCACTTAGGGTCCTATAGCTTAGCGAAATTAAAATCAAAAACACACAGGCACCCCAAAGTTTGGGACGGCTCTGTTTACAAGAACCTCGTCTACGGTACAAGTTAAATATCCGAGAAAGCAAAAAATGGATAAAGAAGTTGTGGTACGTACGTACAATGGAATATCACTCAACAATGAGATCTACGTCATCAGGCCCATAGCGGCATAATGAGTGGATTCAGGTACGACGATTCTACGAGAAATAAGTCACACAGAAAAAGAAACATCATAAGATATCACTAATACACGGAACATAAACTTGGCTACACATGAACTGAATTACAAAACAGAACAGGGTCTCAAATTTAGAAAACCAACTTATGCTTGCTTATGGGGAAAGGTGAGTTGGGGTGCTGCATAAAACCAGAGATTGAAATTAGCACAGATACCGTTCCATAAGCCAAATATATAATAGACAAGACCTACTGTTGCTCAACAAAATGGACTCAACACCCCATATTCAACGCCTGGGAATATACCTGACAAGTAAGAATCTTAAGACCCATGGATTTATATGTCTCCATAAGGAAGTCAAGCGTGTGTACAGTGGCCTAAACGCAGCAATGAAAATCCGATAAATCCCATTAACAAAATAAATTTCACAAACAAAACACAATGACATGCAAATGAAGCAAATGACAAAGGATTAATCTCCAAAATTTACAAGCAGCTCATGCAGCTCAATAACAAAAAAACAAACAACCCAATCCAAAAATGGGCAGAAGACCTAAATAGACATTTCTCCAAAGAAGATATACAGAATGCCAACAAACACATGAAAGAATGCTCAACATCATTAATCATTAGAGAAATGCAAATCAAAACTACAATGAGATATCATCTCACACCAGTCAGAATGGCCATCATCAAAAAATCTAGAAACAATAAATGCTGGAGAGGGTGTGGAGAAAAGGGAACACTCTTGCACTGCTGGTGGGAATGGGAATTGGTTCAGCCACTATGGAGAACAGTATGGAGGTTCCTTAAAAAACTACAAATAGGATTACCATATGACCCAGCAATCCCACTACTGGGCATATACCCTGGGAAAACCAAAATTCAAAAAGAGTCATGTACCAAAATGTTCATTGCAGCTCTATTTACAATAGCCCGGAGATGGAAACAACCTAAGCGCCCATCATCGGATGAATGGATAAAGAAAATGTGGCACATATATACAATGGAATATTACTCAGCCTTAAAAAGAAATGAAATTGAGCTATTTGTAATGAGATGGATAGACCTAGAGTCTGTCATACAGAGTGAAGTAAGTCAGAAAGAAAAAGACAAATACCGTATGCTAACACATATATATGGAATTTAAGGGGAAAAAAAATGTCATGAAGAACCTAGGGGTAAGACAGGAATAAAGACGCAGACCTACTGGAGAACGGACTTGAGGATATGGGGAGGGGGAGGGGTGAGATTTGACAGGGCGAGAGAGAGTCATGGACATATACACACTAACAAACGTAGTAAGGTAGATAGCTAGTGGGAAGCAGCCGCAAGGCACAGGGATATTAGCTTGGTGCTTTGTGACAGCCTGGAGGGGTGGGATAGGGAGAGTGGGAGGGAGGGAGACGCAAGAGGGAAGACATATGGGAACATATGTATATGTATAACTGATTCACTTTGTTATAAAGCAGAAACTAACACACCATTGTAAAGCAATTATACTCCAATAAAGATGTTTAAAAAAAAAACACAATGACAGTGAAATAGAGAGCAATTCTTAAATAATTCATTCAGGGCTTGTGATGCAACCTGGATTTACCACATCTACACCCAGAGCTGGTTGAGACATAAGGCTGGACACTTTGGGCTGATAGCATTGGTGAGGTTTGGTGAGCAAACGCAGACCCTTTGAAGTCATACTGCATGGTACCCATTCCATGGGTCCCAACTCTCCAGGTTTAAGGGATTCTTCCTTCAGCTAAAACATGCATGGGAATCCCGGAGTATGTTCCACCCTGTGATTGGGAAACGTTTTCAAATGCATCTCAGGTTTCGTCCCCTGGTACTCGGATGCACCGTTCCAGACACTTTACTAAAACTCTCCCCACTTGGAAAGTCAGTGCCTTTAACCTCCTGTTTGGCACAGTTTGCAATTTCTGCGCAAGATGAACAGGAATAGGGAGAACCGATGAGAGACTAGCTGTAGGTGTCTGCACGGGCAAATGGAACGCTCATTTCCCACCAGGAAGAGGAATTCACCAAAGGCTCAGCGTGCCCTGCTGGAACCAGATTAGGGCCTGAAGCAATCCTGCGGTTTTGCGGCCAGCTCACAAGAAAGCGAGTTGAAGAAAGGAGCTCAGGGGCACTGTAATTCACAATATTGCAGAGTTATGAATGACAGCTATCGTCCAAAAATGTATTGAAGTAAGTTTTCGAAGAGGACTTGAAAGCGGGGCAGAATTTCAGGAAAACGATTTTAGGGGGTAGACTGGAATTGCACTTAAAGCATAGGAAAAGAGGCAGAATGTCCACAATGATGCACTTGGCCAAAAAGGGCGTATGCGTTTTTTCCTGAATATATTCAGGAAAAAATGCATACGCCCTTTTTGGCCAACCAAGCAATCGTGTAAAGGAAATCTGTAATACATTGAAGTCTCACTGCCCCCCGGTCAAAAGGGCCATCTGAAAAAAGTGTAAAATCCAGAAAGGCAGGACAGGTCATGGAGAAGAGGGAGCCTTGTTATGCTGATGGGCGGGATGTAAATTGCCAACAGCCACTCTGGAGAAGTGTATGGTGTTTCCTGAAACACGTAGGAAACAAAGCAACACAGCCTATGGCACTTCCACTTAGGGTCCTATAGCTTAGCGAAATTAAAATCAAAAACACACAGGCACCCCAAAGTTTGGGACGGCTCTGTTTACAAGAACCTCGTCTACGGTACAAGTTAAATATCCGAGAAAGCAAAAAATGGATAAAGAAGTTGTGGTACGTACGTACAATGGAATATCACTCAACAATGAGATCTACGTCATCAGGCCCATAGCGGCATAATGAGTGGATTCAGGTACGACGATTCTACGAGAAATAAGTCACACAGAAAAAGAAACATCATAAGATATCACTAATACACGGAACATAAACTTGGCTACACATGAACTGAATTACAAAACAGAACAGGGTCTCAAATTTAGAAAACCAACTTATGCTTGCTTATGGGGAAAGGTGAGTTGGGGTGCTGCATAAAACCAGAGATTGAAATTAGCACAGATACCGTTCCATAAGCCAAATATATAATAGACAAGACCTACTGTTGCTCAACAAAATGGACTCAACACCCCATATTCAACGCCTGGGAATATACCTAACAAGTAAGAATCTTAAGACCCATGGATTTATATGTCTCCATAAGGAAGTCAAGCGTGTGTACAGTGGCCTAAACGCAGCAATGAAAATCCGATAAATCCCATTAACAAAATAAATTTCACAAACAAAACACAATGACATGCAAATGAAGCAAATGACAAAGGATTAATCTCCAAAATTTACAAGCAGCTCATGCAGCTCAATAACAAAAAAACAAACAACCCAATCCAAAAATGGGCAGAAGACCTAAATAGACATTTCTCCAAAGAAGATATACAGAATGCCAACAAACACATGAAAGAATGCTCAACATCATTAATCATTAGAGAAATGCAAATCAAAACTACAATGAGATATCATCTCACACCAGTCAGAATGGCCATCATCAAAAAATCTAGAAACAATAAATGCTGGAGAGGGTGTGGAGAAAAGGGAACACTCTTGCACTGCTGGTGGGAATGGGAATTGGTTCAGCCACTATGGAGAACAGTATGGAGGTTCCTTAAAAAACTACAAATAGGATTACCATATGACCCAGCAATCCCACTACTGGGCATATACCCTGGGAAAACCAAAATTCAAAAAGAGTCATGTACCAAAATGTTCATTGCAGCTCTATTTACAATAGCCCGGAGATGGAAACAACCTAAGCGCCCATCATCGGATGAATGGATAAAGAAAATGTGGCACATATATACAATGGAATATTACTCAGCCTTAAAAAGAAATGAAATTGAGCTATTTGTAATGAGATGGATAGACCTAGAGTCTGTCATACAGAGTGAAGTAAGTCAGAAAGAAAAAGACAAATACCGTATGCTAACACATATATATGGAATTTAAGGGGAAAAAAAATGTCATGAAGAACCTAGGGGTAAGACAGGAATAAAGACGCAGACCTACTGGAGAACGGACTTGAGGATATGGGGAGGGGGAGGGGTGAGATTTGACAGGGCGAGAGAGAGTCATGGACATATACACACTAACAAACGTAGTAAGGTAGATAGCTAGTGGGAAGCAGCCGCAAGGCACAGGGATATTAGCTTGGTGCTTTGTGACAGCCTGGAGGGGTGGGATAGGGAGAGTGGGAGGGAGGGAGACGCAAGAGGGAAGACATATGGGAACATATGTATATGTATAACTGATTCACTTTGTTATAAAGCAGAAACTAACACACCATTGTAAAGCAATTATACTCCAATAAAGATGTTTAAAAAAAAAACACAATGACAGTGAAATAGAGAGCAATTCTTAAATAATTCATTCAGGGCTTGTGATGCAACCTGGATTTACCACATCTACACCCAGAGCTGGTTGAGACATAAGGCTGGACACTTTGGGCTGATAGCATTGGTGAGGTTTGGTGAGCAAACGCAGACCCTTTGAAGTCATACTGCATGGTACCCATTCCATGGGTCCCAACTCTCCAGGTTTAAGGGATTCTTCCTTCAGCTAAAACATGCATGGGAATCCCGGAGTATGTTCCACCCTGTGATTGGGAAACGTTTTCAAATGCATCTCAGGTTTCGTCCCCTGGTACTCGGATGCACCGTTCCAGACACTTTACTAAAACTCTCCCCACTTGGAAAGTCAGTGCCTTTAACCTCCTGTTTGGCACAGTTTGCAATTTCTGCGCAAGATGAACAGGAATAGGGAGAACCGATGAGAGACTAGCTGTAGGTGTCTGCACGGGCAAATGGAACGCTCATTTCCCACCAGGAAGAGGAATTCACCAAAGGCTCAGCGTGCCCTGCTGGAACCAGATTAGGGCCTGAAGCAATCCTGCGGTTTTGCGGCCAGCTCACAAGAAAGCGAGTTGAAGAAAGGAGCTCAGGGGCACTGTAATTCACAATATTGCAGAGTTATGAATGACAGCTATCGTCCAAAAATGTATTGAAGTAAGTTTTCGAAGAGGACTTGAAAGCGGGGCAGAATTTCAGGAAAACGATTTTAGGGGGTAGACTGGAATTGCACTTAAAGCATAGGAAAAGAGGCAGAATGTCCACAATGATGCACTTGGCCAAAAAGGGCGTATGCGTTTTTTCCTGAATATATTCAGGAAAAAATGCATACGCCCTTTTTGGCCAACCAAGCAATCGTGTAAAGGAAATCTGTAATACATTGAAGTCTCACTGCCCCCCGGTCAAAAGGGCCATCTGAAAAAAGTGTAAAATCCAGAAAGGCAGGACAGGTCATGGAGAAGAGGGAGCCTTGTTATGCTGATGGGCGGGATGTAAATTGCCAACAGCCACTCTGGAGAAGTGTATGGTGTTTCCTGAAACACGTAGGAAACAAAGCAACACAGCCTATGGCACTTCCACTTAGGGTCCTATAGCTTAGCGAAATTAAAATCAAAAACACACAGGCACCCCAAAGTTTGGGACGGCTCTGTTTACAAGAACCTCGTCTACGGTACAAGTTAAATATCCGAGAAAGCAAAAAATGGATAAAGAAGTTGTGGTACGTACGTACAATGGAATATCACTCAACAATGAGATCTACGTCATCAGGCCCATAGCGGCATAATGAGTGGATTCAGGTACGACGATTCTACGAGAAATAAGTCACACAGAAAAAGAAACATCATAAGATATCACTAATACACGGAACATAAACTTGGCTACACATGAACTGAATTACAAAACAGAACAGGGTCTCAAATTTAGAAAACCAACTTATGCTTGCTTATGGGGAAAGGTGAGTTGGGGTGCTGCATCAAACCAGAGATTGAAATTAGCACAGATACCGTTCCATAAGCCAAATATATAATAGACAAGACCTACTGTTGCTCAACAAAATGGACTCAACACCCCATATTCAACGCCTGGGAATATACCTGACAAGTAAGAATCTTAAGACCCATGGATTTATATGTCTCCATAAGGAAGTCAAGCATGTGTACAGTGGCCTAAACGCAGCAGTGAAAATCTGATAAATCCCATTAACAAAATAAATTTCACAAACAAAACACAATGACATGCAAATGAAGCAAATGACAAAGGATTAATCTCCAAAATTTACAAGCAGCCCATGCAGCTCAATAAAAAAAAACAAACAACCCAATCCAAAAATGGGCAGAAGACCTAAATAGACATTTCTCCAAAGAAGATATACAGAATGGCAACAAACAGATGAAAGAATGCTCAACATCATTAATCATTAGAGAAATGCAAATCAAAACTACAATGAGATATCATCTCACACCAGTCAGAATGGCCATCATCAAAAAATCTAGAAACAATAAATGCTGGAGAGGGTGTGGAGAAAAGGGAACACTCTTGCACTGCTGGTGGGAATGTGAATTGGTTCAGCCACTATGGAGAACAGTATGGAGGTTCCTTAAAAAACTACAAATAGAATTACCATATGACCCAGCAATCCCACTACTGGGCATATACCCTGGAAAAACCAAAATTCAAAAAGAGTCATGTACCAAAATGTTCATTGCAGCTCTATTTACAATAGCCCGGAGATGGAAACAACCTAAGCGCCCATCATCGGATGAATGGATAAAGAAAATGTGGCACATATATACAATGGAATATTACTCAGCCTTAAAAAGAAATGAAATTGAGCTATTTGTAATGAGATGGATAGACCTAGAGTCTGTCATACAGAGTGAAGTAAGTCAGAAAGAAAAAGACAAATACCGTATGCTAACACATATATATGGAATTTAAGGGGAAAAAAAATGTCATGAAGAACCTAGGGGTAAGACAGGAATAAAGACGCAGACCTACTGGAGAACGGACTTGAGGATATGGGGAGGGGGAGGGGTGAGATTTGACAGGGCGAGAGAGAGTCATGGACATATACACACTAACAAACGTAGTAAGGTAGATAGCTAGTGGGAAGCACCCGCAAGGCACAGGGATATTAGCTTGGTGCTTTGTGACAGCCTGGAGGGGTGGGATAGGGAGAGTGGGAGGGAGGGAGACGCAAGAGGGAAGACATATGGGAACATATGTATATGTATAACTGATTCACTTTGTTATAAAGCAGAAACTAACACACCATTGTAAAGCAATTATACTCCAATAAAGATGTTTAAAAAAAAAACACAATGACAGTGAAATAGAGAGCAATTCTTAAATAATTCATTCAGGGCTTGTGATGCAACCTGGATTTACCACATCTACACCCAGAGCTGGTTGAGACATAAGGCTGGACACTTTGGGCTGATAGCATTGGTGAGGTTTGGTGAGCAAACGCAGACCCTTTGAAGTCATACTGCATGGTACCCATTCCATGGGTCCCAACTCTCCAGGTTTAAGGGATTCTTCCTTCAGCTAAAACATGCATGGGAATCCCGGAGTATGTTCCACCCTGTGATTGGGAAACGTTTTCAAATGCATCTCAGGTTTCGTCCCCTGGTACTCGGATGCACCGTTCCAGACACTTTACTAAAACTCTCCCCACTTGGAAAGTCAGTGCCTTTAACCTCCTGTTTGGCACAGTTTGAAATTTCTGCGCAAGATGAACAGGAATAGGGAGAACCAATGAGAGACTAGCTGTAGGTGTCTGCACGGGCTAATGGAACGCTCATTTCCCACCTGGAAGAGGAATTAACCAAAGGCTCAGCGTGCCCTGCCGGAACCAGATTAGGGCCTGAAGCAATCCTGCGGTTTTGCGGCCAGCTCACAAGAAAGCGAGTTGAAGAAAGGAGCTCAGGGGCACTGTAATTCACAATATTGCAGAGTTATGAATGACAGCTATCGTCCAAAAATGTATTGAAGTAAGTTTTCGAAGAGGACTTGAAAGCGGGGCAGAATTTCAGGAAAACGATTTCAGGAGGTAGACTGGAATTGCACTTAAAGCATAGGAAAAGAGGCAGAATGTCCACAATGATGCACTTGGCCAAAAAGGGCGTATGCGTTTTTTCCTGAATATATTCAGGAAAAAACGCATACGCACTTTTTGGACAACCAAGCAAGCGTGTAAAGGAAATCTGCACTACAATGCAGTCTCACGGCCCCCCGGTCAAAAGGGCCATCTGAAAAAAGTATAAAATCCAGAAAGGCAGAACAGGTCATGGAGAACAGGGAGCCTTGTTATGCTGATGGGTGGGATGTAAATTGCCAACAGCCACTCTGGAGAAGTGTATGGTGTTTCCTGAAACACATAGGAAACAAAGCAACACAGCCTATCGCATTTCCACTTAGGGTCCTATAGCTTAGGGAAATTAAAATAAAAAACACACAGCCACCCCAAAGTTTGGGACGGCTCTGTTTACAAGAACCTCGTCTACGGTACAAGTTAAATATCCGAGAAAGCAAAAAATGGATAAAGAAGTTGTGGTACGTACGTACAATGGAATGTCACTCAGCAATGAGATCTACGTCATCAGGCCCGTAGCGGCATAACGAGTGGATTCAGCTACGACGATTATACGAGAAATAAGTCACACAGAAAAAGAAACATCATAAGATATCACTAATACATGGAACGTAAACATGGCTACACATGAACTGAATTACAAAACAGAACAGGGTCTCAAATTTAGAAAACCAACTTATGCTTGCTTATGGGGAAAGGTGAGTTGGGGTGCTGCATCAAACCAGAGATTGAAATTAGCACAGATACCGTTCCATAAGCCAAATATATAATAGACAAGACCTACTGTTGCTCAACGAAATGGACTCAACAACCCATATTCAACGCCTGGGAATATACCTGACAAGTATGAATCTTAAGACCCATGGATTTATATGTCTCCATAAGGAAGTCAAGCGTGTGTACAGTGGCCTAAACGCAGCAGTGAAAATCCGATAAATCCCATTAACAAAATAAATTTCACAAACAAAACACAATGACATGCAAATGAAGCAAATGACAAAGGATTAATCTCCAAAATTTACAAGCAGCTCAATAACAAAAAAACAAACAACCCAATCCAAAAATGGGCAGAAGACCTAAATAGACATTTCTCCAAAGAAGATATACAGAATGCCAACAAACACATGAAAGAATGCTCAACATCATTAATCATTAGAGAAATGCAAATCAAAACTACAATGAGATATCATCTCACACCAGTCAGAATGGCCATCATCAAAAAATCTAGAAACAATAAATGCTGGAGAGGGTGTGGAGAAAAGGGAACACTCTTGCACTGCTGGTGGGAATGTGAATTGGTTCAGCCTCTATGGAGAACAGTATGGAGGTTCCTTAAAAAACTACAAATAGAATTACCATATGACCCAGCAATCCCACTACTGGGCATATATCCTGGGAAAACCAAAATTCAAAAAGAGTCATATACCAAAATGTTCATTGCAGCTCTATTTACAATAGCCCGGAGATGGAAACAACCTAAGCGCCCATCATCGGATGAATGCATAAAGAAAATGTGGCACATATATACAATGGAATATTACTCAGCCTTAAAAAGAAATGAAATTGAGCTATTTGTAATGAGATGGATAGACCTAGAGTCTGTCATACAGAGTGAAGTAAGTCAGAAAGAAAAAGACAAATACCGTATGCTAACACATATATATGGAATTTAAGGGGAAAAAAATGTCATGAAGAACCTAGGGGTAAGACAGGAATAAAGTCGCAGACCTACTGGAGAACGGACTTGAGGATATGGGGAGGGGGAGGGGTGAGCTTTGACAGGGCGAGAGAGAGTCATGGACGTATACACACTAACAAACGTAGTAAGGTAGATAGCTAGTGGGAAGCAGCCGCAAGGCACAGGGATATTAGCTTGGTGCTTTGTGACAGCCTGGAGGGGTGGGATAGGGAGAGTGGGAGGGAGGGAGACGCAAGAGGGAAGACATATGGGAACATATGTATATGTATAACAGATTCACTTTGTTATAAAGCAGAAACTAACACACCATTGTAAAGCAATTATACCCCAATAAAGATGTTTAAAAAAAAAAAACACACAATGACAGTGAAATAGAGAGCAATTCTTAAATAATTCATTCAGGGCTTGTGATGCAACCTGGATTTATCACATCTGCACCCAGAGCAGGTTGAGACATAAGGCTGGACACTTTGGGCTGATAGCATTGGTGAGGTTCGGTGAGCAAACGCAGACCCTTTGAAGTCATACTGCATGGTACCCATTCCATGGGTCCCAACTCTCCAGGTTTAAAGGATTCTACCTTCAGCTAAAACATGCATGGGAATCCCAGAGTATGGTCCACCGTGTGACCGGGAAACGTTTTTAAATGCGTCTCAGTTTTCGTCCTCTGGTACTCGGGTTCACCATTCCAGACGCTTTACTTACACTGTCCCTACCTGAAGAGTCAGTGCCTTTAACCTCCTGTTTGGCACAGTTTGCAATTTCTGCGCAAGATGAACAGGAATAGGGAGAACCAATGAGAGACTAGCTGTAGGTGTCTGCACGGGCAAATGGAACGCTCATTTCCCACCAGGAAGAGGGATTAACCAAAGGCTCAGCGTGCCCTGCCGGAACCAGATTAGGGCCTGAAGCAATCCTGCGGTTTTGCGGCCAGCTCACAAGAAAGCGAGTTGAAGAAAGGAGCTCAGGGGCACTGTAATTCACAAACCTGCAGAGTTAAGAATGACAGCTAGGTCCAAAAATGTATTGAAGTAAGGCTACAAAGAGGACTTGAACGTGGGGCAGAATTCCAGGACTACGATTTCAGGAGGTAGAAGGGAAATCCTCTGAAAGTATAGGAAAAGAGTCAGAATGTCGACAATGATGCACTTGGTCAAAAAGGGCATATGCGTTTTTTCCAGGGCCCTCATTAAAGAGGGTAGGAGGCTCCCAGTATGCTTCAGTGGCCAACAGAAGACCCACGTCGCCAAGGCGACGTGAGCCAGCCATGCAGGAGTGACCTCACATCAGAGGGCCCACCTCACAGAAGGCTAAGGAACCCAGGAAGGATCAGACCCTCACCAGAGTGCCCACAACAGCAAGGGGCTGGGAACCAGGCAGGAGTGTCCTCACACCCGTGGGACCACATCATCGAAAGTTGAGGTACCCAGCACATGTGGCCTCAAACCAGAGGACCCACATCACCATGGGTCTCGGAGCGAGGCAGGCAGGATTAACCTCCCAACACATGGCCCATTGTATAAAAAAGGTGAGGAATCCAGCCGTTGGAACATCCCAGCAGGCGGCCCAGATCACCGAGGCTATGGGATCCAGGCAGTGATGAACTCACAACAGAGGGCCCTCATCGTGATACTGTAAGCAACCCAGCCGTTGTGACCTCAGAGCACAAGGCCCACATCCCCATGGGGGAGGGAACCAAGCAGGAGTGTCATCGCACCAGTGGGCACACATCAGAAAATGTGGGGAGCCCAGCAGTTAGGGCCAGACGCCAGAGGGCCCTCATCACTGAGGAGAGGAGGCTCCCAGCAAGCTCCAACTGCTACCAGAGGGCTGACGTCGCCAATGCGGTGTGTGCCAGCCAGGCAGGAGTGACCTCAGAGCAGAGGGCCAACCACACAAAAGTGTGAGGAACCCAAAGAGGATCAGACTCTCACCAGAGGGCCCACATCACCAAGGGAATGGAAACCAGGCAGGAGTGTCCTCACACCAGTGGGGCCACATCACCGAAATGTGATGGACCCAGCACACGTGGCCTCAAACTAGAGGACACACATCACCAAGGGGCTGGGAGTGAGGCAGGCAGGAGGAGCCTCAAAACAGAGGGCCCATAGAATAAAAAAGGTGAGGAATCCCGCAGTTGGAACCTCCCAGCAGGCGGCCAGGAGCAGCGAGGATATGGGATCCAGGCCTGACTGAACACAAAACAGAGGGCCCTCATCATGAAACTGTGAGCAACCCAGCCGTTGGGACCTCAGAGCAGAAGGCCCACATTCCCATGTGGTTGGGAACCTGGCAGGAGTGTACTCGCACCACAGGGCGCACATTAGAGAATTTTGGGAGCCCAGAAGTTAGGGCCTGACGCCAGAGGGCCCTCATCACCGAGGAGAGGAAGCTCCCAGCGGGCTCCAACTGCCACAAGAGGTCCGACGTTGCCAAGGTGGGGTGTGCCAGCCAGGCAGGAGTGACCTCACAGCAGAGGGTCCACCTCACAGAAGGGTGAGGAACCCAGCCAGGATCAGACTCTCACCAGAGGGCCCACATCACCAAGGGGATAGGAACCAGGCAGGAGTGTCCTCACACCAGTGGGGCCACATCATCGAAAGGTGAGGGACCCAGCACACGTAGCCTCAAACCAGAGGACACACATCACCAAGGGGCTGGGAGTCAGGCAGGCAGGAGGAGTCTCAAAACAGAGGGCCCATAGAAGAAAAAAGGTGAGGAATCCCGCAGTTGGAACATCCCCGCAGGCAGCCAGGAGCAGCGAGGCTATTGGATCCAGGGCGGAGTGAACTCACACCAGAGGACCCTCATCATGAAACTGAGCAACCCACCGTTGGGACCTCAGAGCAGAAGGCCCACATTCCCATGGGGTTGGGAACCTGGCAGGAGTGTAGTCGCACCACAGGGCGCACATCAGAAAATTTTGGGAGCCCAGGAGTTAGGGTCTGACGCCAGAGGGCCCTCATTACCGAGGGGTGGAGACCCCCAGCAGGCACCAACTCCCAACTGAGGGCCCACGTCGCCAAGGTGATGTGTGCCAGCCAGGCAGGAGTGACCTCACAGCAGAGGGTCTACCTCACAGAAGGGTGAGGAAACCAGCCAGGATAAGACTCTCACCAGAGAGCCCACATCACCAAGGGGATCGGAAAAAGGCAGCAGTGTCCTCACACCAGTGTGGCCACATTATAGAAAGGTGAGGAACCCAGCACATGTGGCCTAAACCAGAGGACCCACATTTCCAAGGTGCTCCGAGTGAGGCAAGCAGGAGTAGCCTAACAACACAGGGCCCACAGAATAAAAAATGTGAGGAATCCAGCAGTTTGAACCTCCCAGCAGGTGGCCCAGAGCACGGAGTCTATGGGATCCAGGCCACAGTGAACTCACAGCAGAGGGCCCACATCATGAAACTGTGAGCAACCCAGCCGGTGGAACCTCAGAGCAGAAGACCCACATCCCCATGGGGATAGGAACCTCGCAGGAGTGTCCTCGCACAACTTAACACGTATCAGAAAATGTGGGAACCCAGCAGTTAGGGCCTGACGCCAGAGGGCCCTCATCACCGAGGAGAGGAGGCTACCAGCAGGCTCCAAATGCCACCAGAGGGCCGACGTCACCAAGGCAATGGGAGCAAGCCAGGCAGGAGTTACCTCACAGCAGAGGGCCCACCTCACAGAAGTGTGAGGAACCCAACCAGGATCAGACTCTAACCAGAGGGCCCACATCACCAAGGGGATGGAAACCAGGCAGGAGTGTCCTCACACCAGTGGGGCCACATCAGCCAAAGGTGAGGAACACAGCACATGTGGCCTCAAATAAGGGGACACACATCACGAAAGGGCTGGGAGTGAGGCATGCAGGAGGAGACTCACAACAGAGGGCCCATAGAATAAAAAGGTGAGGAACCCCACAGTTGGAAGCTCCAAGCAGGTGGCCCAGAGCACCGAGGCTATGGGATCCATGCCGGAGTGAACTCACAGCAGAGGGCCCACGTTCTGACACTGTGAGCAACCCAGCCGTTGGGACCACAGAGCAGAAAGCCAACATCCCCATGGGCATGGGACCCCGGCAGGAGTGTACTCGCACGACAGGGCGCACATCAGGAAATTTTGGGAGCCCATGAGTTAGGGCCTGACGCCAGAGGGCCCTCATTACCAAGGGGAGGAGACTCCCAGCAGGCACCAACTCCCAACTGAGGGCCCACATCGCCAAGGTGACGTGTGCCAGCCAGGCAGGAGTGACCTCACAGCAGAGGGTCTACCTCACAGAAGGGTGAGGAATCCAGCCAGGATCAGGCTCTCACCAGAGGGCCCCCATCACCAAGTGGATGGGAACCAGGCAGGAGTGTCCTCACACCAGTGGGGCCACATCAATAAAGGTGAGGAAACCGGCACATGTGGCCTCAAACCAGAGGACCTACATCACAAAGGGGCTGGGAGTGAGTCAGGAAGGAGGAGCATGAAAACACAGAACCCAAAGAATAGAAAAGGTAAGGAATTCAGCAGTAGGAACCTCCCAGCAGGCGGCTCAGAGCACAGACTCTATGGGATCTAGGCCTGAGTGAACTAACACCAGAGAGCCAACATCATGAAACGGTGAACAACACAGGTGTTGGGACCTTAGAGCAGAAGGCCCACATGCCCATGGGGATGGGAACCTGGCAGGAGTGCCCTCGCACCACTTAGGACGTATCAGAAAATGTGGGAACCCAGCAGTTAGGGCCTGATGCCAGAGGGCCTCATCACCGAGGGGAGGAGGCTCCCAGCAGGCTCCAACTGCCACCAGAGGTCCGACTTCGCCAAGGTGGGGTGTGCTAGCCAGGCAGGAGTGACCTCAGAGAAGAGGGCCCACCTCACAGAAGTGTGAGGAACCCAACCAGGATCAGACTCTCGCCGGAGGGACCACATCACCAAGGGGATGGGAAGCAGGCAGGAGTGTCCTCACACCAGTGGGGCCACATCATCAAAAGATGAGGAACCCATCACATGTGGCCTCAAACCAGAGGACACACATCACCAAGGGGCTGGGAGTGAGGCAGGTGTCTGGAGGGGCACATTTAACTCTAATTTCCCACCAGGAAGAGGAATTAACCAAAGGCTCAGAGTGCCGTGCCACACCCTGATTACGGCCTGAAGCAAACCTGCGGTTTTGTGGCCAGCTTTCAAGGAAGCGAGTTAAGAAAGGAAATCACGGGCACTGTAATTCACAAACCTGCAGAGTTATAAATGACAGCTATTGGCAAAAATATATTGAAGTAAGTCTGCAAAGAGGACTTGAAAACGAGGCAGAATTGAGGAATCATATTTCAGGAGGTAGATTGGAATTGCATTTAAAACATGTGAAAAGCGGCAGATCTTTGACAGTGATGCACTTGGACGAACAGTGCGTATACATTTTTTCCTGAATATATTCAGGAAAAAACGCATATGCCCTTTTTGGCCAACCAAGCACTCGAGCAATGGAAATCCGTACTACAATGAAGTCTCATTTCCCATTCGTCAAAAGGGCCATCTGAAAAAAGTGTATAAACCAGAAACACAGGACAGGCCATGGAGAACAGGGAGCCTTGTTATGCTGATGGGCGGGATGTAAATTGCCAACAGACACTCTGGAGATGTTTATGGTGTATCCTGAAACATCTGAAAAACAAAGCTACGGAGACTAGGGCACTTCCACTTTTGGCCCTATAGCTTAGGAAAATTAAAATCAACAAGACACAGCCAACACAAAATTTAGGGCTGCTGTGTTTACAAGAACCTCGAGTCCAGTACAAATTAAATATCCCAGAAAGAAAAAAATGGATAAAGGAGTTGTGCTACTTACGTACAATGGAATATCACTCAGCAATGAAATCAATGTCATCAGGCCTGTAGCAGCAAATTGAGTGGATTTAAGTATGATGATTCTAAGAGAAATATGTCACACAGAGAAAGATAATTATCATAAGATATCACTAATAGAGGGAGTGTAAACTTGGCTACACATAAACTGAATTACAAAACCGAACAGTCTCACATTTAGATAAAAACTTATGCTTGCTTAAGGGGAAAGTTGAGTTGGGGTGCTGTATAAAACCAGAGCTTGAAATTAGCACACATACCATTCCATAAGCCAAATATGTAATAGACAAGACCTACTCTTTGCTCAACGAAATAGACTCATCCATGGTGTATCACCTCACACCTGTTAGAATGGGCATCATCAGAAAATCTACAAACAACAAATGCTGGAAAGGGTGTGGAGATAAGGAACCCTCTTCCACTATTGTTGGGAATGTAAATTGATACAGTCACTGTGGAGAACATTATGGAGTTTCTTATAAAACTAAGAATAGAATTACCATATGATCCAGCAATCCCACTACTGGGCATATACCCAGACAAAACCATAAATCAAAAAGAGACATTCACCTCAATGTTCATTGCATCACTATTTACAATATCCAGGTAATGGAAGCAACCTAAATGCCCACAGACAGACGAATGCATAAAGATGTGGTACAAATATAAAATGGAATATTACTAAGCCATAAAAAGGAATGAAATTGGGTCATTTGTAGAGACGTTGATGGATCTAGAGACTGTCATACAGAGTGAAGTAAGTCAGAAATAGAAAAACAAATCTTGTATATTAATGCATATATGTGGAACCTAGAAAAATTATACAGATGAACCGTTTTTTAAGGCAGAAATAGAGCAACAGATGTAGACAACAAACGTATGGACACCAAGGGGGGAAAGCTGTTGGGGGGTGGTGGTGGGAGGATTGAGAGATTGGGATTGGCATGTATACATTTATATGTATAAAATAGATAACCAACAAGAACCTGCTGTATAAAAAAATAAAATAAAATTCAAAATTACAAAAAGTAAAACAGAAAAAATATTCTTCCCTTCACATACATGTATTTATATGAATAAATTATTTCCATGCTTATATCTGTAAATACAAAAAAGAGGAATAAAATCTACCTTGAACCAAAAATGAAAAAAAGAAAAAAAAAAAACAGAACCCACCAGTTACACAGAGGAAAACCGTATCAGGGCACTTGCTCCAGTTGTAAACAATTCTGTAGTTGGCCAGTGGTGGGGAATCATCTCCCATTCAGCCAGCAGGCCCCACGCAACAAGCGTCCTCATTGCAAAGCTGGGGGACCGTGCCAAGGCATCTGTGAGTAAATGTGGGCCGAGCCCCAGGCCAGCTGCTGCTGAAATGTTCCCACCCTTCCCAGGTAAAACACCTGAATATGTACAAGGACTTGAAAGCCTAGAGGAAGGGCCATGGAGCCACATGAGCGACAGCATGCCAGCCGATTTGGTGCCTGCAGGCCAGCCAGGATGGTCCTGGCCCTGGGTACTCTTCTGGAAGCTTTCCATTTCCCTGCCTGAGATACCCCTGCTGTCCGGGCCCCCACTGCTTTCTTCCTCACTCACCTCTGCCCAGGGAGAAATTCCAGAGGCAGGTATGGGTGGCACATCCTCTTCTTTAGCAGGTGGCATCTTGGTAACTGCTGCAGAAAGTCCAGCAGAGCCCCACTCACACTGGGCCACCCACAAAGCCGTGGCCTCTCACTCCCTCCCACCAGTCCAGCCCCGAGGCTGCTGACAGGGCAGAGAAAATGGCGTCAGGCACAGCTGCAGGGGCTCTTGCTGCCTGGAGCGGTGTTTATATTGATCTCAAACAGGCACACCTGGGGAGGGCTGGCCGGCACGGTCAGGCTTCCCAGGCCAGCCAATAATCACCCCTCAGGCGCTCACAGTTGCAGAAACTGGAACTTGCTGAATCGGCCAGGTCCAAGGAACAGGTGTGGGCTCCTGAGAGTCAGGATAGACAAGGGGTTGCAGCTCTGGCTTGTTTTCTAATTATATTATCTGGCCCATGAGTGGGAGACAACTTCAAGAAAACCCTCTCCTAATGAGAGGAACCCAGGAGTCAGGGAGAGGAGGGGTGGGTGGTGGGTGGAGACAGAGGCCTGGTGCCCCGGGTGCAGTGGAAGTCTCTGGAAGACCAGGTGGAGGGAGGCCACACAGAGTGATGCCCAGGGTCACAGACCTGTTGGAGCTGCTGTTTCTTAGTTCAAGTCCTGCTCTGAGGTGCTCTGTGTCAGATCTGAGTGACAGGTGAGCTGGAAGTGCTCTGCAATGAGGGCGATGTGCACGGTACCTGTGTGCCCAGCCCTGCCAGGGTAACTGCAAGGGTAGCTCTGTATCCTGGGAGGGGCCTGACCATGAGAGCCCCATGGGCTGCAGGGCAACTTGCCAGGGGAACCCCATATCCTGGGAGGGGTCTGAACAGGAGAGCACCGTGGGCTGCGGTGGGGGTGGGGTACCTGCCCAGGTGAGCTCCATATCCTGGGATTGGCCTGACCTCGAGAGCCCCATGGGCTGCTGGAGTCCTGGTAAAGGATGCCAGGACAGTCAGTGAAGCCACCGAGGATATACCTCCAGTAGTTCCTAAATCCTACACCCTGCTGGTCATTCTACCAACCACCGGGACATGGTATTCTGTATTAGTCTTCAATGATGCCTTCTTTTGTATTCTATTAGTCCCAGAGTCACAAGAAATTTTGGCTTGTGAGTGGCAGGACTCAACATACAACTAAAACAATACTTCTGGGCCGTGTTGCCCCAAGGGTTCAAAAATTCCCACACCATCTTTGGGGAAAGCTCAGTTAAAGACCTAAAAGTTCTACCTCTGGAAAAGGAAACACTCCTTCAATATGCAGACGACATTCTGATCGCCAGCCCTACTAAGGAGACCTCTGAACTACCAAGCCAATAAAGGATAGAAGTTGTCAAATAAAAAGCTCAAATATCACAGACTACGGTGACCTGCCTGGGCTTCATTCTCACAGAAGGTCGGAGAAGCCCATCTCAGGAAAGGGAAGAAACAATTTACAGCCTTACCCATTTCTAAAACTAGAAGACAGCTTAGGGGTTCCTGGGGAGGCCAGGGTTGGTGCTTCTGGATCCCTAACTACAGTCTACTAGCTGGGCCTCTATATGAAACACTGAAAGGAAAAGATGATGATCCTTTTGAATAGAATCCAGAAGTGGCCTTTCAAGAATGGAAAGAGCAGTCAATTCAGACCCTTGCCCTGGAACTCCCTAATTTAGCTAAACCCTTTGACCTTTACATTCCTGGTGAATGGTGAATCGCTATTGGAGTATTAGTGCAAAAACTGGGACCACTTGAAATGGAACAATGCAAGAATGCCATCCCGGTAGGATAAACTACAGTCACCAATGGGCTTGGCCCACCGCCACATCTGGCCAAGATACTGGCGGTATCTGAAAACCTGGAAATCAGCAGCACAAAAGGCCACCTCCCTCCTAAGGGAAAAGGACCCCACGTGGTGACCCTAAGCCCCAACCATGCCCTGAAGTTGCAGGGTTTGCTCCGTGGGCACACTGACCTCGAGTGAGGAGGCCCTCCAACTCCAACCTCCAGAGAGATAACCGGGGTAAAGGGGCACCATGACGACTCATGTGACCATCACTTGACCTGGAGTTTCTCTCATAAAACAACAAGAGTGTGTCCCAAAAGAGTAGACTACTGCTTGCAGGACTTACTGCACCCAGAGCGGACCTAATAATCTTGGCGGGGGAAACGTATATCACGCTGTCACCATAGAAGAGCCTACAGGCACTGTGATGATGGTGGCCAATAAGACCAGCTGGACTCCTGTTTACTTCAAAAGGCTGTTGACTCAGTGGCCATCATGGTCCTTCATCACCACTGACCCTGGGCTGTCTGGGAGTTGAGCAGGCAGGGTCCTGACACCTGGTGCTCTTTTTACGTTAATTCAGGGGCCTAATTGAAGAAAGTGCAGACTACTGGTCAGAGCATCTAGGCTGGCAGAAACGGTCAGCCTAAGGTGGCCGAACAAATGCAGGGCGGGGTGAAACTGGACCTCACAGCGTCACTGCACATCTCCTTCCTGGACCCTTAAAGGTCATTAGAATCTATAACGCTTCCAATACTGGTGCTCAGGCAGACGAGCGGGGAGGCAGGAGGCCTGGGGACAATCAACGTCACCTGGAGGCTGCTGGGGAGAAGTTCTGACCCTCGCCCACGGGTATGAGGGCTCCTAACTCAGCACTCAGCAGTTACAGAAGAAGGGTCTGCACCCTCAGCACTCTAAGAATGAGGAAGGGGAAAAAAGGCAGAAGAGGGCTTTTTCCCAGGCAAAGCCCCTTAAAAATCCCTGGGAGATAAAAATAGAATCTGGGCAATAAAATAAAGTCTAACCTTTTTTATCCTTTGTGCTTTGTCTAATTTCACATGCTCCTAGGGTCCCGCATACAGAGGTTCAACAGCCGGCACTTCAGACCAGACTTCCTAGTGCGGAATGGCTGGGTCGACACCTCAGCTCCTGGGACACAGTGCACACTCTGCGATATAGAGCCTGAGCTGCAGCCAACCGGGCCCTCGAGAGCTCCGCCCCCTCCCTCCCACTGACTCTGACAGGATCTCTACACAGCAGCCCAGCCCACAGCCCACGGGGTAGCACATGCTCTCACCTCTCCATTCTCTGATCAAAATATAAAGTTTCCTTTGCTTCTGAACCAAACTCAGTCTCAATCTGTTGGCTCCAATGACACTGGGCAGGGGGACACTTGTTGGGGTCCACTCTGGAGGATCAGTAACAGAAATTGAGAACATTGTAACTTCAATGAACAGATGTTTGAGCCAAACTGTAATTAACATAGAACAGTGTATAAGGCTCGGGTAAAATAAGATGTTTCTAACACTCCCATTTGATATTTCCATCACTTTATTAGAAGCAAGTTCAGTGAAAAGGTTTGTCTTATTTGTCAGGTCAATATTAGAGAAACGAAGTGATTTCTTTCCAAGGATGTACATCTAATAATCTTGGTTAAAGCTTCAATCTTGTTTTAAATGCTTTTCCATTGAAAATGATACCTCTCTTTCAGCTCCCCCAATTCTGAGAAGTATAAAATCTTATAATTTATTATTACCAAAGGGAAAAGGTGGGAGGAGGGATAAATTAACAGTTTGGGATTAACACATACACACTGCTATGTATAAAATCGATCGTCAACAAGGAACTACTGTATAGCACAGGGAACTACACTCAATATTTTACAATAACCTATAAGGGGAAATCATCTGAAAAAGAATAGATATTTTTATTGACATCATCTATTCATGACAGTTAAAATGGAACGTAAGGGAAGCCGGTGGTGAGTGCTTCTGACCCTGAAGACTTCAATCATCTAAAGTTTGGACTCTGCCTACTTCCCAAGGCCCTTAATGAACATATGTGTAGCCGTAGCTTAAAAAATTCCCCAGTTTGGGTTGTGGAGAGACACTGATTTTGTAAAAGCCCTGGTGTTCTCCTCACATGAATGGGACCCTTCCTACAGCTAAAACATGCCTGTCACACCCAGAGGATGGTATACCGTCTGATCGGGAAGAGTTTGGAAAAGGCATCTCATCTCCTCATCTCCTGGTGCTCGGGTTCACCCCTCCAGCGTCTTTACGAACAGTCTCCCCACTTGGAGATGTCAGCACTGTCAACATCCTGTTGCAGACAGTTTGGAATTTGTCCAGAGGATGAAGCAGAAGGAGGAGGAACAATGAGAGACAAGTCCTAGGTGTTCGGACAGGCACATGTCACTCTTATTTCCAATCAGGAAGACGAATTGACCAAAGGCTAGGGTTGCCCATGGAAACAGAATAGGGCTTGAGGAAATTCTGCTGCTTTGTGGCCAGTTCCCATAAACACAAGTTGAAAAATGGAACTCAGGGACACTAAAATTCACGAAACTGCAGAGTTGAAAATATCTATCACTGAAAAATGTCTTGAGGAAAGTCAGAGGAAAGGACTTGTAAGCAACGGAGAATGGCAGGAAAGGGATTGGAAGAGGTAGAAAGGACTCGCCATTAAGCACAAGAAAAGGGGCTGAACATTGCCAACATTGCAATTGGCCAAAAAGGGTGTATGCGTCTTTTTCTGTATGTATTCAAGAAAAGGGCATACACTTTTTTAGCCAACCAAACAGGTGGGCACTGGAAATCAATACTACAAAACATATCACTTCGCATCAGTCAGAAGAGCCTTCCTCATAAAGTGTAAACACCAGAAATGCAGGACAGGGCAAGGAGAAAAGGGAGCCCTCTGAGGCTTATACTGGAAATGTATATTGCCAACGGTCACTCTGGAGAAGTGTATTGTGTTTACTAAAGCACCTAAAAAATGAGCTACAGAGCACAGGGCACTTGCACTCATGGACGTATATCTTGGGAAAAACAAACATCGAGAGGACACAGGCACCCCAATATTTACCGCCTCTATGTTTAAAAGATCCTCGACTAGGATATAATTTATAAGTCTCTGGAGGGAAAAAATGGATAGAGATGTGAGACTTATGTAGAGTGGAATATTACTCAGCCTGGAAATCAATGAAATATGGGCAGTTGTAACAACCACAGAGGAGTTACGTATGATCATTCGAAGTCACATAATTCAAAAAGAAAAAGACACACGATATTACTAATATATGGAATGTAAACGTGGCTACAAATGAACTGAATTACAAAACAGAATGGGGTCTCAAATTTAGAAAACCAACATATGCTTGCTTAAGGATAAAGGAGAGCTGGGGTGCTGCATAAAACCAGAGATAGAAATTAGCACAGATACCTTTCCATAAGCCAAATATGTAATAGTCAAGACCTACCAGTTGCTCAACGAAATGGACTAAACACCCCATATTCAACGCCTAGGAATACACCTGACTAGTAAGAATCTTCAAACCCATGGATTTATATGTCTCCGTAACAGAATCAAGCGTGTGTATAGATTTATGAACGCAGCAGAGAAAATCCGATAAATCCAATTATCAAAATGAATTACAAAAACAAAACATAATGACAGTGAAATAGAGAGCTATTCTTAAATAATTCATTCAGAGCTTGTGATGCAACCTGGATTAACCACATCGCACCAAGAGCTGAGTGAGACATAAGGTTGGACACTTCGGGCGGATAGCACTGGTGAGGTACGATGAAGAAATGCAGATCCTTTGAAGTCATACTGCATGGTACCCATTCCATGGGTCCCAACTCTCCAGGTTTAAGAGATTCTTCCTTCAGCTAAAACATGCATGGGAAACCCAAAGTAAGGTCCACCGTGTGACTGGGAAGCGTTTTCAAATGCATCTCAGTTTTTGTCCCCTTTTACACGGGTTCACCATTCCAGACCCTTTACTAACACTCTCTCCACTTGGAGAGTCAGTGCCTTTAACCTCCTGTTTGGCACAGTTTGGAAATTCTGCGCAAGATGAACAGGAATAGTGAGAACCAATCAGAGACTAGCTGTAGGTGTCTGCACGTGCAAATTTAATGCTCATTTCCCACCAGGAAGAGGAATGAACCAAAGGCTCAGCATGCCGTGCCAGAACCAGATTAGGGCCTGAAGCAATCATGTGGGTTTGCGGCCAGATCACAAGAAAGCGAGTTGAAGAAAGGAGCTCAGGGGCACTGTAACTCACAAAACTGCAGAGTTATGAATGACAGCTATCGTCCAAAAATGTATTGAAGTAAGTCTTCGAAGAGGACTTGAAAGCGGGGCAGAATTTCAGGAAAACGATTTCAGGAGGTAGACTGGAATTGCACTTAAAGCATAGGAAAAGAGGCAGAATGTGGACAATGATGCACCTGGCCAAAAAGGGCGTATGCGTTTTTTCCTGAATATATTCAGGAAAAAACGCATACGCCCTTTTTGGCCAACCAAGCAAGCGTGTAAAGGAAATCTGCACTACAATGAAGTCTCACTGCCCCCCGGTCAAAAGGGCCATCTGAAAAAAGTGTAAAATCCAGAAAGGCAGCACAGGTCATGGAGAACACGGAACCTTATTATGCTGATGGGAGGGATGTAAATTGCCAACAGCCATTCTGGAGAAGTGTATGGTGTTTCCTGAAACACGTAGGAAACAAAGCAACACAGCCTATGGCACTTCCACTGATGGTCCTATAGCTTAGGGAAATTAAAATCAAAAACACACAGCCACCCCAAAGTTTGGGACGGCTCTGTTTACAAGAACCTCGTCTACGGTACAAGTTAAATATCCGAGAAAGCACAAAATGGATAAAGAAGTCGTGGTACGTACGTACAATGTAATATCACTCAGCAATGCGATCTACGTCATCAGGCCCGTAGCGGCATAATGAGTGGATTCAGGTACGACGATTCTATGAGAAATAAGTCACACAGAAAAAGAAATATCCTAAGATATCACTAATACACGGAACGTAAACTTGATTAAACATGAACTGAATTACAAAACAGAACAGGGTCTCAAATTTAGAAAACCAACTTATGCTTGCTTATGGGGAAAGGTGAGTTGGGGTGCTGTATAAAACCAGAGATTGAAATTAGCACAGATACCATTCCATAAGGCATATATATAATAGACACGACCTACTCCTTGATCAACGAAATGGACTCAACACCACATGTTCAACGCCTGGGAATATAACTGACAAGTAAGAATCTTAAGACCCATGGATTTATATGTCTCCATAAGGAAATCAAGCGTGTGTACAGCGGCCTAAACGCAGCAGTGAAAATCCGATAAATCCCATTATCAAAATAAATTTCACAAACAAAACACAATGACAGTGAAATAGAGAGCAATTCTTACATAATTCATTCAGGGCTTGTGATGCAACCTGGATTTACCAAATCTACATCCAGAGCTGGGTGAGACATAAGGCTGGACACTTCGGACTGATAGCATTGGTGAGGTTCGGTGAGCAAACGCAGACCCTTTGAAGTCATACTGCATGGTAGCCATTCCATGGGTCCCGACTCTCCAGGTTTAAGGGATTCTTCCTTCAGCTAAAACATGCATGGGAAACCCAGAGTATGGTCCACCGTGAGATTGGGAAACATTTTCAAATGCATCTCAGGTTTTGTACCCTGGTACTCGGGTTCATCGTTCCAGACGCTTTACTAACACTCTCCCCACTTGGAGAGTCAGTGCCTTTAACCTCCTGTTTGGCACAGTTTGCAATTTCTGCGCAAGATGAACAGGAATAGGGAGAACCAATGAGAGACTAGCTGTAGGTGTCTGCACGGGCAAATGGAACGCTCATTTCCCACCTGGAAGAGGAATTAACCAAAGGCTCAGCGTGCCCTGCCGGAACCAGATTAGGGCCTGAAGCAATCCTGCGGTTTTGCGGCCAGCTCACAAGAAAGCGAGTTGAAAAAAGGAGCTCAGGGGCACTGTAATTCACAAACCTGCAGAGTTATGAATCACAGCTATTGTCCAAAAATATATTGAAGTAAGTCTTCGAAGTGGACTTGAAAGCGGGGCAGAATTTCAGGAAAACGATTTCAGGGGGTAGACTGGAATTGCACTTAAAGCATAGGAAAAGAGGCAGAATGTCCACAATGATGCACTTGGCCAAAAAGTTCGTATGGGTTTTTTCCTGAATATATTCATGAAAAAACGCATACGCCCTTTTTGGCCAACCAAGCAAGCATGTAAAGGAAATCTGCACTACAATGAAGTCTCACTGCCCCCCGGTCAAAAGGGCCATCTGAAAAAAGTGTAAAATCCAGAAAGGCAGGACAGGTCATGGAGAACAGGGAGCCTTGTTATGCTGATGGGCGGGATGTAAATTGCCAACAGCCAATCTGGAGAAGTGTATGGTGTTTCCTGAAACACGTAGGAAACAAAGCAACACAGCCTGTGGCACTTCCACTTATGGTCCTATAGCTTAGGGAAATTAAAATAAAAAACACACAGCCACCCCAAAGTTTGGGACGGCTCTGTTTACAAGAACCTCGTCTACGGTTCAAGTTAAATATCCGAGAAAGCAAAAAATGGATAAAGAAGTGGTGGTACGTACGTACAATGGAATATCACTCAGCAATGAGATCTACGTCATCAGGCCTGTAGCGGCATAATGAGTGCATTCAGGTACGACGATTCTACGAGAAATAAGTCACACAGAAAGAGAAACATCATAAGATATCACTAATACACAGAATGTAAACTTGTCTACACATGAACTGATTTAGAAACCAGAACAGGGTCTCAAATTTAGAAAACCAACTTATGCTTGCTTATGGGGAAAGGTGAGTTGGGGTGCTGCATAAAACCAGAGATTGAAATTAGCACAGATACCGTTCCATAAGCCAAATATATAATAAACAAGACCTACTCCTTGCTCAACGAAATGGACTCAACACCCCATATTCAACGCCTGGGAATATACCTGACAAGTAAGAATCTTAAGACCCATGGATTTATATGTCTCCATAAGGAAATCAAGCGTGTGTACAGCAGCCGAAACCCAGCAGTGAAAATGCGATAAATCCCATTATCAAAATAAATTTCACAAACAAAACACAATGACAGTGAAATAGAGAGCAATTCTTAAATAATTCATTCAGGGCTTGTGATGCAACCTGGATTTACCACATCTACACCCAGAGCTGGGTGAGACATAAGGCTGGACACTTCGGGCTGATAGCATTGGTGAGGTTCGGTGAGCAAACGCAGACCCTTTGAAGTCATACTGCATGGTACCCATTCCATGGGTCCCAACTCTCCAGGTTTAAGGGATTCTTCCTTCAGTTAAAACATGCATGGGAATCCCAGAGTATGGTTCACCGTGTGATTGGGAAAGGTTTTCAAATGCATCTCAGGTTTCGTCCCCTGGTACTCGGGTTCACCGTTCCAGACGCTTTACTAACACTCTCCCCACTTGGAGAGTCAGTGCCTTTAACCTCCTGTTTGGCCCAGTTTGCAATTTCTGCGCACGATGAACAGGAATAGGGAGAACCAATGAGAGATTAGCTGTAGGTGTATGCACGGACAAATGGAACGCTCATTTCCCACCAGGAAGTGGAAATAACCAAAGGCTCAGCGTGCCCTGCCGGAACCAGATTAGGGCCTGAAACAATCCTGCGGTTTTGCGGCCAGCTCACAAGAAAGCGAGTTGAAGAAAGGAGCTCAGGGGCACTGTAATTCACAAACCTGCAGAGTTATGAATGACAGCTATCGTCCAAAAATGTATTGAAGTAAGTCTTCGAAGAGGACTTGAAAGCGGGGCGGAATTTCAGGAAAACGATTTCAGGGGGTAGACTGGAATTGCACTTAAAGCATAGGAAAAGAGGCAGAATGTCGACAATGATGCACTTGGCCAAAAAGAGCGTATGCGTTTTTTCCTGAATATATTCAGGAAAAAATGCATACGCCCTTTTTGGCCAACCAAGCAAGCGTGTAAAGAAATCTGCACTACAATGAAGTCTCACTGCCCCCCGGTCAAAAGGGCCATCTGAAAAAGTGTAAAATTCAGAAAGGCAGGACAGGTCATGGAGAACAGGGAGCCTTGTTATGCTGATGGGCGGGATGTAAATTGCCAACAGCCACTCTGGAGAAGTGTATGGTGTTTCCTGAAACACGTAGGAAACACAGCAACACAGCCTATGGCACTTCCACTTAGGGTCCTATAGCTTAGGGAAATTAAAATCAAAAACACACAGCCACCCCAAAGTTTGGGATGGCTCTGTTTACAAGAACCTCGTCTACGGTACAAGTTAAATATATGAGAAAGTAAAAAATGGATAAAGAAGTTGTGGTACGTACGTACAATGGAATATCACTCAGCAATGAAATCTAGGTCATCAGGCCCATAGCGGCATAATGAGTGGATTCAGGTATGACGATTCTACGAGAAATAAGTCACACAGAAAAAGAAACATCATAAGATATCACTAATACACGGAAGGTAAACTTGGCTGCACATGAACTGAATTACAAAACAGAACAGGGTCTCAAATTTAGAAAACCAACTTATGCTTGCTTATGGGGAAAGGTGAGTTGGGGTGCTGCATAAAACCAGAGATTGAAATTAGCACAGATATCGTTCCATAAGCCAAATATATAATAGACAAGACCTACTCCTTGCTCAACGAAATGGGCTCAACACCCCATATTCAACGCTTGGGAATATACCTGACAAGTAAGAATCTTAAGACCCATGGATTTATATGTCTCCATAAGGAAATCAAGCGTGTATACAGCGGCCTAAACGCAGCACTGAAAATCCGATAAATCCCATTATCAAAATAAATTTCAAAAACAAAACACTATGACAGTGAAATAGAGAGCAATTCTTAAATAATTCATTCAGGGCTTGTGATGCAACCTGGATTTACCACATCTACACCCAGAGCTGGGTGAGACATAAGCCTGGACACTTCGGGCTGATTGCATTGCTGAGGTTCGGTGAGCAAACGCAGACCCTTTGAAGTCATACTGCATGGTATCCATTCCATGGGTCCCAACTCTCCAGGTTTAAGGGATTCTTCCTTCAGCTAAAACATGCATGGGAAACCCAGAGTATGGTCCACCGTGTGATTGGGAAACGTTTTCAAATGCATCTCAGGTTTCGTCCCCTGGTACTCGGGTTCACCGTTCCAGACGCTTTACTAACACTCTCCCCACATGGAGAGTCAGTGCCTTTAACCTCCTGTTTGGCACAGTTTGCAATTTCTGCGCAAGATGAACAGGAATAGGGAGAACCAATGAGAGACTAGCTGTAGGTGTCTGCACGGGCTAATGGAACGCTCATTTCCCACCAGGAAGAGGGATTAACCAAAGGCTCAGCGTGCCCTGCCGGAACCAGATTAGGGCCTGAAACAATCCTGCGGTTTTGCGGCCAGCTCACAAGAAAGCGAGTTGAAGAAAGGAGCTCAGGGGCACTGTAATTCACAAACCTGCAGAGTTATGAATGACAGCTATCGTCCAAAAATATATTGAAGTAGGTCTTCGAAGAGGACTTGAAAGTGGGGCAGAATTTCAGGAAAACGATTTCAGGGGGTAGACTGGAATTGCACTTAAAGCATAGGAAAAGAGGCAGAATGTCGACAATGATGCACTTGGCCAAAAAGGGCGTATGCGTTTTTTCCTGAATATATTCAGGAAAAAACGCATACCCCCTTTTTGGCCAACCAAGGAAGCGTGTAAAGGAAATCTGCACTACAATGAAGTCTCATTGCCCCCCGTTCCAAAAGGCCATCTGAAACAGGTGTAAAATCCAGAAAGGCAGGACAGGTCATGGAGAACAGGGAGCCTTGTTATGCTGATGGGCGGGATGTAAATTGCCAACAGCCACTCTGGAGAAGTGTATGGTGTTTCCTGAAACACGTAGGAAACAAAGCAACACAGCCTATGGCACTTCCACTTAGGGTCCTATAGCTTAGGGAAATTAAAATCAAAAACACACAGCCACCCCAAACTTTGGGACGGCTGTGTTTACAGGAACCTCATCTACGGTACAAGTTAAATATCTGAGAAAGCAAAAAATGGATAAACAAGTTGTGGTACGTACGTACAATGGAATATCACTCAGCAATGAGATCTACGTTATCAGGCCCATAGCGGCATAATGAGTGGATTCAGGTACGACGATTCTACGAGAAATAAGTCACATAGAAAAAGAAACATCATAAGTTATCACTAATACACGGAAGGTAAACTTGTCTACACATGAACTGAATTACAAAACAGAACAGGGTCTCAAATTTAGAAAACCAACTTATGCTTGCTTATGGGGAAAGGTGAGTTGGGGTGCTGCATAAAACCAGAGATTGAAATTAGCACAGATATCGTTCCATAAGCCAAATATATAATAGACAAGACCTACTCCTTGCTCAACGAAATGGACTCAACACCCCATATTCAACGCCTGGGAATATATCTGACAAGTAAGAATCTTAAGACCCATGGATTTATATGTCTCCATAAGGAAATCAAGCGTGTGTACAGCGGCCTAAACGCAGCAGTGAAAATCCGATAAATCCCATTATCAAAATAAATTTCAAAAACAAAACACAATGACAGTGAAATACAGAGCAATTCTTAAATAATTCATTCAGGGCTTGTGATGCAACCTGGATTTACCACCTCTACACCCAAAGCTGGTTGAGACATAAGGCTGGACACTTCAGGCTGATTGCAATGGTGAGGTTCGGTGAGCAAACGCAGACCCTTTGAAGTCATACTTCATGGTAGCCATTCAATGGGTCCCAACTCTCCAGGTTTAAGGGAATCTTCCTGCAGCTAAAACATGCATGGGAAACCCAGAGTATGGTCCACCGTGTGATTGGGAAACGTTTTCAAATGCATCTCAGGTTTCGTCCCCTGGTACTCGCGTTCACCGTTCCAGACGCTTTACTAACACTCTCCCCACTTGGAGAGTCAGTGCCTTTAACCTCCTGTTTGGCACAGTTTGCAATTTCTGCGCAAGATGAACAGGAATAGGGAGAACCAATGAGAGACTAGCTGTAGGTGTCTGCACGGGCAAATGGAACGCTCATTTCCCACCAGGAAGAGGGATTAACCAAAGGCTCAGCGTGCCCTGCCGGAACCAGATTAGAGCCTGAAACAATCATGCGGTTTTGCGGCCAGCTCACAAGAAAGCGAGTTGAAGAAAGGAGCTCAGGGGCACTGTAATTCACAAACCTGCAGAGGGATGAATGACAGCTATCATCCAAAAATGTATTGAAGTAAGTCTTCGAAGAGGACTTGAAAGCGGGGCAGAATTTCAGGAAAACGATTTCAGGGGGTAGACTGGAATTGCACTTAAAGCATAGGTAAAGAGGCAGAATGTCGACAATGATGCACATGGCCAAAAAAGGCGTATACGTTTTTCCCTGAATATATTCAGGAAAAAACGCATATGCGCTTTTTGGCCAACCAAGCAAGCATGAAAAGGAAATCTGCACTACAATGAAGTCTCACTGCCCTCCGGTCAAAATGGCCATCTGAAAAAAGTGTAAAATCCAGAAAGGCAGGACAGGTCATGGAGAACAGGGAGCCTTGTTATGCTGATGGGCGTGATGTACATTGCCAACAGCCACTCAGGAGAAGTGTATGGTGTTTCCTGAAACACGTAGGAAACAAAGCAACACAGCCTATGGCACTTCCACTTAGGGTCATATAGCTTAGGGAAATTAAAATCAAAAATACACAGCCACCCCAAAATTTGGAATGGCTCGGTTACAAGAACCTCGTCTACGGTACAAGTTAAATATCTGAGAAAGCAAAACATGGATAAAGAAGTTGTGGTACGTACGTACAATGGAATATCACTCAGCAATGAAATCTGTGTCATCAGGCCCCTAGCGGCATAATGAATTGATTCAAGTACGATGATTCTACGAGAAATAATCACACAGAAAAAGAAAGATCATAAGATATCACTGATACACGGAACGTAAAGTTGGCTACACATGAACTGAATTACAAAACAGAACAGGGTCTCAAATTTAGAAAACCAACTTATGCTTGCTTATGGGGAAAGGTGAGTTGGGGTGCTGCATAAAACCAGAGATTGAAATTAGTACAGATACCATTCCATAAGCCAAATATATAATACATAAGACCTACTCCTTGCTCAACGAATTGGACACAACACCCCTTATTCAACGCCTGGGAATATACCTGACAAGTAAGAAACTTAAAACCCATGGATTTATATGTCTCCATAAGGAAATCAAGCATGTGTACAGCGGCCTAAACACAACAGTGAAAATCCGATAAATCCCATTATCAAAATAAATTTCAAAAACAAAACACAATGACAGTGAAATAGAGAGCAATTCTTAAATAATTCATTCAGGGCTTGTGTTGCAACCTGGATTTACCACATCTACACCCAGAGCTGGGTGAGACATAAGGCCGGACAGTTTGGGCTGATTGCATTGGTGAGGTTCGGTGAGCAAATGCAGACCCTTTGAAGTCATACTTCATGGTACCCATTCCATGGGTCCCAACTCTCCAGGTTTAAGGGATTCTTCCTTCAGCTAAAACATGCATGGGAAACCCAGAGTATGGTCCACCGTGTGATTGGGAAACGTTTTCAAATGCATCTCAGGTTTCGTCCCCTGGTTCTCGGGTTCACCATTCCAGACGCTTTACTAACACTCTCCCCACATGGAGAGTCAGTGCCTTTAACTTCCTGTTTGGCACAGTTTGCAATTTCTGCGCAAGATGAACAGGAATAGGGAGAACCAATGAGAGACTAGCTGTAGGTGTCTGCACGGGCAACTGGAACGCTCGTTTCCCACAAGAAAGGGGAAATAGCCAAAGGCTCAGCGTGCCCTGCCAGAACCAGATTAGGGCCTGAAGCAATCCTGCCGTTTTGCGGCCAGCTCACAAGAAAGCGAGTTGAAGAAAGGAGCTCAGGGGCACTGTAATTCACAAACCTGCAGAGTTATAAATGACAGCTATCATCCAAAAATATATTGAAGTAAGGCTACTAAGAGGACTTGAACGTGGGGCAGAATTCCAGGACTACGATTTCAGGAGGTAGAAGGGAAATCCTCTGAAAGTATAGGAAAAGAGTCAGAATGTCGACAATGTTGCACTTGGTCAAAAAGGGCATATGCGTTTTTTCCAGGGCCCTCATTAAAGAGGGTAGGAGGCTCCCAGTATGCTTCAGTGGCCAACAGAAGACCCACGTCGCCAAGGCGACGTGAGCCAGCCATGCAGGAGTGACCTCACATCAGAGAGCCCACCTCACAGAAGGCTAAGGAACCCAGGAAGGATCAGACCCTCACCAGAGTGCCCACAACAGCAAGGGGCTGGGAACCAGGCAGGAGTGTCCTCACACCCGTGGGACCACATCATCGAAAGTTGAGGTACCCAGCACATGTGGCCTCAAACCAGAGGACCCACATCACCATGGGTCTCGGAGCGAGGCAGGCAGGATTAACCTCCCAACACATGGCCCATTGTATAAAAAAGGTGAGGAATCCAGCCGTTGGAACATCCCAGCAGGCGGCCCAGATCACCGAGGCTATGGGATCCAGGCAGTGATGAACTCACAACAGAGGGCCCTCATCGTGATACTGTAAGCAACCCAGCCGTTGTGACCTCAGAGCACAAGGCCCACATCCCCATGGGGGAGGGAACCAAGCAGGAGTGTCATCGCACCAGTGGGCACACATCAGAAAATGTGGGGAGCCCAGCAGTTAGGGCCAGACGCCAGAGGGCCCTCATCACTGAGGAGAGGAGGCTCCCAGCAAGCTCCAACTGCTACCAGAGGGCTGACGTCGCCAATGCGGTGTGTGCCAGCCAGGCAGGAGTGACCTCAGAGCAGAGGGCCAACCACACAAAAGTGTGAGGAACCCAAAGAGGATCAGACTCTCACCAGAGGGCCCACATCACCAAGGGAATGGAAACCAGGCAGGAGTGTCCTCACACCAGTGGGGCCACATCACCGAAATGTGATGGACCCAGCACACGTGGCCTCAAACTAGAGGACACACATCACCAAGGGGCTGGGAGTGAGGCAGGCAGGAGGAGCCTCAAAACAGAGGGCCCATAGAATAAAAAAGGTGAGGAATCCCGCAGTTGGAACCTCCCAGCAGGCGGCCAGGAGCAGCGAGGATATGGGATCCAGGCCTGACTGAACACAAAACAGAGGGCCCTCATCATGAAACTGTGAGCAACCCAGCCGTTGGGACCTCAGAGCAGAAGGCCCACATTCCCATGTGGTTGGGAACCTGGCAGGAGTGTACTCGCACCACAGGGCGCACATTAGAGAATTTTGGGAGCCCAGAAGTTAGGGCCTGACGCCAGAGGGCCCTCATCACCGAGGAGAGGAAGCTCCCAGCGGGCTCCAACTGCCACAAGAGGTCCGACGTTGCCAAGGTGGGGTGTGCCAGCCAGGCAGCAGTGACCTCACAGCAGAGGGTCCACCTCACAGAAGGGTGAGGAACCCAGCCAGGATCAGACTCTCACCAGAGGGCCCACATCACCAAGGGGATAGGAACCAGGCAGGAGTGTCCTCACACCAGTGGGGCCACATCATCGAAAGGTGAGGGACCCAGCACACGTAGCCTCAAACCAGAGGACACACATCACCAAGGGGCTGGGAGTCAGGCAGGCAGGAGGAGTCTCAAAACAGAGGGCCCATAGAAGAAAAAAGGTGAGGAATCCCGCAGTTGGAACATCCCCGCAGGCAGCCAGGAGCAGCGAGGCTATTGGATCCAGGGCGGAGTGAACTCACACCAGAGGACCCTCATCATGAAACTGAGCAACCCACCGTTGGGACCTCAGAGCAGAAGGCCCACATTCCCATGGGGTTGGGAACCTGGCAGGAGTGTAGTCGCACCACAGGGCGCACATCAGAAAATTTTGGGAGCCCAGGAGTTAGGGTCTGACGCCAGAGGGCCCTCATTACCGAGGGGTGGAGACCCCCAGCAGGCACCAACTCCCAACTGAGGGCCCACGTCGCCAAGGTGATGTGTGCCAGCCAGGCAGGAGTGACCTCACAGCAGAGGGTCTACCTCACAGAAGGGTGAGGAAACCAGCCAGGATAAGACTCTCACCAGAGAGCCCACATCACCAAGGGGATCGGAAAAAGGCAGCAGTGTCCTCACACCAGTGTGGCCACATTATAGAAAGGTGAGGAACCCAGCACATGTGGCCTAAACCAGAGGACCCACATTTCCAAGGTGCTCCGAGTGAGGCAAGCAGGAGTAGCCTAACAACACAGGGCCCACAGAATAAAAAATGTGAGGAATCCAGCAGTTTGAACCTCCCAGCAGGTGGCCCAGAGCACGGAGTCTATGGGATCCAGGCCACAGTGAACTCACAGCAGAGGGCCCACATCATGAAACTGTGAGCAACCCAGCCGGTGGAACCTCAGAGCAGAAGACCCACATCCCCATGGGGATAGGAACCTCGCAGGAGTGTCCTCGCACAACTTAACACGTATCAGAAAATGTGGGAACCCAGCAGTTAGGGCCTGACGCCAGAGGGCCCTCATCACCGAGGAGAGGAGGCTACCAGCAGGCTCCAAATGCCACCAGAGGGCCGACGTCACCAAGGCAATGGGAGCAAGCCAGGCAGGAGTTACCTCACAGCAGAGGGCCCACCTCACAGAAGTGTGAGGAACCCAACCAGGATCAGACTCTAACCAGAGGGCCCACATCACCAAGGGGATGGAAACCAGGCAGGAGTGTCCTCACACCAGTGGGGCCACATCAGCCAAAGGTGAGGAACACAGCACATGTGGCCTCAAATAAGGGGACACACATCACGAAAGGGCTGGGAGTGAGGCATGCAGGAGGAGACTCACAACAGAGGGCCCATAGAATAAAAAGGTGAGGAACCCCACAGTTGGAAGCTCCAAGCAGGTGGCCCAGAGCACCGAGGCTATGGGATCCATGCCGGAGTGAACTCACAGCAGAGGGCCCACGTTCTGACACTGTGAGCAACCCAGCCGTTGGGACCACAGAGCAGAAAGCCAACATCCCCATGGGCATGGGACCCCGGCAGGAGTGTACTCGCACGACAGGGCGCACATCAGGAAATTTTGGGAGCCCATGAGTTAGGGCCTGACGCCAGAGGGCCCTCATTACCAAGGGGAGGAGACTCCCAGCAGGCACCAACTCCCAACTGAGGGCCCACATCGCCAAGGTGACGTGTGCCAGCCAGGCAGGAGTGACCTCACAGCAGAGGGTCTACCTCACAGAAGGGTGAGGAATCCAGCCAGGATCAGGCTCTCACCAGAGGGCCCCCATCACCAAGTGGATGGGAACCAGGCAGGAGTGTCCTCACACCAGTGGGGCCACATCAATAAAGGTGAGGAAACCGGCACATGTGGCCTCAAACCAGAGGACCTACATCACAAAGGGGCTGGGAGTGAGTCAGGAAGGAGGAGCATGAAAACACAGAACCCAAAGAATAGAAAAGGTAAGGAATTCAGCAGTAGGAACCTCCCAGCAGGCGGCTCAGAGCACAGACTCTATGGGATCTAGGCCTGAGTGAACTAACACCAGAGAGCCAACATCATGAAACGGTGAACAACACAGGTGTTGGGACCTTAGAGCAGAAGGCCCACATGCCCATGGGGATGGGAACCTGGCAGGAGTGCCCTCGCACCACTTAGGACGTATCAGAAAATGTGGGAACCCAGCAGTTAGGGCCTGATGCCAGAGGGCCTCATCACCGAGGGGAGGAGGCTCCCAGCAGGCTCCAACTGCCACCAGAGGTCCGACTTCGCCAAGGCGGGGTGTGCTAGCCAGGCAGGAGTGACCTCAGAGAAGAGGGCCCACCTCACAGAAGTGTGAGGAACCCAACCAGGATCAGACTCTCGCCGGAGGGACCACATCACCAAGGGGATGGGAAGCAGGCAGGAGTGTCCTCACACCAGTGGGGCCACATCATCAAAAGATGAGGAAACCATCACATGTGGCCTCAAACCAGAGGACACACATCACCAAGGGGCTGGGAGTGAGGCAGGTGTCTGGAGGGGCACATTTAACTCTAATTTCCCACCAGGAAGAGGAATTCACCAAAGGCTCAGAGTGCCGTGCCACACCCTGATTACGGCCTGAAGCAAACCTGTGGTTTTGTGGCCAGCTTTCAAGGAAGCGAGTTAAGAAAGGAAATCACGGGCACTGTAATTCACAAACCTGCAGAGTTATAAATGACAGCTATTGGCAAAAATATATTGAAGTAAGTCTGCAAAGAGGACTTGAAAACGAGGCAGAATTGAGGAATCATATTTCAGGAGGTAGATTGGAATTGCATTTAAAACACGTGAAAAGCGGCAGATCTTTGACAGTGATGCACTTGGACGAACAGTGCGTATACATTTTTTCCTGAATATATTCAGGAAAAAACGCATATGCCCTTTTTGGCCAACCAAGCACTCGAGCAATGGAAATCCGTACTACAATGAAGTCTCATTTCCCATTCGTCAAAAGGGCCATCTGAAAAAAGTGTAAAAACCAGAAACACAGGACAGGCCATGGAGAACAGGGAGCCTTGTTATGCTGATGGGCGGGATGTAAATTGCCAACAGACACTCTGGAGATGTTTATGGTGTATCCTGAAACATCTGAAAAACAAAGCTACGGAGACTAGGGCACTTCCACTTTTGGCCCTATAGCTTAGGAAAATTAAAATCAACAAGACACAGCCAACACAAAATTTAGGGCTGCTGTGTTTACAAGAACCTCGAGTCCAGTACAAATTAAATATCCCAGAAAGAAAAAAATGGATAAAGGAGTTGTGCTACTTACGTACAATGGAATATCACTCAGCAATGAAATCAATGTCATCAGGCCTGTAGCAGCAAATTGAGTGGATTTAAGTATGATGATTCTAAGAGAAATATGTCACACAGAGAAAGATAATTATCATAAGATATCACTAATAGAGGGAGTGTAAACTTGGCTACACATAAACTGAATTACAAAACCGAACAGTCTCACATTTAGATAAAAACTTATGCTTGCTTAAGGGGAAAGTTGAGTTGGGGTGCTGTATAAAACCAGAGCTTGAAATTAGCACACATACCATTCCATAAGCCAAATATGTAATAGACAAGACCTACTCTTTGCTCAACGAAATAGACTCATCCATGGTGTATCACCTCACACCTGTTAGAATGGGCATCATCAGAAAATCTACAAACAACAAATGCTGGAAAGGGTGTGGAGATAAGGAACCCTCTTCCACTATTGTTGGGAATGTAAATTGATACAGTCACTGTGGAGAACATTATGGAGTTTCTTATAAAACTAAGAATAGAATTACCATATGATCCAGCAATCCCACTACTGGGCATATACCCAGACAAAACCATAAATCAAAAAGAGACATTCACCTCAATGTTCATTGCATCACTATTTACAATATCCAGGTAATGGAAGCAACCTAAATGCCCACAGACAGACGAATGCATAAAGATGTGGTACAAATATAAAATGGAATATTACTAAGCCATAAAAAGGAATGAAATTGGGTCATTTGTAGAGACGTTGATGGATCTAGAGACTGTCATACAGAGTGAAGTAAGTCAGAAATAGAAAAACAAATCTTGTATATTAATGCATATATGTGGAACCTAGAAAAATTTTACAGATGAACCTTCTTTTAAGGCAGAAATAGAGCAACAGATGTAGACAACAAACGTATGGACAACAAGGGGGGAAAGCTGTTGGGGGGTGGTGGTGGGAGGATTGAGAGATTGGGATTGGCATGTATACATTTATATGTATAAAATAGATAACCAAAAAGAACCTGCTGTATAAAAAAATAAAATAAAATTCAAAATTACAAAAAGTAAAACAGAAAAAATATTCTTCCCTTCACATACATGTATTTATATGAATAAATTATTTCCATGCTTATATCTGTAAATACAAAAAAGAGGAATAAAATCTACCTTGAACCAAAAATGAAAAAAAGAAAAAAAAAAACAGAACCCACCAGTTACACAGAGGAAAACCGTATCAGGGCACTTGCTCCAGTTGTAAACAATTCTGTAGTTGGCCAGTGGTGGGGAATCATCTCCCATTCAGCCAGCAGGCCCCACGCAACAAGCGTCCTCATTGCAAAGCTGGGGGACCGTGCCAAGGCATCTGTGAGTAAATGTGGGCCGAGCCCCAGGCCAGCTGCTGCTGAAATGTTCCCACCCTTCCCAGGTAAAACACCTGAATATGTACAAGGACTTGAAAGCCTAGAGGAAGGGCCATGGAGCCACATGAGCGACAGCATGCCAGCCGATTTGGTGCCTGCAGGCCAGCCAGGATGGTCCTGGCCCTGGGTACTCTTCTGGAAGCTTTCCATTTCCCTGCCTGAGATACCCCTGCTGTCCGGGCCCCCACTGCTTTCTTCCTCACTCACCTCTGCCCAGGGAGAAATTCCAGAGGCAGGTATGGGTGGCACATCCTCTTCTTTAGCAGGTGGCATCTTGGTAAATGCTGCAGAAAATCCAGCAGAGCCCCACTCACACTGGGCCACCCACAAAGCCGTGGCCTCTCATTCCCTCCCACCTGTCCAGCCCCGAGGCTGCTGACAGGGCAGAGAAAATGGCGTCAGGCACAGCTGCAGGGGCTCTTGCTGCCTGGAGCGGTGTTTATATTGATCTCAAACAGGCACACCTGGGGAGGGCTGGCCGGCACGGTCAGGCTTCCCAGGCCAGCCAATAATCACCCCTCAGGCGCTCACAGTTGCAGAAACTGGAACTTGCTGAATCGGCCAGGTCCAAGGAACAGGTGTGGGCTCCTGAGAGTCAGGATAGACAAGGGGTTGCAGCTCTGGCTTGTTTTCTAATTATATTATCTGGCCCATGAGTGGGAGACAACTTCAAGAAAACCCTCTCCTAATGAGAGGAACCCAGGAGTCAGGGAGAGGAGGGGTGGGTGGTGGGTGGAGACAGAGGCCTGGTGCCCCGGGTGCAGTGGAAGTCTCTGGAAGACCAGGTGGAGGGAGGCCACACAGAGTGATGCCCAGGGTCACAGACCTGTTGGAGCTGCTGTTTCTTAGTTCAAGTCCTGCTCTGAGGTGCTCTGTGTCAGATCTGAGTGACAGGTGAGCTGGAAGTGCTCTGCAATGAGGGCGATGTGCACGGTACCTGTGTGCCCAGCCCTGCCAGGGTAACTGCAAGGGTAGCTCTGTATCCTGGGAGGGGCCTGACCATGAGAGCCCCATGGGCTGCAGGGGAACTTGCCAGGGGAACCCCATATCCTGGGAGGGGTCTGAACAGGAGAGCACCGTGGGCTGCGGTGGGGGTGGGGTACCTGCCCAGGTGAGCTCCATATCCTGGGATTGGCCTGACCTCGAGAGCCCCATGGGCTGCTGGAGTCCTGGTAAAGGATGCCAGGACAGTCAGTGAAGCCACCGAGGATATACCTCCAGTAGTTCCTAAATCCTACACCCTGCTGGTCATTCTACCAACCACCGGGACATGGTATTCTGTATTAGTCTTCAATGATGCCTTCTTTTGTATTCTATTAGTCCCAGAGTCACAAGAAATTTTGGCTTGTGAGTGGCAGGACTCAACATACAACTAAAACAATACTTCTGGGCCGTGTTGCCCCAAGGGTTCAAAAATTCCCACACCATCTTTGGGGAAAGCTCAGTTAAAGACCTAAAAGTTCTACCTCTGGAAAAGGAAACACTCCTTCAATATGCAGACGACATTCTGATCGCCAGCCCTACTAAGGAGACCTCTGAACTACCAAGCCAATAAAGGATAGAAGTTGTCAAATAAAAAGCTCAAATATCACAGACTACGGTGACCTGCCTGGGCTTCATTCTCACAGAAGGTCGGAGAAGCCCATCTCAGGAAAGGGAAGAAACAATTTACAGCCTTACCCATTTCTAAAACTAGAAGACAGCTTAGGGGTTCCTGGGGAGGCCAGGGTTGGTGCTTCTGGATCCCTAACTACAGTCTACTAGCTGGGCCTCTATATGAAACACTGAAAGGAAAAGATGATGATCCTTTTGAATAGAATCCAGAAGTGGCCTTTCAAGAATGGAAAGAGCAGTCAATTCAGACCCTTGCCCTGGAACTCCCTAATTTAGCTAAACCCTTTGACCTTTACATTCCTGGTGAATGGTGAATTGCTATTGGAGTATTAGTGCAAAAACTGGGACCACTTGAAATGGAACAATGCAAGAATGCCATCCCGGTAGGATAAACTACGGTCACCAATGGGTTTGGCCCACCGCCACATCTGGCCAAGATACTGGCGGTATCTGAAAACCTGGAAATCAGCAGCAAAAAAGGCCACCTCCCTCCTAAGGGAAAAGGACCCCACGTGGTGACCCTAAGCCCCAACCATGCCCTGAAGTTGCAGGGTTTGCTCCGTGGGCACACTGACCTCGAGTGAGGAGGCCCTCCAACTCCAACCTCCAGAGAGATAACCGGGGTAAAGGGGCACCATGACGACTCATGTGACCATCACTTGACCTGGAGTTTCTCTCATAAAACAACAAGAGTGTGTCCCAAAAGAGTAGACTACTGCTTGCAGGACTTACTGCACCCAGAGCGGACCTAATAATCTTGGCGGGGGAAACGTATATCACGCTGTCACCATAGAAGAGCCTACAGACACTGTGATGATGGTGGCCAATAAGACCAGCTGGACTCCTGTTTACTTCAAAAGGCTGTTGACTCATTGGCCATCATGGTCCTTCATCACCACTGACCCTGGGCTGTCTGGGAGTTGAGCAGGCAGGGTCCTGACACCTGGTGCTCTTTTTACGTTAATTCAGGGGCCTAATTGAAGAAAGTGCAGACTACTGGTCAGAGCATCTAGGCTGGCAGAAACGGTCAGCCTAAGGTGGCCGAACAAATGCAGGGCGGGGTGAAACTGGACCTCACAGCGTCACTGCACATCTCCTTCCTGGACCCTTAAAGGTCATTAGAATCTATAACGCTTCCAATACTGGTGCTCAGGCAGAGGAGCGGGGAGGCAGGAGGCCTGGGGACAATCAACGTCACCTGGAGGCTGCTGGGGAGAAGTTCTGACCCTCGCCCACGGGTATGAGGGCTCCTAACTCAGCACTCAGCAGTTACAGAAGAAGGGTCTGCACCCTCAGCACTCTAAGAATGAGGAAGGGGAAAAAAGGCAGAAGAGGGCTTTTTCCCAGGCAAAGCCCCTTAAAAATCCCTGGGAGATAAAAATAGAATCTGGGCAATAAAATAAAGTCTTACCTTTTTTATCCTTTGTGCTTTGTCTAATTTCACATGCTCCTAGGGTCCCGCATACAGAGGTTCAACAGCCGGCACTTCAGACCAGACTTCCTAGTGCGGAATGGCTGGGTCGACACCTCAGCTCCTGGGACACAGTGCACACTCTGCGATATAGAGCCTGAGCTGCAGCCAACCGGGCCCTCGAGAGCTCCGCCCCCTCCCTCCCACTGACTCTGACAGGATCTCTACACAGCAGCCCAGCCCACAGCCCACGGGGTAGCACATGCTCTCACCTCTCCATTCTCTGATCAAAATATAAAGTTTCCTTTGCTTCTGAACCAAACTCAGTCTCAATCTGTTGCCTCCAATGACACTGGGCAGGGGGAAACTTGTTGGGATCCACTCTGGAGGATCAGTAACAGAAATTGAGAACATTGTAACTTCAATGAACAGATGTTTGAGCCAAACTGTAATTAACATAGAACAGTGTATAAGGCTCGGGTAAAATAAGATGTTTCTAACACTCCCATTTGATATTTCCATCACTTTATTAGAAGCAAGTTCAGTGAAAAGGTTTGTCTTATTTGTCAGGTCAATATTAGAGAAACGAAGTGATTTCTTTCCAAGGATGTACATCTAATAATCTTGGTTAAAGCTTCAATCTTGTTTTAAATGCTTTTCCATTGAAAATGATACCTCTCTTTCAGCTCCCCCAATTCTGAGAAGTATAAAATCTTATAATTTATTATTACCAAAGGGGAAAGGTGGGAGGAGGGATAAATTAACAGTTTGGGATTAACACATACACACTGCTATGTATAAAATCGATCGTCAACAAGGAACTACTGTATAGCACCGGGAACTACACTCAATATTTTACAATAACCTATAAGGGGAAATCATCTGAAAAAGAATAGATATTTTTATTGACATCATCTATTCATGACAGTTAAAATGGAACGTAAGGGAAGCCGGTGGTGAGTGCTTCTGACCCTGAAGACTTCAATCATCTAAAGTTTGGACTCTGCCTACTTCCCAAGGCCCTTAATGAACATATGTGTAGCCGTAGCTTAAAAAATTCCCCAGTTTGGGTTGTGGAGAGACACTGATTTTGTAAAAGCCCTGGTGTTCTCCTCACATGAATGGGACCCTTCCTACAGCTAAAACATGCCTGTCACACCCAGAGGATGGTATACCGTCTGATCGGGAAGAGTTTGGAAAAGGCATCTCATCTCCTCATCTCCTGGTGCTCGGGTTCACCCCTCCAGCGTCTTTACGAACAGTCTCCCCACTTGGAGATGTCAGCACTGTCAACATCCTGTTGCAGACAGTTTGGAATTTGTCCAGAGGATGAAGCAGAAGGAGGAGGAACAATGAGAGACAAGTCCTAGGTGTTCGGACAGGCACATGTCACTCTTATTTCCAATCAGGAAGACGAATTGACCAAAGGCTAGGGTTGCCCATGGAAACAGAATAGGGCTTGAGGAAATTCCGCTGCTTTGTGGCCAGTTCCCATAAACACAAGTTGAAAAATGGAACTCAGGGACACTAAAATTCACGAAACTGCAGAGTTGAAAATATCTATCACTGAAAAATGTCTTGAGGAAAGTCAGAGGAAAGGACTTGTAAGCAACGGAGAATGGCAGGAAAGGGATTGGAAGAGGTAGAAAGGACTCGCCATTAAGCACAAGAAAAGGGGCTGAACATTGCCAACATTGCAATTGGCCAAAAAGGGTGTATGCGTCTTTTTCTGTATGTATTCAAGAAAAGGGCATACACTTTTTTAGCCAACCAAACAGGTGGGCACTGGAAATCAATCCTACAAAACATATCACTTCGCATCAGTCAGAAGAGCCTTCCTCATAAAGTGTAAACACCAGAAATGCAGGACAGGGCAAGGAGAAAATGGAGCCCTGTGAGGCTTATACTGGAAATGTATATTGCCAACGGTCACTCTGGAGAAGTGTATTGTGTTTACTAAAGCATCTAAAAAATGAGCTACAGAGCACAGGGCACTTGCACTCATGGATGTATATCTTGGGAAAGACAAAAATCGAGAGGACACAGGCACCCCAATGTATACCGCCTCACTGTTTAAAATATCCTCGATTAGGATATAACTTAAATGTCTCTGCAGGGAAAAAATGGATACAGATGTGGTGCTTATGTAGAGTGGAATATGACTCAGCCTGGAAATCAATGCAATATGGCCACTTGTAACAACTCCAGAGGAGTTACATATGATCATTCAAAGTCACAGAATTCAAAAAGAAAAAGACATACTATATCACTAATACATGGAATGTAAACTTGGCTACACATGAACTGAATTACAAAACAGAACAGGGTCTCAAATATAGAAAACCAAATTAGTTTTGCTTAAGGTTAAAGGTGACTTGGGGTGCTGCATAAAACCAGAGATTGAAATTAGCACAGATACTGTTCCATAAGCCAAATATGTAATAGTCAAGACCTACTGCTTGCTCAACAAAATGGACTCAACACCCCATATTTAATGCCTAGGATTATACCTGACTAGTAAGAATCTTAAGACCCATGGATTTATATGTCTCCGTAAGAGAATCAAGCGTGTGTACAGCGGCATGAACACAGCAGTGAAAATACGATAAATCCCATTATCAAAATAAATTACAGAAAAAAAAACACAATGACAGTGAAATAGAGAGCAATTCTTACATAATTCATTCACGGCCTGTGATGCAACCTGGATTTACCACATCTACACCCAGAGCTGAGTGAGACATAAGGCTGGACACCAGGCTGATAGCATTGGTGAGGTTCGGTGAGCAAATGCAGACCCCTTGAAGTACCCATTCCATGGGTCCCAACTCTCCAGGTTTAAGGGATTCTTCCTTCAGCTAAAACATGCATGGGAAACCCACAGTATGGTGCACCATGTGACTGAGAAACGTTTTCCTATGCATCTCAGGGTTCATCCCCTTTTACATGGGTTCAACATTCCAGGCGCTTTACTAACACTCTCCCCCCTTGGAGAGTCAGTGCCTTTAACCTCCTGTTTGGCACAGTTTGCAATTTCTGCGCAAGATGAACAGGAATAGGGAGAACCAATGAGAGACTAGCTGTAGGTGTCTGCACGGGCAAATGTAATGCTCATTTCCCACCAGGAAGAGGAATTAACGAAAGGCTCAGCATGCCATGCTGGTACCAGATTAGGGCCTGAAGCAATCCTGCGGTTTTGGGGCCAGCTCACAAGAAAGCGAGATGAAGAAAGGAGCTCAGGGGCACTGTAATTCACAAACCTGCAGAGTTATGAATGACAGCTATCGTCCAAAAATGTATTGAAGTAAGTCTTCGAAGAGGACTTGAAAGCGGGGCAGAATTTCAGGAAAACGATTTCATGGGGTAGACTGGAATTGCACTTAAAGCATAGGAAAAGAGGCAGAATGTCCACAATGATGCACCTGGCCAAAAAGGGCGTATGCGTTTTTTCCTGTATATATTCAGGAAAAAATGCATACGCACTTTTTGGCCAACCAAGCAAGCGTGTAAAGGAAACCTGCACTACATTGAAGTCTCACTGCCCCCCGGTCAAAAGGGCCATCTGAAACAAGTGTAAAATCCAGAAAGGCAGGACAGGTCATGGAGAACAGGGAGCCTTGTTATGCTGATGGGCGGGATGTAAATTGCCAACTGCCACTGTGGAGAACTGTACCGTGTTCCCTGAAACACTTAGGAAACAACGCAACACAGCCTATGGCACTTCCACTTATGGTCCTATAGCTTAGGGAAATTAAAATCAAAAACACACAGCCACCCAAAAGTTTGGGACGGCTCTGTTTACAAGAACCTCAAGTACGGTACAAGTTAAATATCCGAGAAAGCAAAAAATGGATAAAGAAGTTGTGGTACGTACAATGGAATATCACTCAGCAATGAGATCTACGTCATCAGGCCCGTAGCGGCATAATGAGTGGATTCAGGTACGACGATTCTACGAGAAATAAGTCACACAGAAAAAGAAACATCGTAAGATATCACTAATACATGGAACGTAAACTTGGCTACACATGAACTGAATTACAAAACAGAGCAGGGTCTCAAATTTAGAAAACCAACTTATGCTTGCTTATGGGGAAAGGTGAGTTTGGGTGCTGCATCAAACCAGAGATGGAAATTAGCACAGATACCGTTCCATAAGCCAAATATATAATAGACAAGACCTACTCCTTGCTCAAAGAAATGGACTCAACACCCCATATTCAACGCTTGGGAATATACCTGACAAGTAAGAATCTTAAGACCCATGGATTTATATGTCTCCATAAGGAAATCAAGCGTGTGTACAGCGGCCTAAACGCAGCAGTGAAAATCCGATAAATCCCATTATCAAAATAAATTTCAAAAACAAAACACAATGACAGTAAAATAGAGAGCAATTCTTAAATAATTCATTCAGGGCATGTGATGCAACCTGGATTTACCACATCTACACCCAGAGCTGGGTGAGACATAAGGCTAGACACTTCGGGCTGATAGCATTGGTAGGTACGGTGAGCAAACGCAGACCCTTTGAAGTCATACTGCATGGTACCCATTCCATGGTTCCCAAGTCTCCAGGTTTAAGGGATTCTTCCTTCAGCTGAAACATGCATGGGAAACCCAGAGTATGGTCCACCGTGTGATTGGGAAACGTTTTCAAATGCATCTCAGGTTTCGACCCCTGATACTCGGGTTCACCGTTCCAGGCGCTTTACTAACACTCTCCCCACTTGGAGAGTCAGTGCCTTTAACCTCCTGTTTGGCACAGTTTGCAATTTCTGCGCAAGATGAACAGGAATAGGGAGAACCAATGAGAGACTAGCTGTAGGTGTCTGCACGGGCAAATGGAACGCTCATTTCCCACAAGGAAGAGGAATTAACCAAAGGCTCAGCGTGCCCTGCTGGAACCAGATTAGGGCCTAAAGCAATCCAGCAGTTTTGCGGCCAGCTCACAAGAAAGCGAGTTGAAGAATGGAGCTCAGGGGCACTGTAATTCACAAACCTGCAGAGTTATGAATGACAGCTATCGTCCAAAAATGTATTGAAGTAAGTCTTCGAAGTGGACTTGAAAGCGGGGCAGAATTTCAGGAAAACGATTTCAAGGGGTAGGCTGGAATTGCACTTAAAGCATAGGAAAGACTCCGAATGTCGACAATGATGCACTTGGCCAAAAAGGGCGTATGCGTTTTTTCCTGAATATATTCAGGAAAAAACGCATACGCCCTTTTTGGCAAGCCAAGCAAGCATGTAAAGGAAATCTGCACTACAATGAAGTCTCACTGCCCCCGGGTCAAAAGGACCATCTGAAAAAAGTGTAAAATCCAGAAAGGCAGCACAGGTCATGGAGAACAGGGAACCTTATTATGCTGATGGGAGGGATGTAAATTGCCAACAGCCAATCTGGAGAAGTGTATGGTGTTTCCTGAAACACGTAGGAAACAAAGCAACACAGCCTATGGCACTTCCACTTATGGTCCTATAGCTTAAGGAAATTAAAATCAAAAACACACAGCTACCCTAAAGTTTGGGACGGCTCTGTTTACAAAAACCTCGTCTACGGTACAAGTTAAATATCCGAGAAAGCAAAAAATGGATAAAAAAGTTGTGGTACGTACGTACAATGGAATATCACTCAGCAATGCGATCTACGTCATCAGGCCCGTAGCGGCATAATGAGTGGATACAGGTACGACGATTCTACGAGAAATAAGTCACACAGAAAAAGAAACATCATAAGATATCACTAATACACGGAACGTAAACTTGGCTACATATGAACTGAATTACAAAACAGAACAGGGTCTCACATTTAGAAAACCAACTTATGCTTGCTTATGGGGAAAGGTGAGTTGGGGTGCTGCATAAAACCAGAGATTGAAATTAGCACAGATACCGTTCCATAAGCCAAATATATAATAGACAAGACCTACTCCTTGCTCAACGAAATGGACTCAACACCCCATATTCAACGCCTGGGAATATACCTGACAAGTAAGAATCTTAAGACCCATGGATTTATATGGCTCCATAAGGAAATCAGGCGTGTGTACAGCGGCCTAAACGCAGCAGTGAAAATCCGATAAATTCCATTATCAAAATAAATTTCACAAACACAACACAATGACAGTGAAATAGAGAGCAATTCTTAAATAATTCATTCAGGGCTTGTGATGCAACCTGGATTTACATAAGGCTGGACACTTCGGGCTGATAGCATTGGTGAGGTTCGGTGAGCAAACGGAGACCCTTTGAAGTCATACTGCATGGTACCCATTCCATGGGTCCCAGCTCTCCAGGTTTAAGGGATTCTTCCTTCAGCTAAAACATGCATGGAAAACCCAGAGTATGGTCCACCGTGTGATTGGGAATCGTTTTCAAATGCATCTCAGGTTTCGTCCCCTGGTACTCGGGTTCACCGTTCCAGACGCTTTACTAACTCTCTCCCCACTTGGAGAGTCAGTGCCTTTAACCTCCTGTTTGGCACAGCTTGCAATTTCTGCGCAAGATGAACAGGAATAGGGAGAACCAATGAGAGACTAGCTGTAGGTGTCTGCACGGGCATATGGAACGCTCATTTCCCACCAGGAAGAGGAATTAACCAAAGGCTCAGGGTGCCCTGCCGGAAACAGATTAGGGCCTGAAGCAATCCTGCGGTTTTGCGGCCACCTCACAAGAAAGCGAGTTAAAGAAAGGAGCTCAGGGGCACTGTAATTCACAAACCTGCAGAGTTAGGAATGACAGCTATCGTCCAAAAATATATTGAAATAAGTCTTCGAAGAGGACTTGAAAGCGGGGCAGAATTTCAGGAAAACGATTTCAGGGGGTAGACCGGAATTGCACTTAAAGCATAGGAAAAGAGGCAGAATGTCCACAATGATGCACTTGGCCAAAAAGGGTGTATGCGTTTTTTCCAGAGTATATTCAGGAAAAAACGCATACGCACTTTTTGGACAACCAAGCAAGCGTGTCAAGGAAATCTGCACTACAATGAAGTCTCACTGCCCCCCGGTCAAAAGGGCCATCTGAAAAAAGTGTAAAATCCAGAAAGGCAGGACAGGTCATGGAGAACAGTGAACCTTGTTATGCTGATGGGCGGGATGTAAATTGGCAACAGCCACTCTGGAGAAGTGTATGGTGTTTCCTGAAACACGTAGGAAACAAAGCAACAAAGCCTATGGCACTTCCACTTATGTTCCTATAGATTAGGGAAATTAAAATCAAAAACACACAGCCACCCCAAAGTTTGGGACGGCTCTGTTTACAAGAACCTCGTCTACGGTACAAGTTAAATATCCGACAAAGCAAAAAATGGATAAAGAAGTTGTGGTACATACGTACAATGGAATATCACTCAGCAATGAGATCTACGTCATCAGGCCCGTAGCGGCATAATGAGTGGATTCAGGTACGACGATTCTACGAGAAATAAGTCACACAGAAAAAGAAACATCATAAGATATCACTAATACACGGAACATAAACTTGGCTACACATGAACTGAATTACAAAACAGAACAGGGTCTCAAATTTAGAAAACCAACTTATGCTTGCTTATGGGGAAAGGTGAGTTGGGGTGCTGCATAAAACCAGAGATTGAAATTAGTACAGATACCGTTCCATAAGCCAAATATATAATAGACAAGACCTACTCCTTGCTCAACGAAATGGACTCAACACCCCTTATTCAACACATGGGAAGATACCTGACAAGTAAGAATGTTAAAACCCATGGATTTATATGTCTCCATAAGGAAATCAAGCATGTGTACAGCGGCCTAAACACAACAGTGAAAATCCGATAAATCCCATTATCAAAATAAATTTAAAAAAAAAACACAATGACAGTGAAATAGAGAGCAATTCTTAAATAATTCATTCAGGGCTTGTGATGCAACCTGGATTTACCACATCTACACCCAGAGCTGAGTGACACATAAGGCCGGACACTTTGGGCTGATAGCATTGGTGAGGTTCGGTGAGCAAACGCAGACCCTTTGAAGTCATACTGCATGGTACCCATTCCATGGGTCCCAACTCTCCAGGTTTAAGGGATTCTTCCTTCAGCTAAAACATGCATGGGAAACCCAGAGTATGGTCCACCGTGTGATTGGGAAACGTTTTCAAATGCATCTCAGGTTTCGTCCCCTGGTACTAGGGTTCACCGTTCCAGACGCTTTACTAACACTCTCCCCACATGGAGAGTCAGTGCCTTTAACCTCCTGTTTGGCACTGTTTGCAATTTCTGCGCAAGATGTACAGGAATAGGGAGAACCAATGAGAGACTAGCTGTAGGTGCCTGCACGGGCAAATGGAACGCTCGTTTCCCACAAGGAAGGGGAATTAGCCAAAGGCTCAGTGTGCCCTGCCAGAACCAGATTAGGGCCTGAAGCAATCCTGCGGCTTTGCGGCCAGCTCACAAGAAAGCGAGTTGAAGAAAGGAGCTCAGGGGCACTGTAATTCACAAACCTGCAGAGTTATGAATGACAGCTATCGTCCAAAAATGTATTAAAGTAAGTCTTCGAAGAGGACTTGAAAGCAGGGCAGAATTTCAGGAAAACGATTTCAGGGGGTAGACTGGAATAGCACTTAAAGCATATTAAAAGAGGCAGAATGTCCACAATGATGCACTTGGCCACAAAGGGCGTATGCGTTTTTTCCTGAATATATGCAGGAAAAAACGCATACACACTTTTTGGCCAACCAAGCAAGCGTGTAAAGGAAATCTGCACTACAATGAAGTCTCACTGCCCCACGGTCAAAAGGGCCATCTGAAAAAAGTGTAAAATCCAGAAAGGCAGGACAGGTCATGGAGAACAGGGAGCCTTGTTATGCTGATGGGCGGGATGTAAATTGCTAACAGCCACTCTGGAGAAATGTACGGTGTTTCCTGAAACACCTAAAAAACTAAGCAACGGAGCCTACGGCACTTCCACTTATGGCCCTATAACTTAGGGAAATTAAAATCAAAAACACACAGCCACCCCAAAGTTTTGGACGGATCTGTTTACAAGAAGCTTGTCTACGGTACAAGTTAAATAACCCAGAATGCGAAAAATGGATAAAGAATTTGTGGTACATACGTACAATGGAATATCACTCAGCAATGAAATCTATGTCATCAGGCCCGTCGCGGCATAATGAGTGGATTCAGATACGGTGATTCTAAGTGAAATAAGTCACACAGATAAAGAAACATTAAGATATCACTAATACACCGAATGTGAACTTGGCTACACATGAACTGAATTACAAAACAGAACAGGGTCTCAAATTTAGAAAACCAACTTATGCTTGCTTAAGGGGAAATGTGAGTTGGGGTGCTGCATAAAACCAGAGATTGAAATTAGAACAGATACCGTTCCATAAGCCAAATATTTAATAGTCAAGACCTACTCCTTGCTCAACGAAATGGACTAAACACCCCATATTCAATGCCTAGGAATACACCTGCCAATTAAGAATCTTAACACCCATGGATTTACATGTCTCCGTAAGAGAATCAGGCATGTGTACAGTGCCATAAATGCAGCCGTGAAAATCCGATAAATCTCATTATCAAAATAAATTTCAAAAACAAAACACAATGACAGTGAAATAGAGAGCAATTCTTAAATAATTCATTCAGGGCTTGTGATGCAACCTGGAGTTACCACATCTACACCTAGAGCTGGGTGAGACATAAGGCTGGACACTTCGGGCGGATACCATTGGTGAGGTTCAGTGAGCAAATGCAGACCCTTTGAAGTCATACTGCATGGTACACATTCCATGGGTCCCAACTCTCCAGGTTTAAAGGATTCTTCCTTCAGCTAAAACATGCATGGGAATCCCAGAGTATGGTCCACCGTGTGACCGGGAAACGTTTTTAAATGCGTCTCAGTTTTCGTCCCCTGGTACTCGGGTTCACCATTCCAGACGCTTTACTTACACTGTCCCTACCTGGAGAGTCAGTGCCTTTAACCTCCTGTTTGGCACAGTTTGCAATTTCTGCGCAAGATGAACAGGAATAGGGAGAACCAATGAGAGACTAGCTGTAGGTGTCTGCACGGGCAAATTTAACGCTCAGTATGAACCAGGAAGAGGAATTAGCCAAAGGCTCAGCATGCCGTGCCGGAACCAGATTAGGGCCTGAAGCAATCCTGCGGTTTTGCGGCCAGCTCACAAGAAAGCGAGTTGAAGAAAGGAGCTCAGGGGCACTGTAATTCACAAACCTGCAGAGTTATAAATAACAGCTCTCATCCAAAAATATATTGAAGTAAGGCTACAAAGAGGACTTGAACGTGGGGCAGAATTCCAGGACTACGATTTCAGGAGGTAGACGGGAAATCCTCTGAAAGTATAGGAAAAGAGTCAGAATGTCGACAATGATGCACTTGGTCAAAAAGGGCATATGCGTTTTTTCCAGGGCCCTCATTAAAGAGGGTAGGAGGCTCCCAGTATGCTTCAGTGGCCAACAGAAAACCCACGTCGCCAAGGCGATGTGAGCCAGCCTTGCAGGAGTGACCTCACATCAGAGGGCCCACCTCACAGAAGGGTAAGGAACCCAGGAAGGATCAGACCCTCACCAGAGTGCCCACAAGAGCAAGGGGCTGGGAACCAGGCAGGAGTGTCCTCAAACCCGTGGGACCACATCATCGAAAGTTGAGGTACCCAGCACATGTGGCCTCAAACCAGAGGACCCACATCACCATGGGTCTCGGAGCGAGGCAGGCAGGATTAACCTCCCAACACATGGCCCATTGTATAAAAAAGGTGAGGAATCCAGCCGTTGGAACATCCCAGCAGGCGGCCCAGATCACCGAGGCTATGGGATCCAGGCAGTGATGAACTCACAACAGAGGGCCCTCATCGTGATACTGTAAGCAACCCAGCCGTTGTGACCTCAGAGCACAAGGCCCACATCCCCATGGGGGAGGGAACCAAGCAGGAGTGTCATCGCACCAGTGGGCACACATCAGAAAATGTGGGGAGCCCAGCAGTTAGGGCCAGACGCCAGAGGGCCCTCATCACTGAGGAGAGGAGGCTCCCAGCAAGCTCCAACTGCTACCAGAGGGCTGACGTCGCCAATGCGGTGTGTGCCAGCCAGGCAGGAGTGACCTCAGAGCAGAGGGCCAACCACACAAAAGTGTGAGGAACCCAAAGAGGATCAGACTCTCACCAGAGGGCCCACATCACCAAGGGAATGGAAACCAGGCAGGAGTGTCCTCACACCAGTGGGGCCACATCACCGAAATGTGATGGACCCAGCACACGTGGCCTCAAACTAGAGGACACACATCACCAAGGGGCTGGGAGTGAGGCAGGCAGGAGGAGCCTCAAAACAGAGGGCCCATAGAATAAAAAAGGTGAGGAATCCCGCAGTTGGAAGCTCCCAGCAGGCAGCCAGGAGCAGCGAGGATATGGGATCCAGGCCTGACTGAACACAAAACAGAGGGCCCTCATCATGAAACTGTGAGCAACCCAGCCGTTGGGACCTCAGAGCAGAAGGCCCACATTCCCATGTGGTTGGGAACCTGGCAGGAGTGTACTCGCACCACAGGGCGCACATTAGAGAATTTTGGGAGCCCAGAAGTTAGGGCCTGACGCCAGAGGGCCCTCATCACCGAGGAGAGGAAGCTCCCAGCAGGCTCCAACTGCCACAAGAGGGCCGACGTTGCCAAGGTGGGGTGTGCCAGCCAGGCAGGAGTGACCTCACAGCAGAGGGTCTACCTCACAGAAGGGTGAGGAAACCAGCCAGGATAAGACTCTCACCAGAGAGCCCACATCACCAAGGGGATCGGAAAAAGGCAGCAGTGTCCTCACACCAGTGTGGCCACATTATAGAATGGTGAGGAACCCAGCACATGTGGCCTAAACCAGAGGACCCACATTTCCAAGGTGCTCCGAGTGAGGCAAGCAGGAGTAGCCTAACAACACAGGGCCCACAGAATAAAAAATGTGAGGAATCCAGCAGTTTGAACCTCCCAGCAGGTGGCCCAGAGCACGGAGTCTATGGGATCCAGGCCACAGTGAACTCACAGCAGAGGGCCCACATCATGAAACTGTGAGCAACCCAGCCAGTGGAACCTCAGAGCAGAAGGCCCACATCCCCATGGGGATAGGAACCTCGCAGGAGTGTCCTCGCACAACTTAACACGTATCAGAAAATGTGGGAACCCAGCAGTTAGGGCCTGACGCCAGAGGGCCCTCATCACCGAGGAGAGGAGGCTACCAGCAGGCTCCAAATGCCACCAGAGGGCCGACGTCACCAAGGCAATGGGAGCAAGCCAGGCAGGAGTTACCTCACAGCAGAGGGCCCACCTCACAGAAGTGTGAGGAACCCAACCAGGATCAGACTCTAACCAGAGGGCCCACATCACCAAGGGGATGGAAACCAGGCAGGAGTGTCCTCACACCAGTGGGGCCACATCAGCCAAAGGTGAGGAACACAGCACATGTGGCCTCAAATAAGGGGACACACATCACGAAAGGGCTGGGAGTGAGGCATGCAGGAGGAGACACACAACAGAGGGCCCATAGAATAAAAAGGTGAGGAACCCCGCAGTTGGAAGCTCCAAGCAGGTGGCCCAGAGCACCGAGACTATGGGATCCATGCCGGAGTGAACTCACAGCAGAGGGCCCACATTCTGACACTGTGAGCAACCCAGCCGTTGGGACCTCAGAGCAGAAAGCCAACATCCCCATGGGAATGGGACCCTGGCAGGAGTGTACTCGCACGACAGGGCGCACATCAGAAAATTTTGGGAGCCCATGAGTTAGGGCCTGACGCCAGAGGGCCCTCATTACCGAGGGGAGGAGACTCCCAGCAGGCACCAACTCCCAACTGAGGGCCCACATCGCCAAGGTGACGTGTGCCAGCCAGGCAGGAGTGACCTCACAGCAGAGGGTCTACCTCACAGAAGGGTGAGGAATCCAGCCAGGATCAGGCTCTCACCAGAGGGCCCCCATCACCAAGTGGATGGGAACCAGGCAGGAGTGTCCTCACACCAGTGGGGCCACATCAATAAAGGTGAGGAAGCCGGCACATGTGGCCTCAAACCAGAGAACCTACATCACAAAGGGGCTGGGAGTGAGTCAGGAAGGAGGAGCATGAAAACACAGGACCCAAAGAATAGAAAAGGTAAGGAATCCAGCAGTAGGAACCTCCCAGCAGGCGGCTCAGAGCACAGACTCTATGGGATCTAGGCCTGAGTGAACTAACACCAGAGAGCCAACATCATGAAACGGTGAAAAACACAGGTGTTGGGACCTTAGAGCAGAAGGCCCACATGCCCATGGGGATGGGAACCTGGCAGGAGTGCCCTCGCACCACTTAGGACGTATCAGAAAATGTGGGAACCCAGCAGTTAGGGCCTGATGCCAGAGGGCCTCATCACCGAGGGGAGGAGGCTCCCAGCAGGCTCCAACTGCCACCAGAGGTCCGACGTCGCCAAGGCGGGGTGTGCTAGCCAGGCAGGAGTGACCTCAGAGAAGAGGGCCCACCTCACAGAAGTGTGAGGAACCCAACCAGGATCAGACTCTCGCCGGAGGGACCACATCACCAAGGGGATGGGAAGTAGGCAGGAGTGTCCTCACACCAGTGGGGCCACATCATCAAAATATGAGGAACCCATCACATGTGGCCTCAAACCAGAGGACACACAACACCAAGGGGCTGGGAGTGAGGCAGGTGTCTGGAGGGGCACATTTAACTCTAATTTCCCACCAGGAAGAGGAATTAACCAAAGGCTCAGAGTGCCGTGCCACACCCTGATTACGGCCTGAAGCAAACCTGCGGTTTTGTGGCCAGCTTTCAAGGAAGCGAGTTAAGAAAGGAAATCACGGGCACTGAAATTCACAAACCTGCAGAGTTATAAATGACAGCTATTGGCAAAAATATATTGAAGTAAGTCTGCAAAGAGGACTTGAAAACGAGGCAGAATTGAGGAATCATATTTCAGGAGGTAGATTGGAATTGCATTTAAAACATGTGAAAAGCGGCAGATCTTTGACAGTGATGCACTTGGACGAACAGTGCGTATACATTTTTTCCTGAATATATTCAGGAAAAAACACATATGCCCTGTTTGGCCAACCAAGCACTCAAGCAATGGAAATCCGTACTACAATGAAGTCTCATTTCCCATTCGTCAAAAGGGCCATCTGAAAAAAGTGTAAAAACCAGAAACACAGGACAGGCCATGGAGAACAGGGAGCCTTGTTATGCTGATGGGCGGGATGTAAATTGCCAACAGACACTCTGGAGATGTTTATGGTGTATCCTGAAACATCTGAAAAACAAAGCTACAGAGACTAGGGCACTTCCACTTTTGGCCCTATAGCTTAGGAAAATTAAAATCAACAAGACACAGCCAACACAAAATTTAGGGCTGCTGTGTTTACAAGAACCTCGAGTCCAGTACAAATTAAATATCCCAGAAAGAAAAAAATGGATAAAGGAGTTGTGCTACTTACGTACAACGGAATATCACTCAGCAATGAAATCAATGTCATCAGGCCTGTAGCAGCAAATTGAGTGGATTTAAGTATGATGATTCTAAGAGAAATATGTCACACAGAGAAAGATAATTATCATAAGATATCACTAATAGAGGGAGTGTAAACTTGGCTACACATAAACTGAATTACAAAACCGAACAGTCTCACATTTAGATAAAACCTTATGCTTGCTTAAGGGGAAAGTTGAGTTGGGGTGCTGTATAAAACCAGAGATTGAAATTAGCACACATACCATTCCATAAGCCAAATATGTAATAGACAAGACCTACTCTTTGCTCAACGAAATAGACTCATCCATGGTGTATCACCTCACACCTGTTAGAATGGGCATCATCAGAAAATCTACAAACAACAAATGCTGGAAAGGGTGTGGAGATAAGGAACCCTCTTCCACTATTGTTGGGAATGTAAATTGATACAGTCACTGTGGAGAACATTATGGAGTTTCTTATAAAACTAAGAATAGAATTACCATATGATACAGCAATCCCACTACTGGGCATATACCCAGGCAAAACCATAAATCAAAAAGAGACATTCACCTCAATGTTCATTGCATCACTATTTACAATATCCAGGTAATGGAAGCAACCTAAATGCCCACAGACAGACGAATGCATAAAGATGTGGTACAAATATAAAATGGAATATTACTAAGCCATAAAAAGGAATGAAATTGGGTCATTTGTAGAGACGTTGATGGATCTAGAGACTGTCATACAGAGTGAAGTAAGTCAGAAATAGAAAAACAAATCTTGTATATTAATGCATATATGTGGAACCTAGAAAAATTATACAGATGAACCGTTTTTTAAGGCAGAAATAGAGCAACAGATGTAGACAACAAACGTATGGACACCAAGGGGGGAAAGCTGTTGGGGGGTGGTGGTGGGAGGATTGAGAGATTGGGATTGGCATGTATACATTTATATGTATAAAATAGATAACCAAAAAGAACCTGCTGTATAAAAAAATAAAATAAAATTCAAAATTACAAAAAGTAAAACAGAAAAAATATTCTTCCCTTCACATACATGTATTTATATGAATAAATTATTTCCATGCTTATATCTGTAAATACAAAAAAGAGGAATAAAATCTACCTTGAACCAAAAATGAAAAAAGAAAAAAAAAAACAGAACCCACCAGTTACACAGAGGAAAACCGTATCAGGGCACTTGCTCCAGTTGTAAACAATTCTGTAGTTGGCCAGTGGTGGGGAATCATCTCCCATTCAGCCAGCAGGCCCCACGCAACAAGCGTCCTCATTGCAAAGCTGGGGGACCGTGCCAAGGCATCTGTGAGTAAATGTGGGCCGAGCCCCAGGCCAGCTGCTGCTGAAATGTTCCCACCCTTCCCAGGTAAAACACCTGAATATGTACAAGGACTTGAAAGCCTAGAGGAAGGGCCATGGAGCCACATGAGCGACAGCATGCCAGCCGATTTGGTGCCTGCAGGCCAGCCAGGATGGTCCTGGCCCTGGGTACTCTTCTGGAAGCTTTCCATTTCCCTGCCTGAGATACCCCTGCTGTCCGGGCCCCCACTGCTTTCTTCCTCACTCACCTCTGCCCAGGGAGAAATTCCAGAGGCAGGTATGGGTGGCACATCCTCTTCTTTAGCAGGTGGCATCTTGGTAACTGCTGCAGAAAGTCCAGCAGAGCCCCACTCACACTGGGCCACCCACAAAGCCGTGGCCTCTCACGCCCTCCCACCAGTCCAGCCCCGAGGCTGCTCACAGGGCAGAGAAAATGGCGTCAGGCACAGCTGCAGGGGCTCTTGCTGCCTGGAGCGGTGTTTATATTGATCTCAAACAGGCACACCTGGGGAGGGCTGGCCGGCACGGTCAGGCTTCCCAGGCCAGCCAATAATCACCCCTCAGGCGCTCACAGTTGCAGAAACTGGAACTTGCTGAATCGGCCAGGTCCAAGGAACAGGTGTGGGCTCCTGAGAGTCAGGATAGACAAGGGGTTGCAGCTCTGGCTTGTTTTCTAATTATATTATCTGGCCCATGAGTGGGAGACAACTTCAAGAAAACCCTCTCCTAATGAGAGGAACCCAGGAGTCAGGGAGAGGAGGGGTGGGTGGTGGGTGGAGACAGAGGCCTGGTGCCCCGGGTGCAGTGGAAGTCTCTGGAAGACCAGGTGGAGGGAGGCCACACAGAGTGATGCCCAGGGTCACAGACCTGTTGGAGCTGCTGTTTCTTAGTTCAAGTCCTGCTCTGAGGTGCTCTGTGTCAGATCTGAGTGACAGGTGAGCTGGAAGTGCTCTGCAATGAGGGCGATGTGCACGGTACCTGTGTGCCCAGCCCTGCCAGGGTAGCTGTAAGGGTAGCTCTGTATCCTGGGAGGGGCCTGACCATGAGAGCCCCATGGGCTGCAGGGGAACCTGCCCAGGGAACCCCATATCCTGGGAGGGGCCTGAACAGGAGAGCACCATGGGCTGCGGTGGGGGTGGGGTACCTGCCCAGGTGAGCTCCATATCCTGGGATTGGCCTGACCTCGAGAGCCCCATGGGCTGCTGGAGTCCTGGTAAAGGATGTCAGGACAGTCAGTGAAGCCACCGAGGATAGACGTCCAGTAGTTCCTAAATCCTACACCCTGCTGGTCATTCTACCAACCACCGGGACATGGTATTCTGTATTAGTCTTCAATGATGCCTTCTTTTGTATTCTATTAGTCCCAGAGTCACAAGAAATTTTGGCTTGTGAGTGGCAGGACTCAACATACAACTAAAACAATACTTCTGGGCCGTGTTGCCCCAAGGGTTCAAAAATTCCCACACCATCTTTGGGGAAAGCTCAGTTAAAGACCTAAAAGTTCTACCTCTGGAAAAGGAAACACTCCTTCAATATGCAGACGATATTCTGATCGCCAGCCCTACTAAGGAGACCTCTGAACTACCAAGCCAATAAAGGATAGAAGTTGTCAAATAAAAAGCTCAAATATCACAGACTACGGTGACCTGCCTGGGCTTCATTCTCACAGAAGGTCGGAGAAGCCCATCTCAGGAAAGGGAAGAAACAATTTACAGCCTTACCCATTTCTAAAACTAGAAGACAGCTTAGGGGTTCCTGGGGAGGCCAGGGTTGGTGCTTCTGGATCCCTAACTACAGTCTACTAGCTGGGCCTCTATATGAAACACTGAAAGGAAAAGATGATGATCCTTTTGAATAGAATCCAGAAGTGGCCTTTCAAGAATGGAAAGAGCAGTCAATTCAGACCCTTGCCCTGGAACTCCCTAATTTAGCTAAACCCTTTGACCTTTACATTCCTGGTGAATGGTGAATCGCTATTGGAGTATTAGTGCAAAAACTGGGACCACTTGAAATGGAACAATGCAAGAATGCCATCCCGGTAGGATAAACTACGGTCACCAATGGGCTTGGCCCACCGCCACATCTGGCCAAGATACTGGCGGTATCTGAAAACCTGGAAATCAGCAGCACAAAAGGCCACCTCCCTCCTAAGGGAAAAGGACCCCACGTGGTGATCCTAGGCCCCAACCATGCCCTGAAGTTGCAGGGTTTGCTCCGTGGGCACACTGACCTCGAGTGAGGAGGCCCTCCAAATCCAACCTCCAGAGAGATAAACGGGGTAAAAGGGCACCATGACGACTCATGTGACCATCACTTGACCTGGAGTTTCTCTCATAAAACAACAAGAGTGTGTCCCAAAAGAGTAGACTACTGCTTGCAGGACTTACTGCACCCAGAGCGGACCTAATAATCTTGGCGGGGGAAACGTATATCACGCTGTCACCATAGAAGAGGCTACAGACACTGTGATGATGGTGGCCAATAAGACCGGCTGGACTCCTGTTTACTTCAAAAGGCTGTTGACTCAGTGGCCATCATGGTCCTTCATCACCACTGACCCTGGACTGTCTGGGAGTTGAGCAGGCAGGGTCCTGACACCTGGTGCTCTTTTTACGTTAATTCAGGGGCCTAATTGAAGAAAGTGCAGACTACTGGTCAGAGCATCTAGGCTGGCAGAAACGGTCAGCCTAAGGTGGCCGAACAAATGCAGGGCGGGGTGAAACTGGACCTCACAGCGTCACTGCACATCTCCTTCCTGGACCCTTAAAGGTCATTAGAATCTATAACGCTTCCAATACTGGTGCTCAGGCGGACGAGCGGGGAGGCAGGAGGCCTGGGGACAATCAACGTCACCTGGAGGCTGCTGGGGAGAAGTTCTGACCCTCGCCCACGGGTATGAGGGCTCCTAACTCAGCACTCAGCAGTTACAGAAGAAGGGTCTGCACCCTCAGCACTCTAAGAATGAGGAAGGGGAAAAAAGGCAGAAGAGGGCTTTTTCCCAGGCAAAGCCCCTTAAAAATCCCTGGGAGATAAAAATAGAATCTGGGCAATAAAATAAAGTCTAACCTTTTTTATCCTTTGTGCTTTGTCTAATTTCACGTGCTCCTAGGGTCCCGCATACAGAGGTTCAACAGCCGGCACTTCAGACCAGATTTCCTAGTGCGGAATGGCTGGGTCGACACCTCAGCTCCTGGGACACAGTGCACACTCCGCGATATAGAGCCTGAGCTGCAGCCAACCGGGCCCTCGAGAGCTCCGCCCCCTCCCTCCCACTGACTCTGACAGGATCTCTACACAGCAGCCCAGCCCACAGCCCACGGGGTAGCACATGCTCTCGCCTCTCCATTCTCTGATCAAAATATAAAGTTTCCTTTGCTTCTGAACCAAACTCAGTCTCAATCTGTTGGCTCCAATGACACTGGGCAGGGGGACACTTGTTGGGGTCCACTCTGGAGGATCAGTAACAGAAATTGAGAACATTGTAACTTCAATGAACAGATGTTTGAGCCAAACTGTAATTAACATAGAACAGTGTATAAGGCTCGGGTAAAATAAGATGTTTCTAACACTCCCATTTGATATTTCCATCACTTTATTAGAAGCAAGTTCAGTGAAAAGGTTTGTCTTATTTGTCAGGTCAATATTAGAGAAACGAAGTGATTTCTTTCCAAGGATGTACATCTAAAAATCTTGGTTAAAGCTTCAATCTTGTTTTAAATGCTTTTCCATTGAAAATGATACCTCTCTTTCAGTTCCCCCAATTCTGAGAAGTATAAAATCTTATAATTTATTATTACCAAAGGGGAAAGGTGGGAGGAGGGATAAATTAACAGTTTGGGATTAACACATACACACTGCTATGTATAAAATCGATCATCAACAAGGAACTACTGTATAGCACCGGGAACTACACTCAATATTTTACAATAACCTATAAGGGGAAATCATCTGAAAAAGAATAGATATTTTTATTGACATCATCTATTAATGACAGTTAAAATGGAACCTAAGGGAAGCCGGTGGTGAGTGCTTCTGACCCTGAAGACTTCAATCATCTAAAGTTTGGACTCTGCCTACTTCCCAAGGCCCTTAATGAACATATGTGTAGCCGTAGCTTAAAAAATTCCCCAGTTTGGGTTGTGGAGAGACACTGATTTTGTAAAAGCCCTGGTGTTCTCCTCACATGAATGGGACACTTCCTACAGCTAAAACATGCCTGTCACACCCAGAGGATGGTATACCGTCTGATCGGGAAGAGTTTGGAAAAGGCATCTCATCTCCTCATCTCCTGGTGCTCGGGTTCACCCCTCCAGCGTCTTTACGAACAGTCTCCCCACTTGGAGATGTCAGCACTGTCAACATCCTGTTGCAGACAGTTTGGAATTTGTCCAGAGGATGAAGCAGAAGGAGGAGGAACAATGAGAGACAAGTCCTAGGTGTTCGGACAGGCACATGTCACTCTTATTTCCAATCAGGAAGACGAATTGACCAAAGGCTAGGGTTGCCCATGGAAACAGAATAGGGCTTGAGGAAATTCCGCTGCTTTGTGGCCAGTTCCCATAAACACAAGTTGAAAAATGGAACTCAGGGACACTAAAATTCACGAAACTGCAGAGTTGAAAATATCTATCACTGAAAAATGTCTTGAGGAAAGTCAGAGGAAAGGACTTGTAAGCAACGGAGAATGGCAGGAAAGGGATTGGAAGAGGTAGAAAGGACTCGCCATTAAGCACAAGAAAAGGGGCTGAACATTGCCAACATTGCAATTGGCCAAAAAGGGTGTATGCGTCTTTTTCTGTATGTATTCAAGAAAAGGGCATACACTTTTTTAGCCAACCAAACAGGTGGGCACTGGAAATCAATACTACAAAACATATCACTTCGCATCAGTCAGAAGAGCCTTCCTCATAAAGTGTAAACACCAGAAATGCAGGACAGGGCAAGGAGAAAATGGAGCCCTCTGAGGCTTATACTGGAAATGTATATTGCCAACGGTCACTCTGGAGAAGTGTATTGTGTTTACTAAAGCATCTAAAAAATGAGCTACAGAGCACAGGGCACTTGCACTCATGGACGTATATCTTGGGAAAAACAAAAATCGAGAGGACACAGGCACCCCAATGTTTACCGCCTCTATGTTTAAAAGATCCTCGACTAGGATATAATTTATAAGTCTCTGGAGGGAAAAAATGGATAGAGATGTGGCACTTATGTAGAGTGGAATATTACTCAGCCTGGAAATCAATGAAATATGGCCAGTTGTAACAACCACAGAGGAGTTACGTATGATCATTCGAAGTCACATAATTCAAAAAGAAAAAGACACACGATATTACTAATACATGGAATGTAAACGTGGCTACAAATGAACTGAATTACAAAACAGAACGGGGTCTCAAATTTAGAAAACCAACATATGCTTGCTTAAGGATAAAGGAGAGTTGGGGTGCTGCATAAAACCAGAGATAGAAATTAGCACAGATACCTTTCCATAAGCCAGATATGTCATAGTCAAGACCTACCAGTTGCTCAACGAAATGGACTAAACACCCCATATTCAATGCCTAGGAATACACCTGACTAGTAAGAATCTTCAAACCCATGGATTTATATGTCTCCATAAGAGAATCAAGCGTGTGTATAGATTTATGAACGCAGCAGAGAAAATCTGATAAATCCAATTATCAAAATGAATTACAAAAACAAAACACAATGACAGTGAAATAGAGAACTATTCTTAAATAATTCATTCAGAGCTTGTGATGCAACCTGGATTAACCACATCTGCACCAAGAGCTGAGTGACACATAAGGTTGGACACTTCGGGCGGATAGCACTGGTGAGGTACGATGAGCAAATGCAGACCCTTTGAAGTCATACTGCATGGTACCCATTCCATGGGTCCCAACTCTCCAGGTTTAAGAGATTCTTCCTTCAGCTAAAACATGCATGGGAAACCCAAAGTATGGTACACCGTGTGACTGGGAAGCGTTTTCAAATGCATCTCAGTTTTCGCCCCCTTTTACACGGGTTCACCATTCCAGACCCTTTACTAACACTCTCTCCACTTGGAGAGTCAGTGCCTTTAACCTCCTGTTTGGCACAGTTTGGAAATTCTGCGCAAGGTGAACAGGAATAGGGAGAACCGATCAGAGACTAGCTGTAGGTGTCTGCACGGGCAAATGGAACGCTCATTTCCCACCAGGAAGAGGAAATAACCAAAGGCTCAGCGTGCCCTGCCGGAACCAGATTAGGGCCTGAAGCAATCCTGCGGTTTTGCGGCCAGCTCACAAGAAAGCGAGTTGAAGAAAGAGCTCGGGGGCACTGTAATTCACAAACCTACAGAGTTAAGAATGACAGCTATCGTCCAAAAATGTATTGAAGTAAGTCTTCGAAGAGGACTTGAAAGCGGGGCAGAATTTCAGGAAAACGATTTCAGGGGGTAGATTGGAATAGCACTTAAAGCATAGGAAAAGAGGCAGAATGTCCACAATGATGCACTTGGCCAAAAAGGGCATATGCGTTTTTTCCTGAATATATTCAGGAAAAAACGCATACGCCCTTTTTGGCAAACCAAGGAAGCGTGCAAAGGAAATCTGCACTACAATGAAGTCTCACTGCCCCCCGTTCCAAACGGCCATCTGAAACAAGTGTAAAATCCAGAAAGGCAGGACAGGTCATGGAGAACAGGGAGCCTTGTTATGCTGATGGGCTGGATGTAAATTGCCAACAGCCACTCTGGAGAAGTGTATGGTGTTTCCTGAAACACGTAGGAAACAAAGCAACACAGCCTATGGCACTTCCACTTAGTGTCCTATAGCTTAGGGAAATTAAAAGAAAAAATTCACAGCCACCCCAAAGTTTGGGATGGCTCTGTTTACAAGAACCTCGTCTACGGTACAAGTTAAATATCCGAGAGAGCAAAAAATGGATAAAGATGTTGTGGTACGTACGTACAATGGAATATCACTCAGCAATGAGATCTACGTCATCAGGCCCGTAGCGGCATAATGAGTGGATTTAGGTACGACGACTCTACGAGAAATAAGTCACACAGAAAAAGAAACTTCATAAGATATCACTAATACACGGAACGTAAACTTGGCTACACATGAACTGAATTACAAAACAGAACAGGGTCGCAAATTTAGAAAACCAACTTATGCTTGCTTATGGGGAAAGGTGAGTTTTGGAGCTGCATCAAACCAGAGATTGAAATTAGCACAGATATCGTTCCATAAGCCAAATATATAATAGACAAGACCTACTCCTTGCTCAACGAAATGGACTCAACACCCCATATTCAACGCCTGGGAATATACCTGAAAAGTAAGAATCTTAAGACCCATGGATTTATATGTCTCCATAAGGAAATCAAGCGTGTGTACAGCGGCCTAAACGCAGCAGTGAAAATCCGATAAATCCCATTACCAAAATGAATTTCACAAAGAAAACACAATGACAGTGAAATAGAGAGCAATTCTTAAATAATTCATTCAGGGCTTGTGATGCAACCTGGATTTACCACATCTACACCCAGAGCTGCGTGAGACATAAGGCTGGACACTTCTGGCTGATAGCATTGGTGAGGTTCGGTGAGCAAACGCAGACCCTTTGAAGTCATACTGCATGGCAGCCATTCCATGGGTCCCAACTCTCCAGGGTTAAGGGATTCTTCCTTCAGCTAAAACATGCATGGGAAACCCAGAGTATGGTCCACCGTGTGATTGGGAAACGTTTTCAAATGCATCTCAGGTTTCGTCCCCTGGTACTCGGGTTCACCGTTCCAGACGCTTTACTAACACTCTCCCCACATGAAGAGTCAGTGCCTTTAACCTCCTGTTTGGCACAGTTTGAAATTTCTGCGCAAGATAAACAGGAATAGGGAGAAGCAAAGAGAGACTAGCTGTAGGTGTGTGCACGGGCAAATGGAACGCTCATTACCCACCAGGAAGAGGGATTAACCAAAGGCTCAACATGCCCTGCCGCAACGAGATTAGGGCCTGAAGCAATCCTGCGGTTTTGCGGCCAGCACACAAGAAAGCGAGTTGAAGAAAGGAGCTCAGGGGCACTGTAATTCAGAAACCTGCAGAGTTATGAATGACAGCTATCGTCCAAAAATGTATTGAAGTAAGTCTTCGAAGAGGACTTGAAAGCGGGGCAGAATTTCAGGAAAACGATTTCAGGGGGTAGACTGGAATTGCACTTAAAGCATAGGAAAAGAGGCAGAATGTCGACAATGATGCACTTGGCCAAAAAGGGCATATGCGTTTTTTCCTGAATATAATCAGGAGAAAACGTATACGCCCTTTTTGGCCAACCACGCAAGCGTGTAAAGGAAATCTGCACTACAATGAAGTCTCACTGCCCCCCGGTCCAAAGGGCCATCTGAAACAAGTGTAAAATCCAGAGAGGCAGGACAGGTCATGGAGAACAGGGAGCCTTGTTATGCTGATGGGCGGGATGTAAATTGCCAACAGCCACTCTGGAGAAGTGTATGGTGTTTCCTGAAACACGTAGGAAACAAAGCAACACAGCCTATGGCACTTCCACTTATGGTCCTATAGCTTAGGGAAATTAAAATAAAAAACACACAGCCACCCCAAAGTTTGGGACGGCTCTGTTTACAAGAACCTCGTCTACGGTACAAGTTAAATATCCGAGAAAACAAAAAATGGATAAAGAAGATGTGATACGTATGTACAATGGAATATCACTCAGCAGTAAGATCTACGTCATCAGGCCCGTAGCGGCATAATGAGTGGATTAACGTACGACGGGTCTACGAGAAATAAGTCACACAGAAAAAGAAACATCATAAGATATCACTAATACACGGAACGTAAACTTGGCTACACATGAACTGAATTACAAAACAGAACAGGGTCTCAAATTTAGAAAGCCAACTTATGCTTGCTTATGGGGAAAGGTGAGTTGGCGTGCTGCATCAAACCAGAGATTGAAATTAGCACAGATATCGTTCCACAAGCCAAATATATAATAGACAAGACCTACTCCTTGCTCAACGAAATGGACTCAACACCCCATATTCAACGCCTGGGAATATACCTGACAAGTAAGAATCTTAAGACCCATGGATTTATATGTCTCCATAAAGAAGTCAAGCGTGTGTACAGGGGCCTAAACGCAGCAGTGAAAATCCGATAAATCCCATTATCAAAATAAATTTCACAAACACAACACAATGACAGTGAAATAGAGAGCAATTCTTAAATAATTCATTCAGGGCTTGTGATGCAACCTGGATTTACCACATCTACACCCAGAGCTGGTTGAGACATAATGCTGGACACTTCGGGTTGATAGCATTGGTGAGGTTGGTTGAGCAAACGCAGATCCTTTGAAGTCATACTGCATGGTACCCATTCCATGGGTCCCAACTCTCCAGGTTTAAGGGATTCTTCCTTCAGCTAAAACATGCATGGGAAACCCAGAGTATGGTCCACCGTGTGATTGGGAAACGTTTTCAAATGCATCTCGGGTTTCGTCCCCTGGTACTCGGGTTCACCGTTCCAGACGCTTTACTAACATTCTCCCCACTTGGAGAGTCAGTGCCTTTAACCTCCTGTTTGGCACAGTTTGCAATTTCTGCGCAAGATGAACAGGAATAGCGAGAACCAATGAGAGACTAGCTGTAGGTGTCTGCACGGGCAAATGGAACGCTCATTTCCCACCAGGAAGAGGAAATAACCAAAGGCTCAGCGTGCCCTGCCGGAACCAGATTAGGGCCTGAAGCAATCCTGCGGTTTTGCGGCCAGCTCACAAGAAAGCGAGTTGAAGAAAGAGCTCGGGGGCACTGTAATTCACAAACCTACAGAGTTATGAATGACAGCTATCGTCCAAAAATGTATTGAAGTAAGTCTTCGAAGAGGACTTGAAAGCGGGGCAGAATTTCAGGAAAACGATTTCAGGGGGTAGATTGGAATAGCACTTAAAGCATAGGAAAAGAGGCAGAATGTCCACAATGATGCACTTGGCCAAAAAGGGCATATGCGTTTTTTCCTGAATATATTCAGGAAAAAACGCATATGCCCTTTTTGGCAAACCAAGGAAGCGTGTAAAGGAAATCTGCACTACAATGAAGTCTCACTGCCCCCCGTTCCAAACGGCCATCTGAAACAAGTGTAAAATCCAGAAAGGCAGGACAGGTCATGGAGAAGAGGGAGCCTTGTTATGCTGATGGGCTGGATGTAAATTGCCAACAGCCACTCTGGAGAAGTGTATGGTGTTTCCTGAAACACGTAGGAAACAAAGCAACACAGCCTATGGCACTTCCACTTAGTGTCCTATAGCTTAGGGAAATTAAAAGAAAAATTTTCACAGCCACCCCAAAGTTTGGGATGGCTCTGTTTACAAGAACCTCGTCTACGGTACAAGTTAAATATCCGAGAGAGCAAAAAATGGATAAAGATGTTGTGGTACGTACGTACAATGGAATATCACTCAGCAATGAGATCTACGTCATCAGGCCCGTAGCGGCATAATGAGTGGATTTAGGTACGACGACTCTACGAGAAATAAGTCACACAGAAAAAGAAACTTCATAAGATATCACTAATACACGGAACGTAAACTTGGCTACACATGAACTGAATTACAAAACAGAACAGGGTCGCAAATTTAGAAAACCAACTTATGCTTGCTTATGGGGAAAGGTGAGTTTTGGAGCTGCATCAAACCAGAGATTGAAATTAGCACAGATATCGTTCCATAAGCCAAATATATAATAGACAAGACCTACTCCTTGCTCAACGAAATGGACTCAACACCCCATATTCAACGCCTGGGAATATACCTGAAAAGTAAGAATCTTAAGACCCATGGATTTATATGCCTCCATAAGGAAATCAAGCGTGTGTACAGCAGCCTAAACGCAGCAGTGAAAATCCGATAAATCCCATTACCAAAATGAATTTCACAAAGAAAACACAATGACAGTGAAATAGAGAGCAATTCTTAAATAATTCATTCAGGGCTTGTGATGCAACCTGGATTTACCACATCTACACCCAGAGCTGCGTGAGACATAAGGCTGGACACTTCTGGCTGATAGCATTGGTGAGGTTCGGTGAGCAAACGCAGACCCTTTGAAGTCATACTGCATGGCAGCCATTCCATGGGTCCCAACTCTCCAGGGTTAAGGGATTCTTCCTTCAGCTAAAACATGCATGGGAAACCCAGAGTATGGTCCACCGTGTGATTGGGAAACGTTTTCAAATGCATCTCAGGTTTCGTCCCCTGGTACTCGGGTTCACCGTTCCAGACGCTTTACTAACACTCTCCCCACATGAAGAGTCAGTGCCTTTAACCTCCTGTTTGGCACAGTTTGAAATTTCTGCGCAAGATAAACAGGAATAGGGAGAAGCAAAGAGAGACTAGCTGTAGGTGTGTGCACGGGCAAATGGAACGCTCATTACCCACCAGGAAGAGGGATTAACCAAAGGCTCAACATGCCCTGCCGGAACCAGATTAGGGCCTGAAGCAATCCTGCGGTTTTGCGGCCAGCACACAAGAAAGCGAGTTGAAGAAAGGAGCTCAGGGGCACTGTAATTCACAAACCTGCAGAGTTATGAATGACAGCTATCGTCCAAAAATGTATTGAAGTAAGTCTTCGAAGAGGACTTGAAAGCGGGGCAGAATTTCAGGAAAACGATTTCAGGGGGTAGACTGGAATTGCACTTAAAGCATAGGAAAAGAGGCAGAATGTCGACAATGATGCACTTGGCCAAAAAGGGCATATGCGTTTTTTCCTGAATATAATCAGGAGAAAACGTATACGCCCTTTTTGGCCAACCACGCAAGCGTGTAAAGGAAATCTGCACTACAATGAAGTCTCACTGCCCCCCGGTCCAAAGGGCCATCTGAAACAAGTGTAAAATCCAGAGAGGCAGGACAGGTCATGGAGAAGAGGGAGCCTTGTTATGCTGATGGGCGGGATGTAAATTGCCAACAGCCACTCTGGAGAAGTGTATGGTGTTTCCTGAAACACGTAGGAAACAAAGCAACACAGCCTATGGCACTTCCACTTATGGTCCTATAGCTTAGGGAAATTAAAATAAAAAACACACAGCCACCCCAAAGTTTGGGACGGCTCTGTTTACAAGAACCTCGTCTACGGTACAAGTTAAATATCCGAGAAAACAAAAAATGGATAAAGAAGATGTGATACGTATGTACAATGGAATATCACTCAGCAGTAAGATCTACGTCATCAGGCCCGTAGCGGCATAATGAGTGGATTAACGTACGACGGGTCTACGAGAAATAAGTCACACAGAAAAAGAAACATCATAAGATATCACTAATACACGGAACGTAAACTTGGCTACACATGAACTGAATTACAAAACAGAACAGGGTCTCAAATTTAGAAAGCCAACTTATGCTTGCTTATGGGGAAAGGTGAGTTGGGGTGCTGCATCAAACCAGAGATTGAAATTAGCACAGATATCGTTCCACAAGCCAAATATATAATAGACAAGACCTACTCCTTGCTCAACGAAATGGACTCAACACCCCATATTCAACGCCTGGGAATATACCTGACAAGTAAGAATCTTAAGACCCATGGATTTATATGTCTCCATAAAGAAGTCAAGCGTGTGTACAGGGGCCTAAACGCAGCAGTGAAAATCCGATAAATCCCATTATCAAAATAAATTTCACAAACACAACACAATGACAGTGAAATAGAGAGCAATTCTTAAATAATTCATTCAGGGCTTGTGATGCAACCTGGATTTACCACATCTACACCCAGAGCTGGTTGAGACATAATGCTGGACACTTCGGGTTGATAGCATTGGTGAGGTTGGTTGAGCAAACGCAGATCCTTTGAAGTCATACTGCATGGTACCCATTCCATGGGTCCCAACTCTCCAGGTTTAAGGGATTCTTCCTTCAGCTAAAACATGCATGGGAAACCCAGAGTATGGTCCACCGTGTGATTGGGAAACGTTTTCAAATGCATCTCGGGTTTCGTCCCCTGGTACTCGGGTTCACCGTTCCAGACGCTTTACTAACATTCTCCCCACTTGGAGAGTCAGTGCCTTTAACCTCCTGTTTGGCACAGTTTGCAATTTCTGCGCAAGATGAACAGGAATAGCGAGAACCAATGAGAGACTAGCTGTAGGTGTCTGCACGGGCAAATGGAACACTCATTTCCCACCAGGAAGAGGAAATAACCAAAGGCTCAGCGTGCCCTGCCGGAACCAGATTAGGGCCTGAAGCAATCCTGCGGTTTTGCGGCCAGCTCACAAGAAAGCGAGTTGAAGAAAGGAGCTCGGGGGCACTGTAATTCACAAACCTACAGAGTTATGAATGACAGCTATCGTCCAAAAATGTATTGAAGTAAGTCTTCGAAGAGGACTTGAAAGCGGGGCAGAATTTCAGGAAAACGATTTCAGGGGGTAGACTGGAATTGCACTTAAAGCATAGGAAAAGAGGCAGAATGTCGACAATGATGCACTTGGCCAAAAAGGGCATATGCGTTTTATCCTGAATATAATCAGGAGAAAACGTATACGCCCTTTTTGGCCAACCACGCAAGCGTGTAAAGGAAATCTGCACTACAATGAAGTCTCACTGCCCCCCGGTCCAAAGGGCCATCTGAAACAAGTGTAAAATCCAGAGAGGCAGGACAGGTCATGGAGAACAGGGAGCCTTGTTATGCTGATGGGCGGGATGTAAATTGCCAACAGCCACTCTGGAGAAGTGTATGGTGTTTCCTGAAACACGTAGGAAACAAAGCAACACAGCCTATGGCACTTCCACTTATGGTCCTATAGCTTAGGGAAATTAAAATAAAAAACACACAGCCACCCCAAAGTTTGGGACGGCTCTGTTTACAAGAACCTCGTCTACGGTACAAGTTAAATATCCGAGAAAACAAAAAATGGATAAAGAAGATGTGATACGTATGTACAATGGAATATCACTCAGCAGTAAGATCTACGTCATCAGGCCCGTAGCGGCATAATGAGTGGATTAACGTACGACGGGTCTACGAGAAATAAGTCACACAGAAAAAGAAACATCATAAGATATCACTAATACACGGAACGTAAACTTGGCTACACATGAACTGAATTACAAAACAGAACAGGGTCTCAAATTTAGAAAGCCAACTTATGCTTGCTTATGGGGAAAGGTGAGTTGGCGTGCTGCATCAAACCAGAGATTGAAATTAGCACAGATATCGTTCCACAAGCCAAATATATAATAGACAAGACCTACTCCTTGCTCAACGAAATGGACTCAACACCCCATATTCAACGCCTGGGAATATACCTGACAAGTAAGAATCTTAAGACCCATGGATTTATATGTCTCCATAAAGAAGTCAAGCGTGTGTACAGGGGCCTAAACGCAGCAGTGAAAATCCGATAAATCCCATTATCAAAATAAATTTCACAAACACAACACAATGACAGTGAAATAGAGAGCAATTCTTAAATAATTCATTCAGGGCTTGTGATGCAACCTGGATTTACCACATCTACACCCAGAGCTGGTTGAGACATAATGCTGGACACTTCGGGTTGATAGCATTGGTGAGGTTGGTTGAGCAAACGCAGATCCTTTGAAGTCATACTGCATGGTACCCATTCCATGGGTCCCAACTCTCCAGGTTTAAGGGATTCTTCCTTCAGCTAAAACATGCATGGGAAACCCAGAGTATGGTCCACCGTGTGATTGGGAAACGTTTTCAAATGCATCTCGGGTTTCGTCCCCTGGTACTCGGGTTCACCGTTCCAGACGCTTTACTAACATTCTCCCCACTTGGAGAGTCAGTGCCTTTAACCTCCTGTTTGGCACAGTTTGCAATTTCTGCGCAAGATGAACAGGAATAGCGAGAACCAATGAGAGACTAGCTGTAGGTGTCTGCACGGGCAAATGGAACGCTCATTTCCCACCAGGAAGAGGAAATAACCAAAGGCTCAGCGTGCCCTGCCGGAACCAGATTAGGGCCTGAAGCAATCCTGCGGTTTTGCGGCCAGCTCACAAGAAAGCGAGTTGAAGAAAGGAGCTCGGGGGCACTGTAATTCACAAACCTACAGAGTTATGAATGACAGCTATCGTCCAAAAATGTATTGAAGTAAGTCTTCGAAGAGGACTTGAAAGCGGGGCAGAATTTCAGGAAAACGATTTCAGGGGGTAGATTGGAATAGCACTTAAAGCATAGGAAAAGAGGCAGAATGTCCACAATGATGCACTTGGCAAAAAAGGGCATATGCGTTTTTTCCTGAATATATTCAGGAAAAAACGCATATGCCCTTTTTGGCAAACCAAGGAAGCGTGTAAAGGAAATCTGCACTACAATGAAGTCTCACTGCCCCCCGTTCCAAACGGCCATCTGAAACAAGTGTAAAATCCAGAAAGGCAGGACAGGTCATGGAGAAGAGGGAGCCTTGTTATGCTGATGGGCTGGATGTAAATTGCCAACAGCCACTCTGGAGAAGTGTATGGTGTTTCCTGAAACACGTAGGAAACAAAGCAACACAGCCTATGGCACTTCCACTTAGTGTCCTATAGCTTAGGGAAATTAAAAGAAAAAATTCACAGCCACCCCAAAGTTTGGGATGGCTCTGTTTACAAGAACCTCGTCTACGGTACAAGTTAAATATCCGAGAGAGCAAAAAATGGATAAAGATGTTGTGGTACGTACGTACAATGGAATATCGCTCAGCAATGAGATCTACGTCATCAGGCCCGTAGCGGCATAATGAGTGGATTTAGGTACGACGACTCTACGAGAAATAAGTCACACAGAAAAAGAAACTTCATAAGATATCACTAATACACGGAACGTAAACTTGGCTACACATGAACTGAATTACAAAACAGAACAGGGTCGCAAATTTAGAAAACCAACTTATGCTTGCTTATGGGGAAAGGTGAGTTTTGGAGCTGCATCAAACCAGAGATTGAAATTAGCACAGATATCGTTCCATAAGCCAAATATATAATAGACAAGACCTACTCCTTGCTCAACGAAATGGACTCAACACCCCATATTCAACGCCTGGGAATATACCTGAAAAGTAAGAATCTTAAGACCCATGGATTTATATGTCTCCATAAGGAAATCAAGCGTGTGTACAGCAGCCTAAACGCAGCAGTGAAACTCCGATAAATCCCATTACCAAAATGAATTTCACAAAGAAAACACAATGACAGTGAAATAGAGAGCAATTCTTAAATAATTCATTCAGGGCTTGTGATGCAACCTGGATTTACCACATCTACACCCAGAGCTGCGTGAGACATAAGGCTGGACACTTCTGGCTGATAGCATTGGTGAGGTTCGGTGAGCAAACGCAGACCCTTTGAAGTCATACTGCATGGCAGCCATTCCATGGGTCCCAACTCTCCAGGGTTAAGGGATTCTTCCTTCAGCTAAAACATGCATGGGAAACCCAGAGTATGGTCCACCGTGTGATTGGGAAACGTTTTCAAATGCATCTCAGGTTTCGTCCCCTGGTACTCGGGTTCACCATTCCAGACGCTTTACTAACACTCTCCCCACATGAAGAGTCAGTGCCTTTAACCTCCTGTTTGGCACAGTTTGAAATTTCTGCGCAAGATAAACAGGAATAGGGAGAAGCAAAGAGAGACTAGCTGTAGGTGTGTGCACGGGCAAATGGAACGCTCATTACCCACCAGGAAGAGGGATTAACCAAAGGCTCAACATGCCCTGCCGGAACCAGATTAGGGCCTGAAGCAATCCTGCGGTTTTGCGGCCAGCACACAAGAAAGCGAGTTGAAGAAAGGAGCTCAGGGGCACTGTAATTCACAAACCTGCAGAGTTATGAATGACAGCTATCGTCCAAAAATGTATTGAAGTAAGTCTTCGAAGAGGACTTGAAAGCGGGGCAGAATTTCAGGAAAACGATTTCAGGGGGTAGACTGGAATTGCACTTAAAGCATAGGAAAAGAGGCAGAATGTCGACAATGATGCACTTGGCCAAAAAGGGCATATGCGTTTTTTCCTGAATATAATCAGGAGAAAACGTATACGCCCTTTTTGGCCAACCACGCAAGCGTGTAAAGGAAATCTGCACTACAATGAAGTCTCACTGCCCCCCGGTCCAAAGGGCCATCTGAAACAAGTGTAAAATCCAGAGAGGCAGGACAGGTCATGGAGAACAGGGAGCCTTGTTATGCTGATGGGCGGGATGTAAATTGCCAACAGCCACTCTGGAGAAGTGTATGGTGTTTCCTGAAACACGTAGGAAACAAAGCAACACAGCCTATGGCACTTCCACTTATGGTCCTATAGCTTAGGGAAATTAAAATAAAAAACACACAGCCACCCCAAAGTTTGGGACGGCTCTGTTTACAAGAACCTCGTCTACGGTACAAGTTAAATATCCGAGAAAACAAAAAATGGATAAAGAAGATGTGATACGTATGTACAATGGAATATCACTCAGCAGTAAGATCTACGTCATCAGGCCCGTAGCGGCATAATGAGTGCATTAACGTACGACGGGTCTACGAGAAATAAGTCACACAGAAAAAGAAACATCATAAGATATCACTAATACACGGAACGTAAACTTGGCTACACATGAACTGAATTACAAAACAGAACAGGGTCTCAAATTTAGAAAGCCAACTTATGCTTGCTTATGGGGAAAGGTGAGTTGGCGTGCTGCATCAAACCAGAGATTGAAATTAGCACAGATATCGTTCCACAAGCCAAATATATAATAGACAAGACCTACTCCTTGCTCAACGAAATGGACTCAACACCCCATATTCAACGCCTGGGAATATACCTGACAAGTAAGAATCTTAAGACCCATGGATTTATATGTCTCCATAAAGAAGTCAAGCGTGTGTACAGGGGCCTAAACGCAGCAGTGAAAATCCGATAAATCCCATTATCAAAATAAATTTCACAAACACAACACAATGACAGTGAAATAGAGAGCAATTCTTAAATAATTCATTCAGGGCTTGTGATGCAACCTGGATTTACCACATCTACACCCAGAGCTGGGTGAGACATAAGGCTGGACACTTCGGGCTGATAGCATTGGTGAGGTTCGGTGAGCAAACGCAGACCCTTTGAAGTCATACTGCATGGTACCCATTCCATGGGTCCCAACTCTCCAGGTTTAAGGGATTCTTCCTTCAGCTAAAACATGCATGGGAAACCCAGAGTATGGTCCACCGTGTGATTGGGAAACGTTTTCAAATGCATCTCAGGTTTCGTCCCCTGGTACTCGGGTTCACCGTTCCAGACGCTTTACTAACACTCTCCCCACTTGGAGAGTCAGTGCCTTTAACCTCCTGTTTGGCACAGTTTGCAATTTCTGCGCAAGATGAACAGGAATAGCGAGTACCAATGAGAGACTAGTTGTAGCTGTCTGCACGGGCAAATGGAACGCTCATTTCCCACCAGGAAGAGGAATTAACCAAAGACTCAGCGTGCCGGGCCGGAACAAGATTAGGGCCTGAAGCAATCCTGCGGGTTTGCGGCCAGCTGACAAGAAAGCGTGTTGAAGAAAGGAGCTCAGGGGCACTGTAATTCACAAACCTGCAGAGTTATGAATGACAGCTATGGTCCAAAAATATATTGAAGTAAGTCTTCAAAGAGGACTGAAAGTGGAACAGAATTTCAGGAAAACGATTTCAGGGAGTAGACTGGAATTGCACTTAAAGCATAGGAAAAGAGGCAGAATGTTGACAATGATGCATTTGGCCAAAAAGGGCGTATGCATTTTTTCCTGAATATATTCAGGAAAAAACGCATACGCCCTTTTTGGCCAACCAAGCAAGCTTGTAAAGGAAATGTGCACTACAATGAAGTCTCACTGCCCCCCGGTCCAAAGGGACATCTGAAACAAGTGTAAAATCCAGAAAGACAGGACAGGTCATGGAGAACAGGGAGCCTTGTTATGCTGATGGGCGGGATGTAAATTGTCAACAGCCACTCTGGAGAAGTGTATGGTGTTTCCTGAAACACGTAGGAAACTAAGCAACACAGCCTATGGCACTTCCACTTATGGTCCTATAGCTTAGGGAAATTAAAATGAAAAACACACAGCCACCCCAACGTTTGGGACGGCTCTGTTTACAAGAACCTCGTCTACGGTACAAGTTAAATATCCGAGAAAGCAAAAAATGGATAAAGAAGTTGTGATACGTACGTACAATGGAATATCACTCAGCAATAAGATCTACGTCATCAGGCCCGAAGCGGCATAATGAGTGGATTAACGTACGACGAGTCTACGAGAAATAAGTCACACAAAAATAGAAACATCATAAGATATCACTAATACACGGAAGGTAAACTTGGCTACACATGAACTGAATTACAAAACAGAACAGGGTCTCAAATTTAGAAAGCCAACTTATGCTTGCTTATGGGGAAAGGTGAGTTGGGGTGCTGAATCAAACCAGAGATTGAAATTAGCACAGATACCGTTCCATAAGCCAAATATATAATAGAAAAGACCTACTCCTTGCTCAACGAAATGGACTCAACACCCAATATTCAACGCCTGAGAATATACCTGACAAGTAAGAATCTTAAGACCCATGGATTTATATGTCTCCATAAGGAAGTCAAGCGTGTGTACAGTGGCCTAAACGCAGCAGTGAAAATCCGATAAATCCCATTAACAAAATAAATTTCAAAAACAAAACACAATGACAGTGAAATAGAGAGCAATTCTTAAATAATTCATTCAGGGCATGTGATGCAACCTGGATTTACCACATTTACACCCAGAGCTGGTTGAGACATAAGGCTGGACACTTCGGGCTGATAGCATTGGTGAGGTACGGTGATCAAAGGCAGACCCTTTGAAGTCATACTGCATGGTACCCATTCCATGGGTCCCAACTCTCCAGGTTTAAGGGATTCTTCCTTCAGCTAAAACATGCATGGGAAACACAGAGTATGGTCCACCGTGTGATTGGGAAACGTTTTCAAATGCATCTCAGGTTTCGACCCCTGGTACTCGTGTGCACCGTTCCAGACGCTTTACTAACATTCTCCCCACTTGGAGAGTCAGTGCCTTTTACCTCCTGTTTGGCACAGTTTGCAATTTCTGCGCAAGATCAACAGGAATAGGGAGAACAAATGGAGACTAGCTGTAGGTGTCTGCACAGGCAAATGGAACGCTCATTTCCCACCAGGAAGAGGAATTAACCAGAGGCTCAGCGAGCCCTGCCGGAACCAGATTAGGGCCTGAAGCAATCCTGAGGTTTTGCGGCCAGCTCACAAGATAGCGAGTTGAAGAAAAGAGCCCAGGGGCACTGTAATTCACAAACCTGCAGAGTTATGAATGACAGCTATCGTCCAAAAATGTATTGAAGTAAGTCTTCGAAGAGGACTTGAAAGCGGGGCAGAATTTCAGGAAAACGATTTCAGGGGGTAGACTGGAATTGCACTTAAAGCATAGGAAAAGAGGCAGAATGTCCACAATGATGCACTTGGCCAAAAGGGCATATGCGTTTTTTCCTGAATATATTCAGGAAAAAACGCATACGCCCTTTTTGGCCAACCAAGCAAGCGTGTAAAGGAAATCTGCACTACAATGAAGTCTCACTGCCCCCCGGTCAAAAGGGCCATCTGAAACAAGTGTAAAATCCAGAAAGGCAGGACAGGTCATGGAGAACAGGGAGCCTTGTTATGCTGATGGGCGGGATGTAAATTGCCAACAGCCACTCTGGAGAAGTGTATGGTGTTTCCTGAAACACGTAGGAAACAACGCAACACAGCCTATGGCACTTCCACTTATGGTCCTATAGCTTAGGGAAATTAAAATCAAAAACACACAGCCACCCCAAATTTTGGGATGGCTCTGTTTACAAGAACCTCGTCTACGGTACAAGTTAAATATCCGAGAAAGCAAAAAATGGATAAAGAAGTTGTGGTACGTACGTACAATGGAATATCACTCAGCAATGAGATCTACGTCATCAGGCCCGTAGCGGCATAATGAGTGGATTCAGGTACGACGATTCTACGAGAAATAAGTCACACAGAAAAAGAAACATCCTAAGATATCACTAATACACGGAACGTAAACTTGGCTACACATGAACTGAATTACAAAACAGAACAGGGTCTCAAATTTAGAAAACCAACTTATGTTTGCTTATGGGGAAAGGTGAGTTGGGGTGCTGCATCAAACCAGAGATTTAAATTAGCACAGATACCGTTCCATAAGCCAAATATATAATAGACAAGACCTACCCCTTGCTCAACGAAATGGACTCAACACCCCATATTCAACGCCTGGTAATATACCTGACAAGTAAGAATGTTAAGACCCATGGATTTATATGTCTCCATAAGGAAATCAAGCGTGTGTACAGCGGCCTAAACGCAGCAGTGAAAATCCGATAAATCCCATTATCAAAATTAATTTCAAAAACAAAAGACAATGACAGTGAAATAGAGAGCAATTCTTCAATAATTCATTCAGGGCTTGTGATGCAACCTGGATTTACCCCATATACACCCAGAGCTGGGTGAGACATAAGGCTGGACACTTCGGGCTGATAGCATTGGTGAGGTTCGGTGAGCAAACGCAGACCCTTTGAAGTCATACTGCATGGTAGCCATTCCAAGGGTCCCAACTCTCCAGGTTTAAGGGATTCTTCCTTCAGCTAAAACATGCATGGGAATACCAGAGTATGGTCCACCGTGTGATTGGGAAACGTTTTCAAATGCATCTCAGGTTTCGTCCCCTGGTACTCGGGTTCACCGTTCCAGACGCTTTACTAACACTCACCCCACTTGGGGAGTCAGTGCCTTTAACCTCCTCTTGGGAACAGTTTGCAATTTCTGTGCAAGATGAACAGGAATAGGGAGAACCAATGAGAGACTAGCTGTAGCTGTCTGCATGGGCAAATGGAATGCTCATTTCCCACCAAGAAGAGGGATTAACCAAAGGCTCAGCATGCCCTGCCAGAACCAGATTAGGGCCTGAAGCAATCCAGCGGTTTTGCGGCCAGCTCACAAGAAAGCGAGTTGAAGAAAGGAGCTCAGGGGCACTGTAATTCACAAACATGCAGAGTTATGAATGACAGCTATCGTCCAAAAATGTATTGAAGTAAGTTTTCGAAGAGAACTTGAAAGCGGGGCAGAATTTCAGGAAAATGATTTCAGGGGGTAGACTGGAATTGCACTTAAAGCATAGGAAAATAGGCAGAATGTCCACAATGATGCACTTGGCCAAAAAGGGCGTATGCGTTTTTTCCTGAATGTATTCAGGAAAAAACTTATACGCACTTTTTGGCAAACCAAGCAAGCGTGTAAAAGAAATCTGCACTACAATGAAGTCTCACTGCCCCCCGTTCCAAACGGCCATCTGAAACAAGTGTAAAATCCAGAAAGGCAGGACAGGTCATGGAGAACAGGGAGCCTTGTTATGCTGATGGGCGGGATGTAAATTGCCAAAAGCCACTCTGGAGAAGTGTATGTTGTTTCATGAAACACGTAGGAAACAAAGCAACACAGCCTATGGCACTTCCACTTAGGGTCCTATAGCTTAGGGAAATTAAAATCAATAACACACAGCCACCCCAAGTTTGGGATGGCTGTGTTTACAAGAACCTCGTCTACGGTTAAAGTTAAATATCTGATAAAGCAAAAAATGGATAAAGAAGTTGTGGTACGTACGTACAATGGAATATCACTCAGCAATGAGATCTACATCATCAGTCCTGTAGCGGCATAATGAGTGGATTCACGTACGACGACTCTACGAGAAGTAAGTCACACAGAAAAAGAAATATCATAAGATATCACTAATAAACGGAACGTAAACTTGGCTACACATGAACTGAATTACAAAACAGAACAGGGTCTCAAATTTAGAAAACCAACTTATGCTTGCTTATGGGGAAAGGTGAGTTGGGGAGCTGCATCAAACCAGAGATTGAAATTAGCACAGATACCGTCCCAAAAGCCAAATATATAATAGACAAGACCTACTCCTTGCTCAACGAAATGGACTCAACACCCCATATTCAACGCCTGGGAATATCCCTGACAAGTAAGAATCTTAAGACCCATGGATTTATATGTCTCCATAAGGAAATCAAGCGTGTGTACAGCGGCCTAAACGCAGCAGTGAAAATCCGATAAATCCCATTATCAAAATAAATTTCAAAAACAAAACACAATGACAGTGAAATAGAGAGCAATTCTTAAATAATTCATTCAGGGCTTGTGATGCAACCTGGATTTACCACATCTACACCCAGAGCTGGGTGAGACATGATGCTGGACACTTCGGGCTCATAGCATTGGTGAGGTTGGGTGAGCAAACGCAGATCCTTTGAAGTCATACTGCATGGTAGCCATTCCATGGGTCCCAACTCTCCAGGTTTAAGGGATTCTTCCTTCAGCTAAAACATGCATGGGAAACCCAGAGTATGGTCCACCGTGTAATTGGGAAACGTTTTCAAATGCATCTCAGGTTTCGCCCCTGGTACTCGGGTTCACCGTTCCAGACGCTTTACTAACATTCTCCCCACATGGAGAGTCAGTGCCTTTAACCTCCTGTTTGGCACAGTTTGCAATTTCTGCGCAAGATGAACAGGAATAGGGAGAACCAATGAGAGACTAGCTGTAGGTGCCTGCACGGGCAAATGGAACGCTCGTTTCCCACAAGGAAGGGGAATTAGCCAAAGGCTCAGTGTGCCCTGCCAGAACCAGATTAGGGCCTGAAGCAATCCTGCAGTTTTGCGGCCAGCACACAAGAAAGCGAGATGAAGAAAGGAGCTCAGGGGCACTGTAATTCACAAACCTGCAGAGTTATAAATGACAGCTATCATCCAAAAATATATTGAAGTAAGGCTACAAAGAGGACTTGAACGTGGGGCAGAATTCCAGGACTACGATTTCAGGAGGTAGAAGGGAAATCCTCTGAAAGTATAGGAAAAGAGTCAGAATGTCGACAATGATGCACTTGGTCAAAAAGGGCATATGCGTTTTTTCCAGGGCCCTCATTAAAGAGGGTTGGAGGCTCCCAGTATGCTTCAGTGGCCAACAGAAGACCCACGTCACCAAGGCGACGTGAGCCAGCCATGCAGGAGTGACCTCACATCAGAGGGCCCACCTCACAGAAGGGTAAGGAACCCAGGAATGATCAGACCCTCACCAGAGTGCCCACAACAGCAAGGGGCTGGGAACCAGGCAGGATTGTCCTCACACCCGTGGGACCACATCATCGAAAGTTGAGGTACCCAGCACATGTGGCCTCAAACCAGAGGACCCACATCACCATGGGTCTCGGAGCGAGGCAGGCAGGATTAACCTCCCAACACATGGCCCATTGTATAAAAAAGGTGAGGAATCCAGCCGTTGGAACATCCCAGCAGGCGGCCCAGATCACCGAGGCTATGGGATCCAGGCAGTGATGAACTCACAACAGAGGGCCCTCATCGTGATACTGTAAGCAACCCAGCCGTTGTGACCTCAGAGCACAAGGCCCACATCCCCATGGGGGAGGGAACCAAGCAGGAGTGTCATCGCACCAGTGGGCACACATCAGAAAATGTGGGGAGCCCAGCAGTTAGGGCCAGACGCCAGAGGGCCCTCATCACTGAGGAGAGGAGGCTCCCAGCAAGCTCCAACTGCTACCAGAGGGCTGACGTCGCCAATGCGGTGTGTGCCAGCCAGGCAGGAGTGACCTCAGAGCAGAGGGCCAACCACACAAAAGTGTGAGGAACACAAAGAGGATCAGACTCTCACCAGAGGGCCCACATCACCAAGGGAATGGAAACCAGGCAGGAGTGTCCTCACACCAGTGGGGCCACATCAACGAAATGAGATGGACCCAGCACACGTGGCCTCAAACTAGAGGACACACATCACCAAGGGGCTGGGAGTGAGGCAGGCAGGAGGAGCCTCAAAACAGAGGGCCCATAGAATAAAAAAGGTGAGGAATCCCGCAGTTGGAACCTCCCAGCAGGCGGCCAGGAGCAGCGAGGATATGGGATCCAGGCCTGACTGAACACAAAACAGAGGGCCCTCATCATGAAACTGTGAGCAACCCAGCCGTTGGGACCTCAGAGCAGAAGGCCCACATTCCCATGTGGTTGGGAACCTGGCAGGAGTGTACTCGCACCACAGGGCGAACATTAGAGAATTTGGGAGCCCAGAAGTTAGGGCCTGACGCCAGAGGGCCCTCATCACCGAGGAGAGGAAGCTCCCAGCAGGCTCCAACTGCCACAAGAGGGCCGACGTTGCCAAGGTGGGGCGTGCCAGCAAGGCAGGAGTGACCTCACAGCAGAGGGTCCACCTCAGAGAAGGGTGAGGAACCCAGCCAGGATCAGACTCTCACCAGAGGGCCCACATCACCAAGGGGATAGGAACCAGGCAGTAGTGTCCTCACACCAGTGGGGCCACATAATCGAAAGGTGAGGGACCCAGCACACGTAGCCTCAAACCAGAGGACACACATCACCAAAGGGCTGGGAGTCAGGCAGGCAGGAGGAGTCTCAAAACAGAGGGCCCATAGAAGAAAAAAGGTGAGGAATCCCGCAGTTGGAACCTCCCCGCAGGCAGCCAGGAGCAGCGAGGCTATTGGATCCAGGGCGGAGTGAACTCACACCAGAGGACCCTCATCATGAAATTGAGCAACCCACCGTTGGGACCTCAGAGCAGAAGGCCCACATTCCCATGGGGTTGGGAACCTGGCAGGAGTGTAGTCGCACCACAGGGCACACAGCAGAAAATTTTGGGAGCCCAGGAGTTAGGGTCTGACGCCAGAGGGCCCTCATTACCGAGGGGTGGAGACCCCCAGCAGGCACCAACTCCCAACTGAGGGCCCACGTCGCCAAGGTGATGTGTGCCAGCCAGGCAGGAGTGACCTCACAGCAGAGGGTCTACCTCACAGAAGGGTGAGGAAACCAGCCAGGATAAGACTCTCACCAGAGAGCCCACATCACCAAGGGGATCGGAAAAAGGCAGCAGTGTCCTCACACCAGTGTGGCCACATTATAGAAAGGTGAGGAACCCAGCACATGTGGCCTAAACCAGAGGACCCACATTTCCAAGGTGCTCCGAGTGAGGCAAGCAGGAGTAGCCTAACAACACAGGGCCCACAGAATAAAAAATGTGAGGAATCCAGCAGTTTGAACCTCCCAGCAGGTGGCCCAGAGCACGGAGTCTATGGGATCCAGGCCACAGTGAACTCACAGCAGAGGGCCCACATCATGAAACTGTGAGCAACCCAGCCGGTGGAACCTCAGAGCAGAAGACCCACATCCCCATGGGGATAGGAACCTCGCAGGAGTGTCCTCGCACAACTTAACACGTATCAGAAAATGTGGGAACCCAGCAGTTAGGGCCTGACGCCAGAGGGCCCTCATCACCGAGGAGAGGAGGCTACCAGCAGGCTCCAAATGCCACCAGAGGGCCGACGTCACCAAGGCAATGGGAGCAAGCCAGGCAGGAGTTACCTCACAGCAGAGGGCCCACCTCACAGAAGTGTGAGGAACCCAACCAGGATCAGACTCTAACCAGAGGGCCCACATCACCAAGGGGATGGAAACCAGGCAGGAGTGTCCTCACACCAGTGGGGCCACATCAGCCAAAGGTGAGGAACACAGCACATGTGGCCTCAAATAAGGGGACACACATCACGAAAGGGCTGGGAGTGAGGCATGCAGGAGGAGACTCACAACAGAGGGCCCATAGAATAAAAAGGTGAGGAACCCCGCCGCTGGAAGCTCCAAGCAGGTGGCCCAGAGCACCGAGGCTATGGGATCCATGCCGGAGTGAACTCACAGCAGAGGGCCCACGTTCTGACACTGTGAGCAACCCAGCCGTTGGGACCTCAGAGCAGAAAGCCAACATCCCCATGGAGATGGGACCCCGGCAGGAGTGTACTCGCACGACAGGGCGCACATCAAAAAATTTTGGGAGCCCATGAGTTAGGGCCTGACGCCAGAGGGCCCTCATTACCGAGGGGAGGAGACTCCCAGCAGGCACCAACTCCCAACTGAGGGCCCACATCGCCAAGGTGACGTGTGCCAGCCAGGCAGGAGTGACCTCACAGCAGAGGGTCTACCTCACAGAAGGGTGAGGAATCCAGCCAGGATCAGGCTCTCACCACAGGGCCCACATCACCAAGGGGATGGGAACCAGGCAGGAGTGTCCTCACACCAGTGGCGCCACATCAATAAAGGTGAGGAAACCGGCACATGTGGCCTCAAACCAGAGGACCTACATCAAAAAGGGGCTGGGAGTGAGTCAGGAAGGAGGAGCATGAAAACACAGGACCCAAAGAATAGAAAAGGTAAGGAATTCAGCAGTAGGAACCTCCCAGCAGGCGGCTCAGAGCACAGAGTCTATGGGATCTAGGCCTGAGTGAACTAACACCAGAGAGCCAACATCATGAAACGGTGAACAACACAGGTGTTGGGACCTTAGAGCAGAAGGCCCACATGCCCATGGGGATGGGAACCTGGCAGGAGTGCCCTCGCACCACTTAGGACGTATCAGAAAATGTGGGAACCCAGCAGTTAGGGCCTGATGCCAGAGGGCCTCATCACCGAGGGGAGGAGGCTCCCAGCAGGCTCCAACTGCCACCAGAGGTCTGACGTCGCCAAGGCGGGGTGTGCTAGCCAGGCAGGAGTGACCTCAGAGAAGAGGGCCCACCTCACAGAAGTGTGAGGAACCCAACCAGGATCAGACTCTCGCCAGAGGGACCACATCACCAAGGGGATGGGAAGCAGGCAGGAGTGTCCTCACACCAGTGGGGCCACATCATCAAAAGATGAGGAACCCATCACATGTGGCCTCAAACCAGAGGACACACATCACCAAGGGGCTGGGAGTGAGGCAGGTGTCTGGAGGGGCACATTTAACTCTAATTTCCCACCAGGAAGAGGAATTAACCAAAGGCTCAGAGTGCCGTGCCACACCCTGATTACGGCCTGAAGCAAACCTGCGGTTTTGTGGCCAGCTTTCAAGGAAGCGAGTTAAGAAAGGAAATCACGGGCACTGTAATTCACAAACCTGCAGAGTTATAAATGACAGCTATTGGCAAAAATATATTGAAGTAAGTCTGCAAAGAGGACTTGAAAACGAGGCAGAATTGAGGAATCATATTTCAGGAGGTAGATTGGAATTGCATTTAAAACATGTGAAAAGCGGCAGATCTTTGACAGTGATGCACTTGGACGAACAGTGCGTATACATTTTTTCCTGAATATATTCAGGAAAAAACGCATATGCCCTTTTTGGCCAACCAAGCACTCGAGCAATGGAAATCCGTACTACAATGAAGTCTCATTTCCCATTCGTCAAAAGGGCCATCTGAAAAAAGTGTAAAAACCAGAAACACAGGACAGGCCATGGAGAACAGGGAGCCTTGTTATGCTGATGGGCGGGATGTAAATTGCCAACAGACACTCTGGAGATGTTTATGGTGTATCCTGAAACATCTGAAAAACAAAGCTACGGAGACTAGGGCACTTCCACTTTTGGCCCTATAGCTTAGGAAAATTAAAATCAACAAGACACAGCCAACACAAAATTTAGGGCTGCTGTGTTTACAAGAACCTCGAGTCCAGTACAAATTAAATATCCCAGAAAGAAAAAAATGGATAAAGGAGTTGTGCTACTTACGTACAATGGAATATCACTCAGCAATGAAATCAATGTCATCAGGCCTGTAGCAGCAAATTGAGTGGATTTAAGTATGATGATTCTAAGAGAAATATGTCACACAGAGAAAGATAATTATCATAAGATATCACTAATAGAGGGAGTGTAAACTTGGCTACACATAAACTGAATTACAAAACCGAACAGTCTCACATTTAGATAAAAACTTATGCTTGCTTAAGGGGAAAGTTGAGTTGGGGTGCTGTATAAAACCAGAGATTGAAATTGGCACACATACCATTCCATAAGCCAAATATGTAATAGACAAGACCTACTCTTTGCTCAACGAAATAGACTCATCCATGGTGTATCACCTCACACCTGTTAGAATGGGCATCATCAGAAAATCTACAAACAACAAATGCTGGAAAGGGTGTGGAGATAAGGAACCCTCTTCCACTATTGTTGGGAATGTAAATTGATACAGTCACTGTGGAGAACATTATGGAGTTTCTTATAAAACTAAGAATAGAATTACCATATGATCCAGCAATCCCACTACTGGGCATATACCCAGACAAAACCATAAATCAAAAAGAGACATTCACCTCAATGTTCATTGCATCACTATTTACAATATCCAGGTAATGGAAGCAACCTAAATGCCCACAGACAGACGAATGCATAAAGATGTGATACAAATATAAAATGGAATATTACTAAGCCATAAAAAGGAATGAAATTGGGTCATTTGTAGAGACGTTGATGGATCTAGAGACTGTCATACAGAGTGAAGTAAGTCAGAAATAGAAAAACAAATCTTGTATATTAATGCATATATGTGGAACCTAGAAAAATTATACAGATGAACCGTTTTTTAAGGCAGAAATAGAGCAACAGATGTAGACAACAAACGTATGGACACCAAGGGGGGAAAGCTGTTGGGGGGTGGTGGTGGGAGGATTGAGAGTTTGGGATTGGCATGTATACATTTATATGTATAAAATAGATAACCAAAAAGAACCTGCTGTATAAAAAAATAAAATAAAATTCAAAATTACAAAAAGTAAAACAGAAAAAATATTCTTCCCTTCACATACATGTATTTATATGAATAAATTATTTCCATGCTTATATCTGTAAATACAAAAAAGAGAAATAAAATCTACCTTGAACCAAAAATGAAAAAAAGAAAAAAAAAACAGAACCCACCAGTTACACAGAGGAAAACCGTATCAGGGCACTTGCTCCAGTTGTAAACAATTCTGTAGTTGGCCAGTGGTGGGGAATCATCTCCCATTCAGCCAGCAGGCCCCACACAACAAGCGTCCTCATTGCAAAGCTGGGGGACCGTGCCAAGGCATCTGTGAGTAAATGTGGGCCGAGCCCCAGGCCAGCTGCTGCTGAAATGTTCCCACCCTTCCCAGGTAAAACACCTGAATATGTACAAGGACTTGAAAGCCTAGAGGAAGGGCCATGGAGCCACATGAGCGACAGCATGCCAGCCGATTTGGTGCCTGCAGGCCAGCCAGGATGGTCCTGGCCCTGGGTACTCTTCTGGAAGCTTTCCATTTCCCTGCCTGAGATACCCCTGCTGTCCGGGCCCCCACTGCTTTCTTCCTCACTCACCTCTGCCCAGGGAGAAATTCCAGAGGCAGGTATGGGTGACACATCCTCTTCTTTAGCAGGTGGCATCTTGGTAAATGCTGCAGAAAGTCCAGCAGAGCCCCACTCACACTGGGCCACCCACAAAGCCGTGGCCTCTCACTCCCTCCCACCAGTCCAGCCCCGAGGCTGCTGACAGGGCAGAGAAAATGGCGTCAGGCACAGCTGCAGGGGCTCTTGCTGCCTGGAGCAAGTGTTTATATTGATCTCAAACAGGCACACCTGGGGAGGGCTGGCCGGCACCGTCAGGCTTCCCAGGCCAGCCAATAATCACCCCTCAGGCGCTCACAGTTGCAGAAACTGGAACTTGCTGAATCGGCCAGGTTTAAGGAACAGGTGTGGGCTCCTGAGAGTCAGGATAGACAAGGGGTTGCAGCTCTGGCTTGTTTTCTAATTATATTATCTGGCCCATGAGTGGGAGACAACTTCAAGAAAACCCTCTCCTAATGAGAGGGACCCAGGAGTCAGGGAGAGGAGGGGTGGGTGGTGGGTGGAGACAGAGGCCTGGTGCCCCGGGTGCAGTGGAAGTCTCTGGAAGACCAGGTGGAGGGAGGCCACACAGAGTGATGCCCAGGGTCACAGACCTGTTGGAGCTGCTGTTTCTTAGTTCAAGTCCTGCTCTGAGGTGCTCTGTGTCAGATCTGAGTGACAGGTGAGCTGGAAGTGCTCTGCAATGAGGGCGATGTGCACGGTACCTGTGTGCCCAGCCCTGCCAGGGTAACTGCAAGGGTAGCTCTGTATCCTGGGAGGGGCCTGACCATGAGAGCCCCATGGGCTGCAGGGGAACCTGCCCAGGGAACCCCATATCCTGGGAGGGGCCTGAACAGGAGAGCACCGTGGGCTGCGGTGGGGGTGGGGTACCTGCCCAGGTGAGCTCCATATCCTGGGATTGGCCTGACCTCGAGAGCCCCATGGGCTGCTGGAGTCCTGGTAAAGGATGTCAGGACAGTCAGTGAAGCCACCGAGGATATACCTCCAGTAGTTCCTAAATCCTACACCCTGCTGGTCATTCTACCAACCACCGGGACATGGTATTCTGTATTAGTCTTCAATGATGCCTTCTTTTGTATTCTATTAGTCCCAGAGTCACAAGAAATTTTGGCTTGTGAGTGGCAGGACTCAACATACAACTAAAACAATACTTCTGGGCCGTGTTGCCCCAAGGGTTCAAAAATTCCCACACCATCTTTGGGGAAAGCTCAGTTAAAGACCTAAAAGTTCTACCTCTGGAAAAGGAAACACTCCTTCAATATGCAGACGACATTCTGATCGCCAGCCCTACTAAGGAGACCTCTGAACTACCAAGCCAATAAAGGATAGAAGTTGTCAAATAAAAAGCTCAAATATCACAGACTACGGTGACCTGCCTGGGCTTCATTCTCACAGAAGGTCGGAGAAGCCCATCTCAGGAAAGGGAAGAAACAATTTACAGCCTTACCCATTTCTAAAACTAGAAGACAGCTTAGGGGTTCCTGGGGAGGCCAGGGTTGGTGCTTCTGGATCCCTAACTACAGTCTACTAGCTGGGCCTCTATATGAAACACTGAAAGGAAAAGATGATGATCCTTTTGAATAGAATCCAGAAGTGGCCTTTCAAGAATGGAAAGAGCAGTCAATTCAGACCCTTGCCCTGGAACTCCCTAATTTAGCTAAACCCTTTGACCTTTACATTCCTGGTGAATGGTGAATCGCTATTGGAGTATTAGTGCAAAAACTGGGACCACTTGAAATGGAACAATGCAAGAATGCCATCCCGGTAGGATAAACTACGGTCACCAATGGGCTTGGCCCACCGCCACATCTGGCCAAGATACTGGCGGTATCTGAAAACCTGGAAATCAGCAGCACAAAAGGCCACCTCCCTCCTAAGGGAAAAGGACCCCACGTGGTGATCCTAGGCCCCCAACCATGCCCTGAAGTTGCAGGGTTTGCTCCGTGGGCACACTGACCTCGAGTGAGGAGGCCCTCCAACTCCAACCTCCAGAGAGATAACCGGGGTAAAGGGGCACCATGACGACTCATGTGACCATCACTTGACCTGGAGTTTCTCTCATAAAACAACAAGAGTGTGTCCCAAAAGAGTAGACTACTGCTTGCAGGACTTACTGCACCCAGAGCGGACCTAATAATCTTGGCGGGGGAAACGTATATCACGCTGTCACCATAGAAGAGCCTACAGACACTGTGATGATGGTGGCCAATAAGACCGGCTGGACTCCTGTTTACTTCAAAAGGCTGTTGACTCAGTGGCCATCATGGTCCTTCATCACCACTGACCCTGGACTGTCTGGGAGTTGAGCAGGCAGGGTCCTGACACCTGGTGCTCTTTTTACGTTAATTCAGGGGCCTAATTGAAGAAAGTGCAGACTACTGGTCAGAGCATCTAGGCTGGCAGAAACGGTCAGCCTAAGGTGGCCGAACAAATGCAGGGCGGGGTGAAACTGGACCTCACAGCGTCACTGCACATCTCCTTCCTGGACCCTTAAAGGTCATTAGAATCTATAACGCTTCCAATACTGGTGCTCAGGCGGACGAGCGGGGAGGCAGGAGGCCTGGGGACAATCAACGTCACCTGGAGGCTGCTGGGGAGAAGTTCTGACCCTCGCCCACGGGTATGAGGGCTCCTAACTCAGCACTCAGCAGTTACAGAAGAAGGGTCTGCACCCTCAGCACTCTAAGAATGAGGAAGGGGAAAAAAGGCAGAAGAGGGCTTTTTCCCAGGCAAAGCCCCTTAAAAATCCCTGGGAGATAAAAATAGAATCTGGGCAATAAAATAAAGTCTAACCTTTTTTATCCTTTGTGCTTTGTCTAATTTCACGTGCTCTTAGGGTCCCGCATACAGAGGTTCAATAGCCGGCACTTCAGACCAGATTTCCTAGTGCGGAATGGCTGGGTCGACACCTCAGCTCCTGGGACACAGTGCACACTCTGCGATATAGAGCCTGAGCTGCAGCCAACCGGGCCCTCGAGAGCTCCGCCCCCTCCCTCCCACTGACTCTGACAGGATCTCTACACAGCAGCCCAGCCCACAGCCCACGGGGTAGCACATGCTCTCACCTCTCCATTCTCTGATCAAAATATAAAGTTTCCTTTGCTTCTGAACCAAACTCAGTCTCAATCTGTTGGCTCCAATGACACTGGGCAGGGGGACACTTGTTGGGGTCCACTCTGGAGGATCAGTAACAGAAATTGAGAACATTGTAACTTCAATGAACAGATGTTTGAGCCAAACTGTAATTAACATAGAACAGTGTATAAGGCTCGGGTAAAATAAGATGTTTCTAACACTCCCGTTTGATATTTCCATCACTTTATTAGAAGCAAGTTCAGTGAAAAGGTTTGTCTTATTTGTCAGGTCAATATTAGAGAAACGAAGTGATTTCTTTCCAAGGATGTACATCTAAAAATCTTGGTTAAAGCTTCAATCTTGTTTTAAATGCTTTTCCATTGAAAATGATACCTCTCTTTCAGTTTCCCCAATTCTGAGAAGTATAAAATCTTATAATTTATTATTAGCAAAGGGGAAAGGTGGGAGGAGGGATAAATTAACAGTTTGGCATTAACACATACACACTGCTATGTATAAAATCGATCATCAACAAGGAACTACTGTATAGCCCCGGGAACTACACTCAATATTTTACAATAACCTATAAGGGGAAATAATCTGAAAAAGAATAGATATTTTTATTGACATCATCTATTAATGACAGTTAAAATGGAACCTAAGGGAAGCCGGTGGTGAGTGCTTCTGACCCTGAAGACTTCAATCATCTAAAGTTTGGACTCTGCCTACTTCCCAAGGCCCTTAATGAACATATGTGTAGCCGTAGCTTAAAAAATTCCCCAGTTTGGGTTGTGGAGAGACACTGATTTTGTAAAAGCCCTGGTGTTCTCGTCATATGAATGGGACCCTTCCTACAGCTAAAACATGCCTGTCACACCCAGAGGATGGTATACCGTCTGATCGGGAAGAGTTTGGAAAAGGCATCTCATCTCCTCATCTCCTGGTGCTCGGGTTCACCCCTCCAGCGTCTTTACGAACAGTCTCCCCACTTGGAGATGTCAGCACTGTCAACATCCTGTTGCAGACAGTTTGGAATTTGTCCAGAGGATGAAGCAGAAGGAGGAGGAACAATGAGAGACAAGTCCTAGCTGTTCGGACAGGCACATGTCACTCTTATTTCCAATCAGGAAGACGAATTGACCAAAGGCTAGGGTTGCCCATGGAAACAGAATAGAGCTTGAGGAAATTCCGCTGCTTTGTGGCCAGTTCCCATAAACACAAGTTGAAAAATGGAACTCAGGGACACTAAAATTCATGAAACTGCAGAGTTGAAAATATCTATCACTGAAAAATGTCTTGAGGAAAGTCAGAGGAAAGGACTTGTAAGCAACGGAGAATGGCAGGAAAGGGATTGGAAGAGGTAGAAAGGACTCGCCATTAAGCACAAGAAAAGGGGCTGAACATTGCCAACATTGCAATTGGCCAAAAAGGGTGTATGCGTCTTTTTCTGTATGTATTCAAGAAAAGGGCATACACTTTTTTAGCCAACCAAACAGGTGGGCACTGGAAATCAATACTACAAAACATATCACTTCGCATCAGTCAGAAGAGCCTTCCTCATAAAGTGTAAACACCAGAAATGCAGGACAGGGCAAGGAGAAAAGGGAGCCCTCTGAGGCTTATACTGGAAATGTATATTGCCAACGGTCACTCTGGAGAAGTGTATTGTGTTTACTAAAGCATCTAAAAAATGAGCTACAGAGCACAGGGCACTTGCACTCATGGACGTATATCTTGGGAAAAACAAAAATCGAGAGGACACAGGCACCCCAATGTTTACCGCCTCTATGTTTAAAAGATCCTCGACTAGGATATAATTTATAAGTCTCTGGAGGGAAAAAATGGATAGAGATGTGGCACTTATGTAGAGTGGAATATTACTCAGCCTGGAAATCAATGAAATATGGCCAGTTGTAACAACCACAGAGGAGTTACGTATGATCATTCGAAGTCACATAATTCAAAAAGAAAAAGACACACGATATTACTAATACATGGAATGTAAACGTGGCTACAAATGAACTGAATTACAAAACAGAACGGGGTCTCAAATTTAGAAAACCAACATATGCTTGCTTAAGGATAAAGGAGAGTTGGGGTGCTGCATAAAACCAGAGATAGAAATTAGCACAGATACCTTTCCATAAGCCAAATATGTCATAGTCAAGACCTACCAGTTGCTCAACGAAATGGACTAAACACCCCATATTCAACGCCTAGGAATACACCTGACTAGTAAGAATCTTCAAACCCATGGATTTATATGTCTCCGTAAGAGAATCAAGCGTGTGTATAGATTTATGAAAACAGCAGAGAAAATCCGATAAATCCAATAATCAAAATGAATTACAAAAACAAAACACAATGACAGTGAAATAGAGAACTATCCTTAAATAATTCATTCAGAGCTTGTGATGCAACCTGGATTAACCACATCTGCACCAAGAGCTGAGTAAGACATAAGGTTGGAAACCTCAGGCGGATAGCACTGGTGAGGTACGATGAGCAAATGCAGACCCTTTGAAGTCATACTGCATGGTACCCATTCCATGGGTCCCAACTCTCCAGGTTTAAGAGATTCTTCCTTCAGCTAAAACATGCATGGGAAACCCAAATTATGGTACACCGTGTGACTGGGAAGCGTTTTCAAATGCATCTCAGTTTACGTCCCCTTTTACACGGGTTCACCATTCCAGACGCTTTTCTAACACTCTCCCCACTTGGAGAGTCAGTGTCTTTAACCTCCTGTTTGGCACAGTTTGCAAATTCTGCGCTAGATGTACAGGAATAGGGAGCACCAATGAGAGACAAGCTGTAGGTGTCTGCACGGGCAAATGGAACGCTCATTTCCCACCAGGAAGAGGAATTAACCAAAGGCTCAGCGTGCCCTGCCGGAAACAGATTAGGGCCTGAAGCAATCCTGCGGTTTTGCGGCCAGCTCACAAGAAAGCGAGTTGAAGAAAGGAGCTCAGGGGCACTGTAATTCACAAACCTGCAGAGTTATGAATGACAGCTATCGTCCAAAAATGTATTGAAGTAAGTCTTCGAAGAGGACTTGTAAGCAGGGCAGAAATTCAGGAAAACGATTTCAGGGGTTAGACTGGAATTGCACTTAAAGCATAGGTAAAGAGGCAGAATGTCGAAAATGATGCACTTGGCCAAAAAGGGCATATGCGTTTTTTCCTGAATATATTCAGGAAAAACGCATACGCCCTTTTTGGCCAACCAAGGAAGCGTGTAAAGGAAATCTGCACTACAATGAAGTCTCATTGCCCCCCGTTCCAAAAGGCCATCTGAAACAGGTGTAAAATCCAGAAAGGCAGGACAGGTCATGGAGAAGAGGGAGCCTTGTTATGCTGATGGGCGGGATGTAAATTGCCAACAGCCACTCTGGAGAAGTGTATGGTGTTTCCTGAAACATGTAGGAAACACAGCAACACAGCCTATGGCACTTCCACTTAGGGTCCTAAAGCTTAGGGAAATTAAAATCAAAAACACACAGCCACGCCAAAGTTTGGGACGGCTCTGTTTACAAGAACCTCGTCTACGGTACAAGTTAAATATCCGAGAAAGCAAAAAATGGATAAAGAAATTGTGGTACGTACGTACAATGGAATATCACTCAGCAATGAAATCTAGGTCATCAGGCCCATAGCGGCATAATGAGTGGATTCAGGTACGACGATTGTACGAGAAATAAGTCACACAGAAAAAGAAACATCATAAGTTATCACTAACACACGGAAGGTAAACTTGTCTACACATGAACTGAATTACAAAACAGAACAGGGTCTCAAATTTAGAAAACCAACTTATGCTTGCTTATGGGGAAAGGTGAGTTGGGGTGCTGCATAAAACCAGAGATTGAAATTAGCACAGATATCGTTCCATAAGCCAAATATATAATAGAGAAGACCTACTCCTTGCTCAACGAAATGGACTCAACACCCCATATTCAACGCCTGGGAATATACCTGACAAGTAAGAATCTTAAGACCCATGGATTTATATGTCTCCATAAGGAAATCAATCGTGTGTACAGCAGCCTAAACGCAGCAGTGAAAATCCGATAAATACCATTATCAAAATAAATTTCAAAAACAAAACAGAATGACAGTGAAATAGAGAGCAATTCTTAAATAATTCATTCAGGGCTTGTGATGCAACCTGGATTTATCACCTCTACACCCAAAGCTGGTTGAAACATAAGGCTGGACACTTCGGGCTGATAGCAATGGTGAGGTTTGGTGAGCAAACGCAGACCCTTTGAAGTCATACTGCATGGTACCCATTCCATGGGTCCCAACTCTCCAGGTTTAAGGGATTCTTCCTTCAGCTAAAATATGCATGGGAAACCCAGAGTATGGTCCACTGTGTGATTGGGAAACGTTTTCAAATGCATCTCAGGTTTCGTCCCCTGGTACTCGGGTGCACCGTTCCAGACACTTTATTAAAACTCTCCCCACTTGGAAAGTCAGTGCCTTTAACCTCCGGTTTGGCACAGTTTGCAATTTCTGCGCAAGATGAACAGGAATAGGGAGAAGCAATGAGAGACTAGCTGTAGGTGTCTGCATGGGCAAATGGAACGCTCGTTTCCCACAAGGAAGGGGAATTAGCCAAAGGCTCAGTGTGCCCTGCCAGAACCAGATTAGGGCCTGAAGCAATCCTGCGGTTTTGCGGCCAGCTCACAAGAAAGCGAGTTGAAGAAAGGAGCTCAGGGGCACTGTAATTCACAAACCTGCAGAGTTATAAATGACAGCTATCATCCAAAAATATATTGAAGTAAGGCTACAAAGAGGACTTGAACGTGGGGCAGAATTCCAGGACTACGATTTCAGGAGGTAGAAGGGAAATCCTCTGAAAGTATAGGAAAAGAGTCAGAATGTCGACAATGATGCACTTGGTCAAAAAGGGCATATGCGTTTTTTCCAGGGCCCTCATTAAAGAGGGTAGGAGGCTCCCAGTATGCTTCAGTGGCCAACAGAAGACCCACGTCGCCAAGGCGACGTGAGCCAGCCATGCAGGAGTGACCTCACATCAGAGAGCCCACCTCACAGAAGGGTAAGGAACGCAGGAAGGATCAGACCCTCACCAGAGTGCCCACCAGAGCAAGGGGCTGGGAACCAGGCAGGAGTGTCCTCACACCCGTGGGACCACATCATCGAAAGTTGAGGTACCCAGCACATGTGGCCTCAAACCAGAGGACCCACATCACCATGGGTCTCGGAGCGAGGCAGGCAGGATTAACCTCCCAACACATGGCCCATTGTATAAAAAAGGTGAGGAATCCAGTCGTTGGAACATCCCAGCAGGCGGCCCAGATCACCGAGGCTATGGGATCCAGGCAGTGATGAACTCACAACAGAGGGCCCTCATCGTGATACTGTAAGCAACCCAGCCGTTGTGACCTCAGAGCACAAGGCCCACATCCCCATGGGGGAGGGAACCAAGCAGGAGTGTCATCGCACCAGTGGGCACACATCAGAAAATGTGGGGAGCCCAGCAGTTAGGGCCAGACGCCAGAGGGCCCTCATCACTGAGGAGAGGAGTCTCCCAGCAAGCTCCAACTGCTACCAGAGGGCTGACGTCGCCAATGCGGTGTGTGCCAGCCAGGCAGGAGTGACCTCAGAGCAGAGGGCCAACCACACAAAAGTGTGAGGAACCCAAAGAGGATCAGACTCTCACCAGAGGGCCCACATCACCAAGGGAATGGAAACCAGGCAGGAGTGTCCTCACACCAGTGGGGCCACATCAACGAAATGAGATGGACCCAGCACACGTGGCCTCAAACTAGAGGACACACATCACCAAGGGGCTGGGAGTGAGGCAGGCAGGAGGAGCCTCAAAACAGAGGGCCCATAGAAGAAAAAAGGTGAGGAATCCCGCAGTTGGAACCTCCCCGCAGGCAGCCAGGAGCAGCGAGGCTATTGGATCCAGGACGGAGTGAACTCACACCAGAGGACCCTCATCATGAAACTGAGCAACCCACCGTTGGGACCTCAGAGCAGAAGGCCCACATTCCCATGGGGTTGGGAACCTGGCAGGAGTGTAGTCGCACCACAGGGCGCACATCAGAAAATTTTGGGAGCCCAGGAGTTAGGGTCTGATGCCAGAGGGCCCTCATTACCGAGGGGTGGAGACCCCCAGCAGGCACCAACTCCCAACTGAGGGCCCACGTCGCCAAGGTGATGTGTGCCAGCCAGGCAGGAGTGACCTCACAGCAGAGGGTCTACCTCACAGAAGGGTGAGGAAACCAGCCAGGATAAGACTCTCACCAGAGAGCCCACATCACCAAGGGGATCGGAAAAAGGCAGCAGTGTCCTCACACCAGTGTGGCCACATTATAGAAAGGTGAGGAACCCAGCACATGTGGCCTAAACCAGAGGACCCACATTTCCAAGGTGCTCCGAGTGAGGCAAGCAGGAGTAGCCTAACAACACAGGGCCCACAGAATAAAAAATGTGAGGAATCCAGCAGTTTGAACCTCCCAGCAGGTGGCCCAGAGCACGGAGTCTATGGGATCCAGGCCACAGTGAACTCACAGCAGAGGGCCCACATCATGAAACTGTGAACAACCCAGCCGGTGGAACCTCAGAGCAGAAGACCCACATCCCCATGGGGATAGGAACCTCGCAGGAGTGTCCTCGCACAACTTAACACGTATCAGAAAATGTGGGAACCCAGCAGTTAGGGCCTGATGCCAGAGGGCCCTCATCACCGAGGAGAGGAGGCTACCAGCAGGCTCCAAATGCCACCAGAGGGCCGACGTCACCAAGGCAATGGGAGCAAGCCAGGCAGGAGTTACCTCACAGCAGAGGGCCCACCTCACAGAAGTGTGAGGAACCCAACCAGGATCAGACTCTAACCAGAGGGCCCACATCACCAAGGGGATGGAAACCAGGCAGGAGTGTCCTCACACCAGTGGGGCCACATCAGCCAAAGGTGAGGAACACAGCACATGTGGCCTCAAATAAGGGGACACACATCACGAAAGGGCTGGGAGTGAGGCATGCAGGAGGAGACTCACAACAGAGGGCCCATAGAATAAAAAGGTGAGGAACCCCGCCGCTGGAAGCTCCAAGCAGGTGGCCCAGAGCACCGAGGCTATGGGATCCATGCCGGAGTGAACTCACAGCAGAGGGCCCACGTTCTGACACTGTGAGCAACCCAGCCGTTGGGACCTCAGAGCAGAAAGCCAACATCCCCATGGAGATGGGACCCTGGCAGGAGTGTACTCGCACGACAGGGCGCACATCAAAAAATTTTGGGAGCCCATGAGTTAGGGCCTGACGCCAGAGGGCCCTCATTACCGAGGGGAGGAGACTCCCAGCAGGCACCAACTCCCAACTGAGGGCCCACATCGCCAAGGTGACGTGTGCCAGCCAGGCAGGAGTGACCTCACAGCAGAGGGTCTACCTCACAGAAGGGTGAGGAATCCAGCCAGGATCAGGCTCTCACCACAGGGCCCACATCACCAAGGGGATGGGAACCAGGCAGGAGTGTCCTCACACCAGTGGCGCCACATCAATAAAGGTGAGGAAACCGGCACATGTGGCCTCAAACCAGAGGACCTACATCACAAAGGGGCTGGGAGTGAGTCAGGAAGGAGGAGCATGAAAACACAGAACCCAAAGAATAGAAAAGGTAAGGAATCCAGCAGTAGGAACCTCCCAGCAGGCGGCTCAGAGCACAGAGTCTATGGGATCTAGGCCTGAGTGAACTAACACCAGAGAGCCAACATCATGAAACGGTGAACAACACAGGTGTTGGGACCTTAGAGCAGAAGGCCCACATGCCCATGGGGATGGGAACCTGGCAGGAGTGCCCTCGCACCACTTAGGACGTATCAGAAAATGTGGGAACCCAGCAGTTAGGGCCTGATGCCAGAGGGCCTCATCACCGAGGGGAGGAGGCTCCCAGCAGGCTCCAACTGCCACCAGAGGTCCGACGTCGCCAAGGCGGGGTGTGCTAGCCAGGCAGGAGTGACCTCAGAGAAGAGGGCCCACCTCACAGAAGTGTGAGGAACCCAACCAGGATCAGACTCTCGCCGGAGGGACCACATCACCAAGGGGATGGGAAGCAGGCAGGAGTGTCCTCACACCAGTGGGGCCACATCATCAAAAGATGAGGAACCCATCACATGTGGCCTCAAACCAGAGGACACACATCACCAAGGGGCTGGGAGTGAGGCAGGTGTCTGGAGGGGCACATTTAACTCTAATTTCCCACCAGGAAGAGGAATTAACCAAAGGCTCAGAGTGCCGTGCCACACCCTGATTACGGCCTGAAGCAAACCTGCGGTTTTGTGGCCAGCTTTCAAGGAAGGAGTTAAGAAAGGAAATCACGGGCGCTGTAATTCACAAACCTGCAGAGTTATAAATGACAGCTATTGGCAAAAATATATTGAAGTAAGTCTGCAAAGAGGACTTGAAAACGAGGCAGAATTGAGGAATCATATTTCAGGAGGTAGATTGGAATTGCATTTAAAACCTGTGAAAAGCGGCAGATCTTTGACAGTGATGCACTTGGACGAACAGTGCGTATACATTTTTTCCTGAATATATTCAGGAAAAAACGCACATGCCCTTTTTGGCCAACCAAGCACTCGAGCAATGGAAATCCGTAATACAATGAAGTCTCATTTCCCATTCGTCAAAAGGGCCATCTGAAAAAAGTGTAAAAACCAGAAACACAGGACAGGCCATGGAGAACAGGGAGCCTTGTTATGCTGATGGGCGGGATGTAAATTGCCAACAGCCACTCTGGAGAAGTGTATGGTGTTTCCTGAAACACGTAGGAAACAAAGCAACACAGCCTATGGCACTTCCACTTAGGGTCCTATAGCTTAGGAAAATTAAAATCAAAAACACACAGCCACCCCAAAATTTGGGACAGCTCTGTTTACAAGAACCTCGTCTACGGTACAAGTTAAATATCCGAGAAAGCAAAAAATGGATAAAGAAGTTGTGGTACGTACGTACAATGGAATATCACTCAGCAATGAGATCTACGTCATCAGGCCCGTAGCGGCATAATGAGTGGATTCAGGTACGACGATTCTACGAGAAATAAGTCACAAAGAAAAACAAAAATCATAATATATCACTAATACACGGAACGTATACTTGGCTACACATGAACTGAATTAGAAAACAGAACAGGGTCTCAAATTTAGAAAACAAACTTATGCTTGCTTATGGGGAAAGGTGAGTTGGGGTGCTTCATAAGATCACAGATTGAAATTAGCACAGATACCGTTCCATAAGCCAAGTATATAATAGACAAGACCTACTCCTTGCTCAACGAAATGGACTCAACACCCCATATTCAACGCCTGGAAATATACCTGACAAGTAAGAATCTTAAGACCCATGGATTTATACGTCTCAATAAGGAAATCAAGAGTGTGTACAGTGGCCTAAACGCAGCAGTGAAAATCCGATAAATCCCATTATCAAAATAAGTTTCAAAAACAAAACACAATGACAGTGAAATAGAGAGCAATTCTTAAATAATTCATTCAGGGCTTGTGATGCAACCGGGATTTACCATATCTACACCCAGAGCTGGGTGAGATATAAGGCTGGACACTTCGGGCTGATAGCATTGGTGAGGTTCGGTGAGCAAACGCAGACCCTTTGAAGTCATACTGTATGGTACCCATTCCATGGGTCCCAACTCTCCAGGTTTAAGGGATTCTTCCTTCAGCTAAAACATGCATGGGAACCCAGAGTATGGTCCACTGTGTGATTGGGAAACGTTTTCAAACGCATCTCAGTTTTCGTCCCATGGTACTCGGGTTCACCATTCCAGACGCTTTACTAGCACTCTCCCCACTTGGAGAGTCAGTGCCTTTAACCTCCTGTTTGGCACACTTTGCAATTTCTGCGCAAGATGAACAGGGATAGGGAGAACCAATGAGAGACTAGCTGTAGGTGTCTGCACGGGCAAATGGAACGCTCATTTCCCACCAGGAAGAAGAATTAACCCTAAGCTCAGCGTGCCTTCCAGAAACAGATTAGGGCCTGAGGCAATCCGGTGGTTTTGCGGCCAGCTCACAAGAAAGCGAGTTGAAGAAAGGAGCTCAGGGGCACTGTAATTCACAAACCTGCAGAGTTATGAATGACAGCTATCGTCCAAAAATGTATGAAGTAATCTCCGAAGAGGACTTGAAAGCGGGGCAGAATTTCAGGAAAACGATTTCAGTGGTAGAATGGAATTGCACTTAAAGCATAGGAAGACGCAGAATGTCGACAATGATTCACTTGGCCAAAAAGGGCATATGCGTTTTTTCCTGAATATATTCAGGAAAAAACGCATACGCACTTTTTGACCAACCAAGCAAGAGTGTAAAGTATATCTGCATTAAAATGAAGTCTCACTGCCCCCCGGTCAAAAGGGCCATAGGAAAAAAGTGTAAAATCCTGAAAGGCAGGACAGGTCATGGAGAACAGGGAGCCTTGTTACGCTGATGGGCGGGATGTAAACTGCCAACAGCCACTCTGGAGAAGTGTATGGTGTTTCCTGAAACACGTAGGAAACAAAGCAACACAGCCTATGGCACTTCCACTTATGGTCCTATAGCTTAGGGAAATTAAAATCAAAAACACACGGCCTCCCCAATATTTGGGACGACTCTGTTTACAAGAACCTTATCTACGGTACAAGTTAAATATCCGAGAAAGCAAAAACTGGATAAAGAAATTGTGGTACGCACGTACAATGGAATATCACTCAGCAATGAAATCTACGTCATCAGGCCCATAGTGGCATAATGAGTGGATTCAGGTACGATGATTCTACGAGAAATAACTCACACAGAAAAAGAAACATCATAAGATATCACTAATACACGGAATGTAAACTTGGCTACACATGAACTGAATTACAAAACAGAACAGGATCTCAAATTTAGAAAACCATCTTATGCTTGCTTATTGGGAAAGGTGAGTTGGGGTGCTGCATAAAACAAGACATTGAAATTAGCACAGATACCGTTCCATAAGCCAAATATATAATAGAAAAGACCTACTCCTTGCTCAACGAAATGGACTCAACACCCCATATTCAACGCCTGGGAATATACCTGACAAGTAATAATCTTAAAACCCATGGATTTATATGTCTCCATAAGGAAATCAAGCGTGTGTACAGCGGCCTAAATGCAGCAGTGAAAATCCGATAAATCCCATTATCAAAAGAAATTTCAAATACAAAACACAATGATAGTGAAATAGAGAGCAATTCTTAAATAATTCATTCAGGCCTTGTGATGCAACCTGGATTTACCACATCTACACCCAGAGCTGTGTGAGACATAAGGCCGGACACTTCGGGCTGATAGCATCGGTGAGATTCGGTGAGCAAACGCAGATCCTTTCAAGTCATACTCCATGGTACACATTCCATGGGTCCCAACTCTCCAGGTTTAAGGGATCCTTCCTTCAGCTAAAACATGCATGGGAAACCCAGAGTATGGTCGACCGTGTGATTGGGAAACGTTTTCAAATGCATCTCAGTTTTCGAACCCTGATACTCGGGTTCACCATTCCAGACGCTTTACTAACACTCTCCCCACTTGGAGAGTCAGTGCCTTTAACCTCCTGTTTGGCACACTTTGCAATTTCTGCGCAAGATGAACAGGAATAGGGAGAACCAATGAGAGACTAGCTGTAGGTGTCTGCACGGGCAAATGGAACGCTCATTTCCCACCAGGAAGAGGAATTAACCAAAGCTTCAGCATACCCTGCCGGAAACAGATTAGGGCCTGAAGCAATCCTGCGGTTTTGTCGCTGCTCACAAGAAAGCGAGTTGAAGAAAGGAGCTCAGGGGCACTGTAATTCACAAACCTGCAGAGTTATGAATGACAGCTATCGTCCAAAAATGTACTGAAGTAAGTCTTCGAAGAGGACTTGAAAGCGAGCAGAATTTCAGGAAAAAGATTTCAGGGGGTAGACTGGAATTGCACTAAAAGCATAGGAAAAGAGGCAGAATGTAGACAATGATGTACTTGGCCAAAAAGGGCGTATGCGTTTTTTCCTGAATATATTCAGGAAAAAACGCATATGCTCTTGTTGGCCAACCAAGCAAGCGTGTAAAGGAAATCGGCCCTACAATGAAGTCTCACTGCCCCCCGGTCAAACGGGCCATCTGAATAAAGTGTAAAATCCAGAAAGGCAGGACAGGTCATGGAGAACAGGGAGCCTTGTTATGCTGATGGGCGGGATGTAAATTGTCAACAGCCACTCTGGAGAAGTGTATGGTGTTTCCTGAAACACGTAGGAAACAAAGCAACACAGCCTATGGCACTTCCACTTATGGTCCTATAGCTTAGGGAAATTAAAATCAAAAAAACACAGCCACCCCAATGTTTGGGACGGCTCTGTTAACAAGAACCTCGTCTACGGTACAAGTTAAATATCCGAGAAAACAAAAAATGGATAAAGAATTTGTGGTGCATACGTACAATTGAATATCACTCAGCAATGAAATCTATGTCATCAGGCCCGTCGCGGCATAATGAGTGGATTCAGATACGATGATTCTAAGTGAAATAAGTCACACAGAAAAAGAAACATTAAGATATCACTAATACACCGAATGTGAACTTGGCTACACATGAACTGAATTACAAAACAGAACAGGGTCTCAAATTTAGAAAACCAACTTATGCTTGCTTATGGGGAAAGGTGAGTTGGGGTGCTGCATAAAACCAGAGATTGAAATTAGAACAGATACTGTTCCATAAGCCAAACATTTAATAGTCAAGACCTACTCCTTGCTCAACCAAATGGACTAAACACCCCATATTCAATGCCTAGGAATACACCTGCCAATTAAGAATCTTAACACCCATGGATTTATATGTCTCCGTAAGAGAATCAGGCATGTGTACAGTGCCATAAATGCAGTCGTGAAAATCCGATAAATCCCATTATCAAAATAAATTATAAAAACAAAACACAATCATAGTGAAATAGAGAGCAATTCTTAAATAATTCATTCAGGGCTTGTGATGCAACCAGGAGTTACCACATCTACACCTAGAAGTCGGTGAGACATAAGGCTGGACACTTCGGGCGGATACCATTGGTGAGGTTCAGTGAGCAAATGCAGACCCTTTGAAGTCATACTGCATGGTACACATTCCATGGGTCCCAACTCTCCAGGTTTAAAGGATTCTACCTTCAGCTAAAACATGCATGGGAATCCCAGAGTATGGTCCACCGTGTGACCGGGAAACGTTTTTAAATGCGTCTCAGTTTTCGTCCTCTGGTACTCGGGTTCACCATTCCAGACGCTTTACTTACACTGTCCCTACCTGAAGAGTCAGTGCCTTTAACCTCCTGTTTGGCACAGTTTGCAATTTCTGCGCAAGATGAACAGGAATAGGGAGAACCAATGAGAGACTAGCTGTAGGTGTCTGCACGGGCAAATTTAATGCTCATTACCAACCAGGAAGGGGAATTAGCCAAAGGTTCAGCATGCCGTGGCGGAACCAGATTAGGGCCTGAAGCAATCCTGCGGTTTTGCGGCCAGCTCACAAGAAAGCGAGTTGAAGAAAGGAGCTCAGGGGCACTGTAATTCACAAACCTGCAGAGTTATAAATGACAGCTATCATCCAAAAATATATTGAAGTAAGTCTACAAAGAGGACTTGAACGTGGGGCAGAATTCCAGGACTACGATTTCAGGAGGTAGACGGGAAATCCTCTGAAAGTATAGGAAAAGAGTCAGAATGTCGACAATGATGCACTTGGTCAAAAAGGGCATATGCGTTTTTTCCAGGGCCCTCATTAAAGAGGGTAGGAGGCTCCCAGTATGCTTCAGTGGCCAACAGAAGACCCACGTCGCCAAGGCGACGTGAGCCAGCCATGCAGGAGTGACCTCACATCAGAGGGCCCACCTCACAGAAGGGTAAGGAACCCAGGAATGATCAGACCCTCACCAGAGTGCCCACAAGAGCAAGGGGCTGGGAACCAGGCAGGAGTGTCCTCACACCCGTGGGACCACATCTTCGAAAGTTGAGGTACCCAGCACATGTGGCCTCAAACCAGAGGACCCACATCACCATAGGTCTCGGAGCGAGGCAGGCAGGATTAACCTCCCAACACATGGCCCATTGTATAAAAAAGGTGAGGAATCCAGTCGTTGGAACATCCCAGCAGGCGGCCCAGATCACCGAGGCTATGGGATCCAGGCAGTGATGAACTCACAACAGAGGGCCCTCATCGTGATACTGTAAGCAACCCAGCCGTTGTGACCTCAGAGCACAAGGCCCACATCCCCATGGGGGAGGGAACCAAGCAGGAGTGTCATCGCACCAGTGGGCACACATCAGAAAATGTGGGGAGCCCAGCAGTTAGGGCCAGACGCCAGAGGGCCCTCATCACTGAGGAGAGGAGGCTCCCAGCAACCTCCAACTGCTACCAGAGGGCTGACGTCACCAATGCGGTGTGTGCCAGCCAGGCAGGAGTGACCTCAGAGCAGAGGGCCAACCACACAAAAGTGTGAGGAACCCAAAGAGGATCAGACTCTCACCAGAGGGCCCACATCACCAACGGAATGGAAACCAGGCAGGAGTGTCCTCACACCAGTGGGGCCACATCACCGAAATGTGATGGACCCAGCACACGTGGCCTCAAACTAGAGGACACACATCACCAAGGGGCTGGGAGTGAGGCAGGCAGGAGGAGCCTCAAAACAGAGGGCCCATAGAATAAAAAAGGTGAGGAATCCCGCAGTTGGAACCTCCCAGCAGGCGGCCAGGAGCAGCGAGGATATGGGATCCAGGCCTGACTGAACACAAAACAGAGGGCCCTCATCATGAAACTGTGAGCAACCCAGCCGTTGGGACCTCAGAGCAGAAGGCCCACATTCCCATGTGGTTGGGAACCTGGCAGGAGTGTACTCGCACCACAGGGCGCACATTAGAGAATTTTGGGAGCCCAGAAGTTAGGGCCTGACGCCAGAGGGCCCTCATCACCGAGGAGAGGAAGCCCCCAGCAGGCTCCAACTGCCACAAGAGGGCCGACGTTGCCAAGGTGGGGCGTGCCAGCCAGGCAGGAGTGACCTCACAGCAGAGGGTCCACCTCACAGAAGGGTGAGGAACCCAGCCAGGATCAGACTCTCACCAGAGGGCCCACATCACCAAGGGGATAGGAACCAGGCAGGAGTGTCCTCACACCAGTGGGGCCACATAATCGAAAGGTGAGGGACCCAGCACACATAGCCTCAAACCAGGGGACACACATCACCAAGGGGCTGGGAGTCAGGCAGGCAGGAGGAGTCTCAAAACAGAGGGCCCATAGAAGAAAAAAGGTGAGGAATCCCGCAGTTGGAACCTCCCCGCAGGCAGCCAGGAGCAGCGAGGCTATTGGATCCAGGGCAGAGTGAACTCACACCAGAGGACCCTCATCATGAAACTGAGCAACCCACCGTTGGGACCTCAGAGCAGAAGGCCCACATTCCCATGGGGTTGGGAACCTGGCAGGAGTGTAGTCGCACCACAGGGCGCACATCAGAAAATTTTGGGAGCCCAGGAGTTAGGGTCTGATGCCAGAGGGCCCTCATTACCGAGGGGTGGAGACCCCCAGCAGGCACCAACTCCCAACTGAGGGCCCACGTCGCCAAGGTGATGTGTGCCAGCCAGGCAGGAGTGACCTCACAGCAGAGGGTCTACCTCACAGAAGGGTGAGGAAACCAGCCAGGATAAGACTCTCACCAGAGAGCCCACATCACCAAGGGGATCGGAAAAAGGCAGCAGTGTCCTCACACCAGTGTGGCCACATTATAGAAAGGTGAGGAACCCAGCACATGTGGCCTAAACCAGAGGACCCACATTTCCAAGGTGCTCCGAGTGAGGCAAGCAGGAGTAGCCTAACAACACAGGGCCCACAGAATAAAAAATGTGAGGAATCCAGCAGTTTGAACCTCCCAGCAGGTGGCCCAGAGCACGGAGTCTATGGGATCCAGGCCACAGTGAACTCACAGCAGAGGGCCCACATCATGAAACTGTGAACAACCCAGCCGGTGGAACCTCAGAGCAGAAGACCCACATCCCCATGGGGATAGGAACCTCGCAGGAGTGTCCTCGCACAACTTAACACGTATCAGAAAATGTGGGAACCCAGCAGTTAGGGCCTGATGCCAGAGGGCCCTCATCACCGAGGAGAGGAGGCTACCAGCAGGCTCCAAATGCCACCAGAGGGCCGACGTCACCAAGGCAATGGGAGCAAGCCAGGCAGGAGTTACCTCACAGCAGAGGGCCCACCTCACAGAAGTGTGAGGAACCCAACCAGGATCAGACTCTAACCAGAGGGCCCACATCACCAAGGGGATGGAAACCAGGCAGGAGTGTCCTCACACCAGTGGGGCCACATCAGCCAAAGGTGAGGAACACAGCACATGTGGCCTCAAATAAGGGGACACACATCACGAAAGGGCTGGGAGTGAGGCATGCAGGAGGAGACTCACAACAGAGGGCCCATAGAATAAAAAGGTGAGGAACCCCGCCGCTGGAAGCTCCAAGCAGGTGGCCCAGAGCACCGAGGCTATGGGATCCATGCCGGAGTGAACTCACAGCAGAGGGCCCACGTTCTGACACTGTGAGCAACCCAGCCGTTGGGACCTCAGAGCAGAAAGCCAACATCCCCATGGAGATGGGACCCTGGCAGGAGTGTACTCGCACGACAGGGCGCACATCAAAAAATTTTGGGAGCCCATGAGTTAGGGCCTGACGCCAGAGGGCCCTCATTACCGAGGGGAGGAGACTCCCAGCAGGCACCAACTCCCAACTGAGGGCCCACATCGCCAAGGTGACGTGTGCCAGCCAGGCAGGAGTGACCTCACAGCAGAGGGTCTACCTCACAGAAGGGTGAGGAATCCAGCCAGGATCAGGCTCTCACCACAGGGCCCACATCACCAAGGGGATGGGAACCAGGCAGGAGTGTCCTCACACCAGTGGCGCCACATCAATAAAGGTGAGGAAACCGGCACATGTGGCCTCAAACCAGAGGACCTACATCACAAAGGGGCTGGGAGTGAGTCAGGAAGGAGGAGCATGAAAACACAGAACCCAAAGAATAGAAAAGGTAAGGAATCCAGCAGTAGGAACCTCCCAGCAGGCGGCTCAGAGCACAGAGTCTATGGGATCTAGGCCTGAGTGAACTAACACCAGAGAGCCAACATCATGAAACGGTGAACAACACAGGTGTTGGGACCTTAGAGCAGAAGGCCCACATGCCCATGGGGATGGGAACCTGGCAGGAGTGCCCTCGCACCACTTAGGACGTATCAGAAAATGTGGGAACCCAGCAGTTAGGGCCTGATGCCAGAGGGCCTCATCACCGAGGGGAGGAGGCTCCCAGCAGGCTCCAACTGCCACCAGAGGTCCGACGTCGCCAAGGCGGGGTGTGCTAGCCAGGCAGGAGTGACCTCAGAGAAGAGGGCCCACCTCACAGAAGTGTGAGGAACCCAACCAGGATCAGACTCTCGCCGGAGGGACCACATCACCAAGGGGATGGGAAGCAGGCAGGAGTGTCCTCACACCAGTGGGGCCACATCATCAAAAGATGAGGAACCCATCACATGTGGCCTCAAACCAGAGGACACACATCACCAAGGGGCTGGGAGTGAGGCAGGTGTCTGGAGGGGCACATTTAACTCTAATTTCCCACCAGGAAGAGGAATTAACCAAAGGCTCAGAGTGCCGTGCCACACCCTGATTACGGCCTGAAGCAAACCTGCGGTTTTGTGGCCAGCTTTCAAGGAAGGAGTTAAGAAAGGAAATCACGGGCGCTGTAATTCACAAACCTGCAGAGTTATAAATGACAGCTATTGGCAAAAATATATTGAAGTAAGTCTGCAAAGAGGACTTGAAAACGAGGCAGAATTGAGGAATCATATTTCAGGAGGTAGATTGGAATTGCATTTAAAACCTGTGAAAAGCGGCAGATCTTTGACAGTGATGCACTTGGACGAACAGTGCGTATACATTTTTTCCTGAATATATTCAGGAAAAAACGCACATGCCCTTTTTGGCCAACCAAGCACTCGAGCAATGGAAATCCGTAATACAATGAAGTCTCATTTCCCATTCGTCAAAAGGGCCATCTGAAAAAAGTGTAAAAACCAGAAACACAGGACAGGCCATGGAGAACAGGGAGCCTTGTTATGCTGATGGGCGGGATGTAAATTGCCAACAGCCACTCTGGAGAAGTGTATGGTGTTTCCTGAAACACGTAGGAAACAAAGCAACACAGCCTATGGCACTTCCACTTAGGGTCCTATAGCTTAGGAAAATTAAAATCAAAAACACACAGCCACCCCAAAATTTGGGACAGCTCTGTTTACAAGAACCTCGTCTACGGTACAAGTTAAATATCCGAGAAAGCAAAAAATGGATAAAGAAGTTGTGGTACGTACGTACAATGGAATATCACTCAGCAATGAGATCTACGTCATCAGGCCCGTAGCGGCATAATGAGTGGATTCAGGTACGACGATTCTACGAGAAATAAGTCACAAAGAAAAACAAAAATCATAATATATCACTAATACACGGAACGTATACTTGGCTACACATGAACTGAATTAGAAAACAGAACAGGGTCTCAAATTTAGAAAACAAACTTATGCTTGCTTATGGGGAAAGGTGAGTTGGGGTGCTTCATAAGATCACAGATTGAAATTAGCACAGATACCGTTCCATAAGCCAAGTATATAATAGACAAGACCTACTCCTTGCTCAACGAAATGGACTCAACACCCCATATTCAACGCCTGGAAATATACCTGACAAGTAAGAATCTTAAGACCCATGGATTTATACGTCTCAATAAGGAAATCAAGAGTGTGTACAGTGGCCTAAACGCAGCAGTGAAAATCCGATAAATCCCATTATCAAAATAAGTTTCAAAAACAAAACACAATGACAGTGAAATAGAGAGCAATTCTTAAATAATTCATTCAGGGCTTGTGATGCAACCGGGATTTACCATATCTACACCCAGAGCTGGGTGAGATATAAGGCTGGACACTTCGGGCTGATAGCATTGGTGAGGTTCGGTGAGCAAACGCAGACCCTTTGAAGTCATACTGTATGGTACCCATTCCATGGGTCCCAACTCTCCAGGTTTAAGGGATTCTTCCTTCAGCTAAAACATGCATGGGAACCCAGAGTATGGTCCACTGTGTGATTGGGAAACGTTTTCAAACGCATCTCAGTTTTCGTCCCATGGTACTCGGGTTCACCATTCCAGACGCTTTACTAGCACTCTCCCCACTTGGAGAGTCAGTGCCTTTAACCTCCTGTTTGGCACACTTTGCAATTTCTGCGCAAGATGAACAGGGATAGGGAGAACCAATGAGAGACTAGCTGTAGGTGTCTGCACGGGCAAATGGAACGCTCATTTCCCACCAGGAAGAAGAATTAACCCTAAGCTCAGCGTGCCTTCCAGAAACAGATTAGGGCCTGAGGCAATCCGGTGGTTTTGCGGCCAGCTCACAAGAAAGCGAGTTGAAGAAAGGAGCTCAGGGGCACTGTAATTCACAAACCTGCAGAGTTATGAATGACAGCTATCGTCCAAAAATGTATGAAGTAATCTCCGAAGAGGACTTGAAAGCGGGGCAGAATTTCAGGAAAACGATTTCAGTGGTAGAATGGAATTGCACTTAAAGCATAGGAAGACGCAGAATGTCGACAATGATTCACTTGGCCAAAAAGGGCATATGCGTTTTTTCCTGAATATATTCAGGAAAAAACGCATACGCACTTTTTGACCAACCAAGCAAGAGTGTAAAGTATATCTGCATTAAAATGAAGTCTCACTGCCCCCCGGTCAAAAGGGCCATAGGAAAAAAGTGTAAAATCCTGAAAGGCAGGACAGGTCATGGAGAACAGGGAGCCTTGTTACGCTGATGGGCGGGATGTAAACTGCCAACAGCCACTCTGGAGAAGTGTATGGTGTTTCCTGAAACACGTAGGAAACAAAGCAACACAGCCTATGGCACTTCCACTTATGGTCCTATAGCTTAGGGAAATTAAAATCAAAAACACACGGCCTCCCCAATATTTGGGACGACTCTGTTTACAAGAACCTTATCTACGGTACAAGTTAAATATCCGAGAAAGCAAAAACTGGATAAAGAAATTGTGGTACGCACGTACAATGGAATATCACTCAGCAATGAAATCTACGTCATCAGGCCCATAGTGGCATAATGAGTGGATTCAGGTACGATGATTCTACGAGAAATAACTCACACAGAAAAAGAAACATCATAAGATATCACTAATACACGGAATGTAAACTTGGCTACACATGAACTGAATTACAAAACAGAACAGGATCTCAAATTTAGAAAACCATCTTATGCTTGCTTATTGGGAAAGGTGAGTTGGGGTGCTGCATAAAACAAGACATTGAAATTAGCACAGATACCGTTCCATAAGCCAAATATATAATAGAAAAGACCTACTCCTTGCTCAACGAAATGGACTCAACACCCCATATTCAACGCCTGGGAATATACCTGACAAGTAATAATCTTAAAACCCATGGATTTATATGTCTCCATAAGGAAATCAAGCGTGTGTACAGCGGCCTAAATGCAGCAGTGAAAATCCGATAAATCCCATTATCAAAAGAAATTTCAAATACAAAACACAATGATAGTGAAATAGAGAGCAATTCTTAAATAATTCATTCAGGCCTTGTGATGCAACCTGGATTTACCACATCTACACCCAGAGCTGTGTGAGACATAAGGCCGGACACTTCGGGCTGATAGCATCGGTGAGATTCGGTGAGCAAACGCAGATCCTTTCAAGTCATACTCCATGGTACACATTCCATGGGTCCCAACTCTCCAGGTTTAAGGGATCCTTCCTTCAGCTAAAACATGCATGGGAAACCCAGAGTATGGTCGACCGTGTGATTGGGAAACGTTTTCAAATGCATCTCAGTTTTCGAACCCTGATACTCGGGTTCACCATTCCAGACGCTTTACTAACACTCTCCCCACTTGGAGAGTCAGTGCCTTTAACCTCCTGTTTGGCACACTTTGCAATTTCTGCGCAAGATGAACAGGAATAGGGAGAACCAATGAGAGACTAGCTGTAGGTGTCTGCACGGGCAAATGGAACGCTCATTTCCCACCAGGAAGAGGAATTAACCAAAGCTTCAGCATACCCTGCCGGAAACAGATTAGGGCCTGAAGCAATCCTGCGGTTTTGTCGCTGCTCACAAGAAAGCGAGTTGAAGAAAGGAGCTCAGGGGCACTGTAATTCACAAACCTGCAGAGTTATGAATGACAGCTATCGTCCAAAAATGTACTGAAGTAAGTCTTCGAAGAGGACTTGAAAGCGAGCAGAATTTCAGGAAAAAGATTTCAGGGGGTAGACTGGAATTGCACTAAAAGCATAGGAAAAGAGGCAGAATGTAGACAATGATGTACTTGGCCAAAAAGGGCGTATGCGTTTTTTCCTGAATATATTCAGGAAAAAACGCATATGCTCTTGTTGGCCAACCAAGCAAGCGTGTAAAGGAAATCGGCCCTACAATGAAGTCTCACTGCCCCCCGGTCAAACGGGCCATCTGAATAAAGTGTAAAATCCAGAAAGGCAGGACAGGTCATGGAGAACAGGGAGCCTTGTTATGCTGATGGGCGGGATGTAAATTGTCAACAGCCACTCTGGAGAAGTGTATGGTGTTTCCTGAAACACGTAGGAAACAAAGCAACACAGCCTATGGCACTTCCACTTATGGTCCTATAGCTTAGGGAAATTAAAATCAAAAAAACACAGCCACCCCAATGTTTGGGACGGCTCTGTTAACAAGAACCTCGTCTACGGTACAAGTTAAATATCCGAGAAAACAAAAAATGGATAAAGAATTTGTGGTGCATACGTACAATTGAATATCACTCAGCAATGAAATCTATGTCATCAGGCCCGTCGCGGCATAATGAGTGGATTCAGATACGATGATTCTAAGTGAAATAAGTCACACAGAAAAAGAAACATTAAGATATCACTAATACACCGAATGTGAACTTGGCTACACATGAACTGAATTACAAAACAGAACAGGGTCTCAAATTTAGAAAACCAACTTATGCTTGCTTATGGGGAAAGGTGAGTTGGGGTGCTGCATAAAACCAGAGATTGAAATTAGAACAGATACTGTTCCATAAGCCAAACATTTAATAGTCAAGACCTACTCCTTGCTCAACCAAATGGACTAAACACCCCATATTCAATGCCTAGGAATACACCTGCCAATTAAGAATCTTAACACCCATGGATTTATATGTCTCCGTAAGAGAATCAGGCATGTGTACAGTGCCATAAATGCAGTCGTGAAAATCCGATAAATCCCATTATCAAAATAAATTATAAAAACAAAACACAATCATAGTGAAATAGAGAGCAATTCTTAAATAATTCATTCAGGGCTTGTGATGCAACCAGGAGTTACCACATCTACACCTAGAAGTCGGTGAGACATAAGGCTGGACACTTCGGGCGGATACCATTGGTGAGGTTCAGTGAGCAAATGCAGACCCTTTGAAGTCATACTGCATGGTACACATTCCATGGGTCCCAACTCTCCAGGTTTAAAGGATTCTACCTTCAGCTAAAACATGCATGGGAATCCCAGAGTATGGTCCACCGTGTGACCGGGAAACGTTTTTAAATGCGTCTCAGTTTTCGTCCTCTGGTACTCGGGTTCACCATTCCAGACGCTTTACTTACACTGTCCCTACCTGAAGAGTCAGTGCCTTTAACCTCCTGTTTGGCACAGTTTGCAATTTCTGCGCAAGATGAACAGGAATAGGGAGAACCAATGAGAGACTAGCTGTAGGTGTCTGCACGGGCAAATTTAATGCTCATTACCAACCAGGAAGGGGAATTAGCCAAAGGTTCAGCATGCCGTGGCGGAACCAGATTAGGGCCTGAAGCAATCCTGCGGTTTTGCGGCCAGCTCACAAGAAAGCGAGTTGAAGAAAGGAGCTCAGGGGCACTGTAATTCACAAACCTGCAGAGTTATAAATGACAGCTATCATCCAAAAATATATTGAAGTAAGTCTACAAAGAGGACTTGAACGTGGGGCAGAATTCCAGGACTACGATTTCAGGAGGTAGACGGGAAATCCTCTGAAAGTATAGGAAAAGAGTCAGAATGTCGACAATGATGCACTTGGTCAAAAAGGGCATATGCGTTTTTTCCAGGGCCCTCATTAAAGAGGGTAGGAGGCTCCCAGTATGCTTCAGTGGCCAACAGAAGACCCACGTCGCCAAGGCGACGTGAGCCAGCCATGCAGGAGTGACCTCACATCAGAGGGCCCACCTCACAGAAGGGTAAGGAACCCAGGAATGATCAGACCCTCACCAGAGTGCCCACAAGAGCAAGGGGCTGGGAACCAGGCAGGAGTGTCCTCACACCCGTGGGACCACATCTTCGAAAGTTGAGGTACCCAGCACATGTGGCCTCAAACCAGAGGACCCACATCACCATAGGTCTCGGAGCGAGGCAGGCAGGATTAACCTCCCAACACATGGCCCATTGTATAAAAAAGGTGAGGAATCCAGTCGTTGGAACATCCCAGCAGGCGGCCCAGATCACCGAGGCTATGGGATCCAGGCAGTGATGAACTCACAACAGAGGGCCCTCATCGTGATACTGTAAGCAACCCAGCCGTTGTGACCTCAGAGCACAAGGCCCACATCCCCATGGGGGAGGGAACCAAGCAGGAGTGTCATCGCACCAGTGGGCACACATCAGAAAATGTGGGGAGCCCAGCAGTTAGGGCCAGACGCCAGAGGGCCCTCATCACTGAGGAGAGGAGGCTCCCAGCAACCTCCAACTGCTACCAGAGGGCTGACGTCACCAATGCGGTGTGTGCCAGCCAGGCAGGAGTGACCTCAGAGCAGAGGGCCAACCACACAAAAGTGTGAGGAACCCAAAGAGGATCAGACTCTCACCAGAGGGCCCACATCACCAACGGAATGGAAACCAGGCAGGAGTGTCCTCACACCAGTGGGGCCACATCACCGAAATGTGATGGACCCAGCACACGTGGCCTCAAACTAGAGGACACACATCACCAAGGGGCTGGGAGTGAGGCAGGCAGGAGGAGCCTCAAAACAGAGGGCCCATAGAATAAAAAAGGTGAGGAATCCCGCAGTTGGAACCTCCCAGCAGGCGGCCAGGAGCAGCGAGGATATGGGATCCAGGCCTGACTGAACACAAAACAGAGGGCCCTCATCATGAAACTGTGAGCAACCCAGCCGTTGGGACCTCAGAGCAGAAGGCCCACATTCCCATGTGGTTGGGAACCTGGCAGGAGTGTACTCGCACCACAGGGCGCACATTAGAGAATTTTGGGAGCCCAGAAGTTAGGGCCTGACGCCAGAGGGCCCTCATCACCGAGGAGAGGAAGCCCCCAGCAGGCTCCAACTGCCACAAGAGGGCCGACGTTGCCAAGGTGGGGCGTGCCAGCCAGGCAGGAGTGACCTCACAGCAGAGGGTCCACCTCACAGAAGGGTGAGGAACCCAGCCAGGATCAGACTCTCACCAGAGGGCCCACATCACCAAGGGGATAGGAACCAGGCAGGAGTGTCCTCACACCAGTGGGGCCACATAATCGAAAGGTGAGGGACCCAGCACACATAGCCTCAAACCAGGGGACACACATCACCAAGGGGCTGGGAGTCAGGCAGGCAGGAGGAGTCTCAAAACAGAGGGCCCATAGAAGAAAAAAGGTGAGGAATCCCGCAGTTGGAACCTCCCCGCAGGCAGCCAGGAGCAGCGAGGCTATTGGATCCAGGGCAGAGTGAACTCACACCAGAGGACCCTCATCATGAAACTGAGCAACCCACCGTTGGGACCTCAGAGCAGAAGGCCCACATTCCCATGGGGTTGGGAACCTGGCAGGAGTGTAGTCGCACCACAGGGCGCACATCAGAAAATTTTGGGAGCCCAGGAGTTAGGGTCTGATGCCAGAGGGCCCTCATTACCGAGGGGTGGAGACCCCCAGCAGGCACCAACTCCCAACTGAGGGCCCACGTCGCCAAGGTGATGTGTGCCAGCCAGGCAGGAGTGACCTCACAGCAGAGGGTCTACCTCACAGAAGGGTGAGGAAACCAGCCAGGATAAGACTCTCACCAGAGAGCCCACATCACCAAGGGGATCGGAAAAAGGCAGCAGTGTCCTCACACCAGTGTGGCCACATTATAGAAAGGTGAGGAACCCAGCACATGTGGCCTAAACCAGAGGACCCACATTTCCAAGGTGCTCCGAGTGAGGCAAGCAGGAGTAGCCTAACAACACAGGGCCCACAGAATAAAAAATGTGAGGAATCCAGCAGTTTGAACCTCCCAGCAGGTGGCCCAGAGCACGGAGTCTATGGGATCCAGGCCACAGTGAACTCACAGCAGAGGGCCCACATCATGAAACTGTGAACAACCCAGCCGGTGGAACCTCAGAGCAGAAGACCCACATCCCCATGGGGATAGGAACCTCGCAGGAGTGTCCTCGCACAACTTAACACGTATCAGAAAATGTGGGAACCCAGCAGTTAGGGCCTGATGCCAGAGGGCCCTCATCACCGAGGAGAGGAGGCTACCAGCAGGCTCCAAATGCCACCAGAGGGCCGACGTCACCAAGGCAATGGGAGCAAGCCAGGCAGGAGTTACCTCACAGCAGAGGGCCCACCTCACAGAAGTGTGAGGAACCCAACCAGGATCAGACTCTAACCAGAGGGCCCACATCACCAAGGGGATGGAAACCAGGCAGGAGTGTCCTCACACCAGTGGGGCCACATCAGCCAAAGGTGAGGAACACAGCACATGTGGCCTCAAATAAGGGGACACACATCACGAAAGGGCTGGGAGTGAGGCATGCAGGAGGAGACTCACAACAGAGGGCCCATAGAATAAAAAGGTGAGGAACCCCGCCGCTGGAAGCTCCAAGCAGGTGGCCCAGAGCACCAAGGCTATGGGATCCATGCCGGAGTGAACTCACAGCAGAGGGCCCACGTTCTGACACTGTGAGCAACCCAGCCGTTGGGACCTCAGAGCAGAAAGCCAACATCCCCATGGAGATGGGACCCTGGCAGGAGTGTACTCGCACGACAGGGCGCACATCAAAAAATTTTGGGAGCCCATGAGTTAGGGCCTGACGCCAGAGGGCCCTCATTACCGAGGGGAGGAGACTCCCAGCAGGCACCAACTCCCAACTGAGGGCCCACATCGCCAAGGTGACGTGTGCCAGCCAGGCAGGAGTGACCTCACAGCAGAGGGTCTACCTCACAGAAGGGTGAGGAATCCAGCCAGGATCAGGCTCTCACCACAGGGCCCACATCACCAAGGGGATGGGAACCAGGCAGGAGTGTCCTCACACCAGTGGCGCCACATCAATAAAGGTGAGGAAACCGGCACATGTGGCCTCAAACCAGAGGACCTACATCACAAAGGGGCTGGGAGTGAGTCAGGAAGGAGGAGCATGAAAACACAGAACCCAAAGAATAGAAAAGGTAAGGAATCCAGCAGTAGGAACCTCCCAGCAGGCGGCTCAGAGCACAGAGTCTATGGGATCTAGGCCTGAGTGAACTAACACCAGAGAGCCAACATCATGAAACGGTGAACAACACAGGTGTTGGGACCTTAGAGCAGAAGGCCCACATGCCCATGGGGATGGGAACCTGGCAGGAGTGCCCTCGCACCACTTAGGACGTATCAGAAAATGTGGGAACCCAGCAGTTAGGGCCTGATGCCAGAGGGCCTCATCACCGAGGGGAGGAGGCTCCCAGCAGGCTCCAACTGCCACCAGAGGTCCGACGTCGCCAAGGCGGGGTGTGCTAGCCAGGCAGGAGTGACCTCAGAGAAGAGGGCCCACCTCACAGAAGTGTGAGGAACCCAACCAGGATCAGACTCTCGCCGGAGGGACCACATCACCAAGGGGATGGGAAGCAGGCAGGAGTGTCCTCACACCAGTGGGGCCACATCATCAAAAGATGAGGAACCCATCACATGTGGCCTCAAACCAGAGGACACACATCACCAAGGGGCTGGGAGTGAGGCAGGTGTCTGGAGGGGCACATTTAACTCTAATTTCCCACCAGGAAGAGGAATTAACCAAAGGCTCAGAGTGCCGTGCCACACCCTGATTACGGCCTGAAGCAAACCTGCGGTTTTGTGGCCAGCTTTCAAGGAAGGAGTTAAGAAAGGAAATCACGGGCGCTGTAATTCACAAACCTGCAGAGTTATAAATGACAGCTATTGGCAAAAATATATTGAAGTAAGTCTGCAAAGAGGACTTGAAAACGAGGCAGAATTGAGGAATCATATTTCAGGAGGTAGATTGGAATTGCATTTAAAACCTGTGAAAAGCGGCAGATCTTTGACAGTGATGCACTTGGACGAACAGTGCGTATACATTTTTTCCTGAATATATTCAGGAAAAAACGCACATGCCCTTTTTGGCCAACCAAGCACTCGAGCAATGGAAATCCGTAATACAATGAAGTCTCATTTCCCATTCGTCAAAAGGGCCATCTGAAAAAAGTGTAAAAACCAGAAACACAGGACAGGCCATGGAGAACAGGGAGCCTTGTTATGCTGATGGGCGGGATGTAAATTGCCAACAGCCACTCTGGAGAAGTGTATGGTGTTTCCTGAAACACGTAGGAAACAAAGCAACACAGCCTATGGCACTTCCACTTAGGGTCCTATAGCTTAGGAAAATTAAAATCAAAAACACACAGCCACCCCAAAATTTGGGACAGCTCTGTTTACAAGAACCTCGTCTACGGTACAAGTTAAATATCCGAGAAAGCAAAAAATGGATAAAGAAGTTGTGGTACGTACGTACAATGGAATATCACTCAGCAATGAGATCTACGTCATCAGGCCCGTAGCGGCATAATGAGTGGATTCAGGTACGACGATTCTACGAGAAATAAGTCACAAAGAAAAACAAAAATCATAATATATCACTAATACACGGAACGTATACTTGGCTACACATGAACTGAATTAGAAAACAGAACAGGGTCTCAAATTTAGAAAACAAACTTATGCTTGCTTATGGGGAAAGGTGAGTTGGGGTGCTTCATAAGATCACAGATTGAAATTAGCACAGATACCGTTCCATAAGCCAAGTATATAATAGACAAGACCTACTCCTTGCTCAACGAAATGGACTCAACACCCCATATTCAACGCCTGGAAATATACCTGACAAGTAAGAATCTTAAGACCCATGGATTTATACGTCTCAATAAGGAAATCAAGAGTGTGTACAGTGGCCTAAACGCAGCAGTGAAAATCCGATAAATCCCATTATCAAAATAAGTTTCAAAAACAAAACACAATGACAGTGAAATAGAGAGCAATTCTTAAATAATTCATTCAGGGCTTGTGATGCAACCGGGATTTACCATATCTACACCCAGAGCTGGGTGAGATATAAGGCTGGACACTTCGGGCTGATAGCATTGGTGAGGTTCGGTGAGCAAACGCAGACCCTTTGAAGTCATACTGTATGGTACCCATTCCATGGGTCCCAACTCTCCAGGTTTAAGGGATTCTTCCTTCAGCTAAAACATGCATGGGAACCCAGAGTATGGTCCACTGTGTGATTGGGAAACGTTTTCAAACGCATCTCAGTTTTCGTCCCATGGTACTCGGGTTCACCATTCCAGACGCTTTACTAGCACTCTCCCCACTTGGAGAGTCAGTGCCTTTAACCTCCTGTTTGGCACACTTTGCAATTTCTGCGCAAGATGAACAGGGATAGGGAGAACCAATGAGAGACTAGCTGTAGGTGTCTGCACGGGCAAATGGAACGCTCATTTCCCACCAGGAAGAAGAATTAACCCTAAGCTCAGCGTGCCTTCCAGAAACAGATTAGGGCCTGAGGCAATCCGGTGGTTTTGCGGCCAGCTCACAAGAAAGCGAGTTGAAGAAAGGAGCTCAGGGGCACTGTAATTCACAAACCTGCAGAGTTATGAATGACAGCTATCGTCCAAAAATGTATGAAGTAATCTCCGAAGAGGACTTGAAAGCGGGGCAGAATTTCAGGAAAACGATTTCAGTGGTAGAATGGAATTGCACTTAAAGCATAGGAAGACGCAGAATGTCGACAATGATTCACTTGGCCAAAAAGGGCATATGCGTTTTTTCCTGAATATATTCAGGAAAAAACGCATACGCACTTTTTGACCAACCAAGCAAGAGTGTAAAGTATATCTGCATTAAAATGAAGTCTCACTGCCCCCCGGTCAAAAGGGCCATAGGAAAAAAGTGTAAAATCCTGAAAGGCAGGACAGGTCATGGAGAACAGGGAGCCTTGTTACGCTGATGGGCGGGATGTAAACTGCCAACAGCCACTCTGGAGAAGTGTATGGTGTTTCCTGAAACACGTAGGAAACAAAGCAACACAGCCTATGGCACTTCCACTTATGGTCCTATAGCTTAGGGAAATTAAAATCAAAAACACACGGCCTCCCCAATATTTGGGACGACTCTGTTTACAAGAACCTTATCTACGGTACAAGTTAAATATCCGAGAAAGCAAAAACTGGATAAAGAAATTGTGGTACGCACGTACAATGGAATATCACTCAGCAATGAAATCTACGTCATCAGGCCCATAGTGGCATAATGAGTGGATTCAGGTACGATGATTCTACGAGAAATAACTCACACAGAAAAAGAAACATCATAAGATATCACTAATACACGGAATGTAAACTTGGCTACACATGAACTGAATTACAAAACAGAACAGGATCTCAAATTTAGAAAACCATCTTATGCTTGCTTATTGGGAAAGGTGAGTTGGGGTGCTGCATAAAACAAGACATTGAAATTAGCACAGATACCGTTCCATAAGCCAAATATATAATAGAAAAGACCTACTCCTTGCTCAACGAAATGGACTCAACACCCCATATTCAACGCCTGGGAATATACCTGACAAGTAATAATCTTAAAACCCATGGATTTATATGTCTCCATAAGGAAATCAAGCGTGTGTACAGCGGCCTAAATGCAGCAGTGAAAATCCGATAAATCCCATTATCAAAAGAAATTTCAAATACAAAACACAATGATAGTGAAATAGAGAGCAATTCTTAAATAATTCATTCAGGCCTTGTGATGCAACCTGGATTTACCACATCTACACCCAGAGCTGTGTGAGACATAAGGCCGGACACTTCGGGCTGATAGCATCGGTGAGATTCGGTGAGCAAACGCAGATCCTTTCAAGTCATACTCCATGGTACACATTCCATGGGTCCCAACTCTCCAGGTTTAAGGGATCCTTCCTTCAGCTAAAACATGCATGGGAAACCCAGAGTATGGTCGACCGTGTGATTGGGAAACGTTTTCAAATGCATCTCAGTTTTCGAACCCTGATACTCGGGTTCACCATTCCAGACGCTTTACTAACACTCTCCCCACTTGGAGAGTCAGTGCCTTTAACCTCCTGTTTGGCACACTTTGCAATTTCTGCGCAAGATGAACAGGAATAGGGAGAACCAATGAGAGACTAGCTGTAGGTGTCTGCACGGGCAAATGGAACGCTCATTTCCCACCAGGAAGAGGAATTAACCAAAGCTTCAGCATACCCTGCCGGAAACAGATTAGGGCCTGAAGCAATCCTGCGGTTTTGTCGCTGCTCACAAGAAAGCGAGTTGAAGAAAGGAGCTCAGGGGCACTGTAATTCACAAACCTGCAGAGTTATGAATGACAGCTATCGTCCAAAAATGTACTGAAGTAAGTCTTCGAAGAGGACTTGAAAGCGAGCAGAATTTCAGGAAAAAGATTTCAGGGGGTAGACTGGAATTGCACTAAAAGCATAGGAAAAGAGGCAGAATGTAGACAATGATGTACTTGGCCAAAAAGGGCGTATGCGTTTTTTCCTGAATATATTCAGGAAAAAACGCATATGCTCTTGTTGGCCAACCAAGCAAGCGTGTAAAGGAAATCGGCCCTACAATGAAGTCTCACTGCCCCCCGGTCAAACGGGCCATCTGAATAAAGTGTAAAATCCAGAAAGGCAGGACAGGTCATGGAGAACAGGGAGCCTTGTTATGCTGATGGGCGGGATGTAAATTGTCAACAGCCACTCTGGAGAAGTGTATGGTGTTTCCTGAAACACGTAGGAAACAAAGCAACACAGCCTATGGCACTTCCACTTATGGTCCTATAGCTTAGGGAAATTAAAATCAAAAAAACACAGCCACCCCAATGTTTGGGACGGCTCTGTTAACAAGAACCTCGTCTACGGTACAAGTTAAATATCCGAGAAAACAAAAAATGGATAAAGAATTTGTGGTGCATACGTACAATTGAATATCACTCAGCAATGAAATCTATGTCATCAGGCCCGTCGCGGCATAATGAGTGGATTCAGATACGATGATTCTAAGTGAAATAAGTCACACAGAAAAAGAAACATTAAGATATCACTAATACACCGAATGTGAACTTGGCTACACATGAACTGAATTACAAAACAGAACAGGGTCTCAAATTTAGAAAACCAACTTATGCTTGCTTATGGGGAAAGGTGAGTTGGGGTGCTGCATAAAACCAGAGATTGAAATTAGAACAGATACTGTTCCATAAGCCAAACATTTAATAGTCAAGACCTACTCCTTGCTCAACCAAATGGACTAAACACCCCATATTCAATGCCTAGGAATACACCTGCCAATTAAGAATCTTAACACCCATGGATTTATATGTCTCCGTAAGAGAATCAGGCATGTGTACAGTGCCATAAATGCAGTCGTGAAAATCCGATAAATCCCATTATCAAAATAAATTATAAAAACAAAACACAATCATAGTGAAATAGAGAGCAATTCTTAAATAATTCATTCAGGGCTTGTGATGCAACCAGGAGTTACCACATCTACACCTAGAAGTCGGTGAGACATAAGGCTGGACACTTCGGGCGGATACCATTGGTGAGGTTCAGTGAGCAAATGCAGACCCTTTGAAGTCATACTGCATGGTACACATTCCATGGGTCCCAACTCTCCAGGTTTAAAGGATTCTACCTTCAGCTAAAACATGCATGGGAATCCCAGAGTATGGTCCACCGTGTGACCGGGAAACGTTTTTAAATGCGTCTCAGTTTTCGTCCTCTGGTACTCGGGTTCACCATTCCAGACGCTTTACTTACACTGTCCCTACCTGAAGAGTCAGTGCCTTTAACCTCCTGTTTGGCACAGTTTGCAATTTCTGCGCAAGATGAACAGGAATAGGGAGAACCAATGAGAGACTAGCTGTAGGTGTCTGCACGGGCAAATTTAATGCTCATTACCAACCAGGAAGGGGAATTAGCCAAAGGTTCAGCATGCCGTGGCGGAACCAGATTAGGGCCTGAAGCAATCCTGCGGTTTTGCGGCCAGCTCACAAGAAAGCGAGTTGAAGAAAGGAGCTCAGGGGCACTGTAATTCACAAACCTGCAGAGTTATAAATGACAGCTATCATCCAAAAATATATTGAAGTAAGTCTACAAAGAGGACTTGAACGTGGGGCAGAATTCCAGGACTACGATTTCAGGAGGTAGACGGGAAATCCTCTGAAAGTATAGGAAAAGAGTCAGAATGTCGACAATGATGCACTTGGTCAAAAAGGGCATATGCGTTTTTTCCAGGGCCCTCATTAAAGAGGGTAGGAGGCTCCCAGTATGCTTCAGTGGCCAACAGAAGACCCACGTCGCCAAGGCGACGTGAGCCAGCCATGCAGGAGTGACCTCACATCAGAGGGCCCACCTCACAGAAGGGTAAGGAACCCAGGAATGATCAGACCCTCACCAGAGTGCCCACAAGAGCAAGGGGCTGGGAACCAGGCAGGAGTGTCCTCACACCCGTGGGACCACATCTTCGAAAGTTGAGGTACCCAGCACATGTGGCCTCAAACCAGAGGACCCACATCACCATAGGTCTCGGAGCGAGGCAGGCAGGATTAACCTCCCAACACATGGCCCATTGTATAAAAAAGGTGAGGAATCCAGTCGTTGGAACATCCCAGCAGGCGGCCCAGATCACCGAGGCTATGGGATCCAGGCAGTGATGAACTCACAACAGAGGGCCCTCATCGTGATACTGTAAGCAACCCAGCCGTTGTGACCTCAGAGCACAAGGCCCACATCCCCATGGGGGAGGGAACCAAGCAGGAGTGTCATCGCACCAGTGGGCACACATCAGAAAATGTGGGGAGCCCAGCAGTTAGGGCCAGACGCCAGAGGGCCCTCATCACTGAGGAGAGGAGGCTCCCAGCAACCTCCAACTGCTACCAGAGGGCTGACGTCACCAATGCGGTGTGTGCCAGCCAGGCAGGAGTGACCTCAGAGCAGAGGGCCAACCACACAAAAGTGTGAGGAACCCAAAGAGGATCAGACTCTCACCAGAGGGCCCACATCACCAACGGAATGGAAACCAGGCAGGAGTGTCCTCACACCAGTGGGGCCACATCACCGAAATGTGATGGACCCAGCACACGTGGCCTCAAACTAGAGGACACACATCACCAAGGGGCTGGGAGTGAGGCAGGCAGGAGGAGCCTCAAAACAGAGGGCCCATAGAATAAAAAAGGTGAGGAATCCTGCAGTTGGAACCTCCCAGCAGGCGGCCAGGAGCAGCGAGGATATGGGATCCAGGCCTGACTGAACACAAAACAGAGGGCCCTCATCATGAAACTGTGAGCAACCCAGCCGTTGGGACCTCAGAGCAGAAGGCCCACATTCCCATGTGGTTGGGAACCTGGCAGGAGTGTACTCGCACCACAGGGCGCACATTAGAGAATTTTGGGAGCCCAGAAGTTAGGGCCTGACGCCAGAGGGCCCTCATCACCGAGGAGAGGAAGCCCCCAGCAGGCTCCAACTGCCACAAGAGGGCCGACGTTGCCAAGGTGGGGCGTGCCAGCCAGGCAGGAGTGACCTCACAGCAGAGGGTCCACCTCACAGAAGGGTGAGGAACCCAGCCAGGATCAGACTCTCACCAGAGGGCCCACATCACCAAGGGGATAGGAACCAGGCAGGAGTGTCCTCACACCAGTGGGGCCACATAATCGAAAGGTGAGGGACCCAGCACACATAGCCTCAAACCAGGGGACACACATCACCAAGGGGCTGGGAGTCAGGCAGGCAGGAGGAGTCTCAAAACAGAGGGCCCATAGAAGAAAAAAGGTGAGGAATCCCGCAGTTGGAACCTCCCCGCAGGCAGCCAGGAGCAGCGAGGCTATTGGATCCAGGGCAGAGTGAACTCACACCAGAGGACCCTCATCATGAAACTGAGCAACCCACCGTTGGGACCTCAGAGCAGAAGGCCCACATTCCCATGGGGTTGGGAACCTGGCAGGAGTGTAGTCGCACCACAGGGCGCACATCAGAAAATTTTGGGAGCCCAGGAGTTAGGGTCTGATGCCAGAGGGCCCTCATTACCGAGGGGTGGAGACCCCCAGCAGGCACCAACTCCCAACTGAGGGCCCACGTCGCCAAGGTGATGTGTGCCAGCCAGGCAGGAGTGACCTCACAGCAGAGGGTCTACCTCACAGAAGGGTGAGGAAACCAGCCAGGATAAGACTCTCACCAGAGAGCCCACATCACCAAGGGGATCGGAAAAAGGCAGCAGTGTCCTCACACCAGTGTGGCCACATTATAGAAAGGTGAGGAACCCAGCACATGTGGCCTAAACCAGAGGACCCACATTTCCAAGGTGCTCCGAGTGAGGCAAGCAGGAGTAGCCTAACAACACAGGGCCCACAGAATAAAAAATGTGAGGAATCCAGCAGTTTGAACCTCCCAGCAGGTGGCCCAGAGCACGGAGTCTATGGGATCCAGGCCACAGTGAACTCACAGCAGAGGGCCCACATCATGAAACTGTGAACAACCCAGCCGGTGGAACCTCAGAGCAGAAGACCCACATCCCCATGGGGATAGGAACCTCGCAGGAGTGTCCTCGCACAACTTAACACGTATCAGAAAATGTGGGAACCCAGCAGTTAGGGCCTGATGCCAGAGGGCCCTCATCACCGAGGAGAGGAGGCTACCAGCAGGCTCCAAATGCCACCAGAGGGCCGACGTCACCAAGGCAATGGGAGCAAGCCAGGCAGGAGTTACCTCACAGCAGAGGGCCCACCTCACAGAAGTGTGAGGAACCCAACCAGGATCAGACTCTAACCAGAGGGCCCACATCACCAAGGGGATGGAAACCAGGCAGGAGTGTCCTCACACCAGTGGGGCCACATCAGCCAAAGGTGAGGAACACAGCACATGTGGCCTCAAATAAGGGGACACACATCACGAAAGGGCTGGGAGTGAGGCATGCAGGAGGAGACTCACAACAGAGGGCCCATAGAATAAAAAGGTGAGGAACCCCGCCGCTGGAAGCTCCAAGCAGGTGGCCCAGAGCACCGAGGCTATGGGATCCATGCCGGAGTGAACTCACAGCAGAGGGCCCACGTTCTGACACTGTGAGCAACCCAGCCGTTGGGACCTCAGAGCAGAAAGCCAACATCCCCATGGAGATGGGACCCTGGCAGGAGTGTACTCGCACGACAGGGCGCACATCAAAAAATTTTGGGAGCCCATGAGTTAGGGCCTGACGCCAGAGGGCCCTCATTACCGAGGGGAGGAGACTCCCAGCAGGCACCAACTCCCAACTGAGGGCCCACATCGCCAAGGTGACGTGTGCCAGCCAGGCAGGAGTGACCTCACAGCAGAGGGTCTACCTCACAGAAGGGTGAGGAATCCAGCCAGGATCAGGCTCTCACCACAGGGCCCACATCACCAAGGGGATGGGAACCAGGCAGGAGTGTCCTCACACCAGTGGCGCCACATCAATAAAGGTGAGGAAACCGGCACATGTGGCCTCAAACCAGAGGACCTACATCACAAAGGGGCTGGGAGTGAGTCAGGAAGGAGGAGCATGAAAACACAGAACCCAAAGAATAGAAAAGGTAAGGAATCCAGCAGTAGGAACCTCCCAGCAGGCGGCTCAGAGCACAGAGTCTATGGGATCTAGGCCTGAGTGAACTAACACCAGAGAGCCAACATCATGAAACGGTGAACAACACAGGTGTTGGGACCTTAGAGCAGAAGGCCCACATGCCCATGGGGATGGGAACCTGGCAGGAGTGCCCTCGCACCACTTAGGACGTATCAGAAAATGTGGGAACCCAGCAGTTAGGGCCTGATGCCAGAGGGCCTCATCACCGAGGGGAGGAGGCTCCCAGCAGGCTCCAACTGCCACCAGAGGTCCGACGTCGCCAAGGCGGGGTGTGCTAGCCAGGCAGGAGTGACCTCAGAGAAGAGGGCCCACCTCACAGAAGTGTGAGGAACCCAACCAGGATCAGACTCTCGCCGGAGGGACCACATCACCAAGGGGATGGGAAGCAGGCAGGAGTGTCCTCACACCAGTGGGGCCACATCATCAAAAGATGAGGAACCCATCACATGTGGCCTCAAACCAGAGGACACACATCACCAAGGGGCTGGGAGTGAGGCAGGTGTCTGGAGGGGCACATTTAACTCTAATTTCCCACCAGGAAGAGGAATTAACCAAAGGCTCAGAGTGCCGTGCCACACCCTGATTACGGCCTGAAGCAAACCTGCGGTTTTGTGGCCAGCTTTCAAGGAAGGAGTTAAGAAAGGAAATCACGGGCGCTGTAATTCACAAACCTGCAGAGTTATAAATGACAGCTATTGGCAAAAATATATTGAAGTAAGTCTGCAAAGAGGACTTGAAAACGAGGCAGAATTGAGGAATCATATTTCAGGAGGTAGATTGGAATTGCATTTAAAACCTGTGAAAAGCGGCAGATCTTTGACAGTGATGCACTTGGACGAACAGTGCGTATACATTTTTTCCTGAATATATTCAGGAAAAAACGCACATGCCCTTTTTGGCCAACCAAGCACTCGAGCAATGGAAATCCGTAATACAATGAAGTCTCATTTCCCATTCGTCAAAAGGGCCATCTGAAAAAAGTGTAAAAACCAGAAACACAGGACAGGCCATGGAGAACAGGGAGCCTTGTTATGCTGATGGGCGGGATGTAAATTGCCAACAGCCACTCTGGAGAAGTGTATGGTGTTTCCTGAAACACGTAGGAAACAAAGCAACACAGCCTATGGCACTTCCACTTAGGGTCCTATAGCTTAGGAAAATTAAAATCAAAAACACACAGCCACCCCAAAATTTGGGACAGCTCTGTTTACAAGAACCTCGTCTACGGTACAAGTTAAATATCCGAGAAAGCAAAAAATGGATAAAGAAGTTGTGGTACGTACGTACAATGGAATATCACTCAGCAATGAGATCTACGTCATCAGGCCCGTAGCGGCATAATGAGTGGATTCAGGTACGACGATTCTACGAGAAATAAGTCACAAAGAAAAACAAAAATCATAATATATCACTAATACACGGAACGTATACTTGGCTACACATGAACTGAATTAGAAAACAGAACAGGGTCTCAAATTTAGAAAACAAACTTATGCTTGCTTATGGGGAAAGGTGAGTTGGGGTGCTTCATAAGATCACAGATTGAAATTAGCACAGATACCGTTCCATAAGCCAAGTATATAATAGACAAGACCTACTCCTTGCTCAACGAAATGGACTCAACACCCCATATTCAACGCCTGGAAATATACCTGACAAGTAAGAATCTTAAGACCCATGGATTTATACGTCTCAATAAGGAAATCAAGAGTGTGTACAGTGGCCTAAACGCAGCAGTGAAAATCCGATAAATCCCATTATCAAAATAAGTTTCAAAAACAAAACACAATGACAGTGAAATAGAGAGCAATTCTTAAATAATTCATTCAGGGCTTGTGATGCAACCGGGATTTACCATATCTACACCCAGAGCTGGGTGAGATATAAGGCTGGACACTTCGGGCTGATAGCATTGGTGAGGTTCGGTGAGCAAACGCAGACCCTTTGAAGTCATACTGTATGGTACCCATTCCATGGGTCCCAACTCTCCAGGTTTAAGGGATTCTTCCTTCAGCTAAAACATGCATGGGAACCCAGAGTATGGTCCACTGTGTGATTGGGAAACGTTTTCAAACGCATCTCAGTTTTCGTCCCATGGTACTCGGGTTCACCATTCCAGACGCTTTACTAGCACTCTCCCCACTTGGAGAGTCAGTGCCTTTAACCTCCTGTTTGGCACACTTTGCAATTTCTGCGCAAGATGAACAGGGATAGGGAGAACCAATGAGAGACTAGCTGTAGGTGTCTGCACGGGCAAATGGAACGCTCATTTCCCACCAGGAAGAAGAATTAACCCTAAGCTCAGCGTGCCTTCCAGAAACAGATTAGGGCCTGAGGCAATCCGGTGGTTTTGCGGCCAGCTCACAAGAAAGCGAGTTGAAGAAAGGAGCTCAGGGGCACTGTAATTCACAAACCTGCAGAGTTATGAATGACAGCTATCGTCCAAAAATGTATGAAGTAATCTCCGAAGAGGACTTGAAAGCGGGGCAGAATTTCAGGAAAACGATTTCAGTGGTAGAATGGAATTGCACTTAAAGCATAGGAAGACGCAGAATGTCGACAATGATTCACTTGGCCAAAAAGGGCATATGCGTTTTTTCCTGAATATATTCAGGAAAAAACGCATACGCACTTTTTGACCAACCAAGCAAGAGTGTAAAGTATATCTGCATTAAAATGAAGTCTCACTGCCCCCCGGTCAAAAGGGCCATAGGAAAAAAGTGTAAAATCCTGAAAGGCAGGACAGGTCATGGAGAACAGGGAGCCTTGTTACGCTGATGGGCGGGATGTAAACTGCCAACAGCCACTCTGGAGAAGTGTATGGTGTTTCCTGAAACACGTAGGAAACAAAGCAACACAGCCTATGGCACTTCCACTTATGGTCCTATAGCTTAGGGAAATTAAAATCAAAAACACACGGCCTCCCCAATATTTGGGACGACTCTGTTTACAAGAACCTTATCTACGGTACAAGTTAAATATCCGAGAAAGCAAAAACTGGATAAAGAAATTGTGGTACGCACGTACAATGGAATATCACTCAGCAATGAAATCTACGTCATCAGGCCCATAGTGGCATAATGAGTGGATTCAGGTACGATGATTCTACGAGAAATAACTCACACAGAAAAAGAAACATCATAAGATATCACTAATACACGGAATGTAAACTTGGCTACACATGAACTGAATTACAAAACAGAACAGGATCTCAAATTTAGAAAACCATCTTATGCTTGCTTATTGGGAAAGGTGAGTTGGGGTGCTGCATAAAACAAGACATTGAAATTAGCACAGATACCGTTCCATAAGCCAAATATATAATAGAAAAGACCTACTCCTTGCTCAACGAAATGGACTCAACACCCCATATTCAACGCCTGGGAATATACCTGACAAGTAATAATCTTAAAACCCATGGATTTATATGTCTCCATAAGGAAATCAAGCGTGTGTACAGCGGCCTAAATGCAGCAGTGAAAATCCGATAAATCCCATTATCAAAAGAAATTTCAAATACAAAACACAATGATAGTGAAATAGAGAGCAATTCTTAAATAATTCATTCAGGCCTTGTGATGCAACCTGGATTTACCACATCTACACCCAGAGCTGTGTGAGACATAAGGCCGGACACTTCGGGCTGATAGCATCGGTGAGATTCGGTGAGCAAACGCAGATCCTTTCAAGTCATACTCCATGGTACACATTCCATGGGTCCCAACTCTCCAGGTTTAAGGGATCCTTCCTTCAGCTAAAACATGCATGGGAAACCCAGAGTATGGTCGACCGTGTGATTGGGAAACGTTTTCAAATGCATCTCAGTTTTCGAACCCTGATACTCGGGTTCACCATTCCAGACGCTTTACTAACACTCTCCCCACTTGGAGAGTCAGTGCCTTTAACCTCCTGTTTGGCACACTTTGCAATTTCTGCGCAAGATGAACAGGAATAGGGAGAACCAATGAGAGACTAGCTGTAGGTGTCTGCACGGGCAAATGGAACGCTCATTTCCCACCAGGAAGAGGAATTAACCAAAGCTTCAGCATACCCTGCCGGAAACAGATTAGGGCCTGAAGCAATCCTGCGGTTTTGTCGCTGCTCACAAGAAAGCGAGTTGAAGAAAGGAGCTCAGGGGCACTGTAATTCACAAACCTGCAGAGTTATGAATGACAGCTATCGTCCAAAAATGTACTGAAGTAAGTCTTCGAAGAGGACTTGAAAGCGAGCAGAATTTCAGGAAAAAGATTTCAGGGGGTAGACTGGAATTGCACTAAAAGCATAGGAAAAGAGGCAGAATGTAGACAATGATGTACTTGGCCAAAAAGGGCGTATGCGTTTTTTCCTGAATATATTCAGGAAAAAACGCATATGCTCTTGTTGGCCAACCAAGCAAGCGTGTAAAGGAAATCGGCCCTACAATGAAGTCTCACTGCCCCCCGGTCAAACGGGCCATCTGAATAAAGTGTAAAATCCAGAAAGGCAGGACAGGTCATGGAGAACAGGGAGCCTTGTTATGCTGATGGGCGGGATGTAAATTGTCAACAGCCACTCTGGAGAAGTGTATGGTGTTTCCTGAAACACGTAGGAAACAAAGCAACACAGCCTATGGCACTTCCACTTATGGTCCTATAGCTTAGGGAAATTAAAATCAAAAAAACACAGCCACCCCAATGTTTGGGACGGCTCTGTTAACAAGAACCTCGTCTACGGTACAAGTTAAATATCCGAGAAAACAAAAAATGGATAAAGAATTTGTGGTGCATACGTACAATTGAATATCACTCAGCAATGAAATCTATGTCATCAGGCCCGTCGCGGCATAATGAGTGGATTCAGATACGATGATTCTAAGTGAAATAAGTCACACAGAAAAAGAAACATTAAGATATCACTAATACACCGAATGTGAACTTGGCTACACATGAACTGAATTACAAAACAGAACAGGGTCTCAAATTTAGAAAACCAACTTATGCTTGCTTATGGGGAAAGGTGAGTTGGGGTGCTGCATAAAACCAGAGATTGAAATTAGAACAGATACTGTTCCATAAGCCAAACATTTAATAGTCAAGACCTACTCCTTGCTCAACCAAATGGACTAAACACCCCATATTCAATGCCTAGGAATACACCTGCCAATTAAGAATCTTAACACCCATGGATTTATATGTCTCCGTAAGAGAATCAGGCATGTGTACAGTGCCATAAATGCAGTCGTGAAAATCCGATAAATCCCATTATCAAAATAAATTATAAAAACAAAACACAATCATAGTGAAATAGAGAGCAATTCTTAAATAATTCATTCAGGGCTTGTGATGCAACCAGGAGTTACCACATCTACACCTAGAAGTCGGTGAGACATAAGGCTGGACACTTCGGGCGGATACCATTGGTGAGGTTCAGTGAGCAAATGCAGACCCTTTGAAGTCATACTGCATGGTACACATTCCATGGGTCCCAACTCTCCAGGTTTAAAGGATTCTACCTTCAGCTAAAACATGCATGGGAATCCCAGAGTATGGTCCACCGTGTGACCGGGAAACGTTTTTAAATGCGTCTCAGTTTTCGTCCTCTGGTACTCGGGTTCACCATTCCAGACGCTTTACTTACACTGTCCCTACCTGAAGAGTCAGTGCCTTTAACCTCCTGTTTGGCACAGTTTGCAATTTCTGCGCAAGATGAACAGGAATAGGGAGAACCAATGAGAGACTAGCTGTAGGTGTCTGCACGGGCAAATTTAATGCTCATTACCAACCAGGAAGGGGAATTAGCCAAAGGTTCAGCATGCCGTGGCGGAACCAGATTAGGGCCTGAAGCAATCCTGCGGTTTTGCGGCCAGCTCACAAGAAAGCGAGTTGAAGAAAGGAGCTCAGGGGCACTGTAATTCACAAACCTGCAGAGTTATAAATGACAGCTATCATCCAAAAATATATTGAAGTAAGTCTACAAAGAGGACTTGAACGTGGGGCAGAATTCCAGGACTACGATTTCAGGAGGTAGACGGGAAATCCTCTGAAAGTATAGGAAAAGAGTCAGAATGTCGACAATGATGCACTTGGTCAAAAAGGGCATATGCGTTTTTTCCAGGGCCCTCATTAAAGAGGGTAGGAGGCTCCCAGTATGCTTCAGTGGCCAACAGAAGACCCACGTCGCCAAGGCGACGTGAGCCAGCCATGCAGGAGTGACCTCACATCAGAGGGCCCACCTCACAGAAGGGTAAGGAACCCAGGAATGATCAGACCCTCACCAGAGTGCCCACAAGAGCAAGGGGCTGGGAACCAGGCAGGAGTGTCCTCACACCCGTGGGACCACATCTTCGAAAGTTGAGGTACCCAGCACATGTGGCCTCAAACCAGAGGACCCACATCACCATAGGTCTCGGAGCGAGGCAGGCAGGATTAACCTCCCAACACATGGCCCATTGTATAAAAAAGGTGAGGAATCCAGTCGTTGGAACATCCCAGCAGGCGGCCCAGATCACCGAGGCTATGGGATCCAGGCAGTGATGAACTCACAACAGAGGGCCCTCATCGTGATACTGTAAGCAACCCAGCCGTTGTGACCTCAGAGCACAAGGCCCACATCCCCATGGGGGAGGGAACCAAGCAGGAGTGTCATCGCACCAGTGGGCACACATCAGAAAATGTGGGGAGCCCAGCAGTTAGGGCCAGACGCCAGAGGGCCCTCATCACTGAGGAGAGGAGGCTCCCAGCAACCTCCAACTGCTACCAGAGGGCTGACGTCACCAATGCGGTGTGTGCCAGCCAGGCAGGAGTGACCTCAGAGCAGAGGGCCAACCACACAAAAGTGTGAGGAACCCAAAGAGGATCAGACTCTCACCAGAGGGCCCACATCACCAACGGAATGGAAACCAGGCAGGAGTGTCCTCACACCAGTGGGGCCACATCACCGAAATGTGATGGACCCAGCACACGTGGCCTCAAACTAGAGGACACACATCACCAAGGGGCTGGGAGTGAGGCAGGCAGGAGGAGCCTCAAAACAGAGGGCCCATAGAATAAAAAAGGTGAGGAATCCCGCAGTTGGAACCTCCCAGCAGGCGGCCAGGAGCAGCGAGGATATGGGATCCAGGCCTGACTGAACACAAAACAGAGGGCCCTCATCATGAAACTGTGAGCAACCCAGCCGTTGGGACCTCAGAGCAGAAGGCCCACATTCCCATGTGGTTGGGAACCTGGCAGGAGTGTACTCGCACCACAGGGCGCACATTAGAGAATTTTGGGAGCCCAGAAGTTAGGGCCTGACGCCAGAGGGCCCTCATCACCGAGGAGAGGAAGCCCCCAGCAGGCTCCAACTGCCACAAGAGGGCCGACGTTGCCAAGGTGGGGCGTGCCAGCCAGGCAGGAGTGACCTCACAGCAGAGGGTCCACCTCACAGAAGGGTGAGGAACCCAGCCAGGATCAGACTCTCACCAGAGGGCCCACATCACCAAGGGGATAGGAACCAGGCAGGAGTGTCCTCACACCAGTGGGGCCACATAATCGAAAGGTGAGGGACCCAGCACACATAGCCTCAAACCAGGGGACACACATCACCAAGGGGCTGGGAGTCAGGCAGGCAGGAGGAGTCTCAAAACAGAGGGCCCATAGAAGAAAAAAGGTGAGGAATCCCGCAGTTGGAACCTCCCCGCAGGCAGCCAGGAGCAGCGAGGCTATTGGATCCAGGGCAGAGTGAACTCACACCAGAGGACCCTCATCATGAAACTGAGCAACCCACCGTTGGGACCTCAGAGCAGAAGGCCCACATTCCCATGGGGTTGGGAACCTGGCAGGAGTGTAGTCGCACCACAGGGCGCACATCAGAAAATTTTGGGAGCCCAGGAGTTAGGGTCTGATGCCAGAGGGCCCTCATTACCGAGGGGTGGAGACCCCCAGCAGGCACCAACTCCCAACTGAGGGCCCACGTCGCCAAGGTGATGTGTGCCAGCCAGGCAGGAGTGACCTCACAGCAGAGGGTCTACCTCACAGAAGGGTGAGGAAACCAGCCAGGATAAGACTCTCACCAGAGAGCCCACATCACCAAGGGGATCGGAAAAAGGCAGCAGTGTCCTCACACCAGTGTGGCCACATTATAGAAAGGTGAGGAACCCAGCACATGTGGCCTAAACCAGAGGACCCACATTTCCAAGGTGCTCCGAGTGAGGCAAGCAGGAGTAGCCTAACAACACAGGGCCCACAGAATAAAAAATGTGAGGAATCCAGCAGTTTGAACCTCCCAGCAGGTGGCCCAGAGCACGGAGTCTATGGGATCCAGGCCACAGTGAACTCACAGCAGAGGGCCCACATCATGAAACTGTGAACAACCCAGCCGGTGGAACCTCAGAGCAGAAGACCCACATCCCCATGGGGATAGGAACCTCGCAGGAGTGTCCTCGCACAACTTAACACGTATCAGAAAATGTGGGAACCCAGCAGTTAGGGCCTGATGCCAGAGGGCCCTCATCACCGAGGAGAGGAGGCTACCAGCAGGCTCCAAATGCCACCAGAGGGCCGACGTCACCAAGGCAATGGGAGCAAGCCAGGCAGGAGTTACCTCACAGCAGAGGGCCCACCTCACAGAAGTGTGAGGAACCCAACCAGGATCAGACTCTAACCAGAGGGCCCACATCACCAAGGGGATGGAAACCAGGCAGGAGTGTCCTCACACCAGTGGGGCCACATCAGCCAAAGGTGAGGAACACAGCACATGTGGCCTCAAATAAGGGGACACACATCACGAAAGGGCTGGGAGTGAGGCATGCAGGAGGAGACTCACAACAGAGGGCCCATAGAATAAAAAGGTGAGGAACCCCGCCGCTGGAAGCTCCAAGCAGGTGGCCCAGAGCACCGAGGCTATGGGATCCATGCCGGAGTGAACTCACAGCAGAGGGCCCACGTTCTGACACTGTGAGCAACCCAGCCGTTGGGACCTCAGAGCAGAAAGCCAACATCCCCATGGAGATGGGACCCTGGCAGGAGTGTACTCGCACGACAGGGCGCACATCAAAAAATTTTGGGAGCCCATGAGTTAGGGCCTGACGCCAGAGGGCCCTCATTACCGAGGGGAGGAGACTCCCAGCAGGCACCAACTCCCAACTGAGGGCCCACATCGCCAAGGTGACGTGTGCCAGCCAGGCAGGAGTGACCTCACAGCAGAGGGTCTACCTCACAGAAGGGTGAGGAATCCAGCCAGGATCAGGCTCTCACCACAGGGCCCACATCACCAAGGGGATGGGAACCAGGCAGGAGTGTCCTCACACCAGTGGCGCCACATCAATAAAGGTGAGGAAACCGGCACATGTGGCCTCAAACCAGAGGACCTACATCACAAAGGGGCTGGGAGTGAGTCAGGAAGGAGGAGCATGAAAACACAGAACCCAAAGAATAGAAAAGGTAAGGAATCCAGCAGTAGGAACCTCCCAGCAGGCGGCTCAGAGCACAGAGTCTATGGGATCTAGGCCTGAGTGAACTAACACCAGAGAGCCAACATCATGAAACGGTGAACAACACAGGTGTTGGGACCTTAGAGCAGAAGGCCCACATGCCCATGGGGATGGGAACCTGGCAGGAGTGCCCTCGCACCACTTAGGACGTATCAGAAAATGTGGGAACCCAGCAGTTAGGGCCTGATGCCAGAGGGCCTCATCACCGAGGGGAGGAGGCTCCCAGCAGGCTCCAACTGCCACCAGAGGTCCGACGTCGCCAAGGCGGGGTGTGCTAGCCAGGCAGGAGTGACCTCAGAGAAGAGGGCCCACCTCACAGAAGTGTGAGGAACCCAACCAGGATCAGACTCTCGCCGGAGGGACCACATCACCAAGGGGATGGGAAGCAGGCAGGAGTGTCCTCACACCAGTGGGGCCACATCATCAAAAGATGAGGAACCCATCACATGTGGCCTCAAACCAGAGGACACACATCACCAAGGGGCTGGGAGTGAGGCAGGTGTCTGGAGGGGCACATTTAACTCTAATTTCCCACCAGGAAGAGGAATTAACCAAAGGCTCAGAGTGCCGTGCCACACCCTGATTACGGCCTGAAGCAAACCTGCGGTTTTGTGGCCAGCTTTCAAGGAAGGAGTTAAGAAAGGAAATCACGGGCGCTGTAATTCACAAACCTGCAGAGTTATAAATGACAGCTATTGGCAAAAATATATTGAAGTAAGTCTGCAAAGAGGACTTGAAAACGAGGCAGAATTGAGGAATCATATTTCAGGAGGTAGATTGGAATTGCATTTAAAACCTGTGAAAAGCGGCAGATCTTTGACAGTGATGCACTTGGACGAACAGTGCGTATACATTTTTTCCTGAATATATTCAGGAAAAAACGCACATGCCCTTTTTGGCCAACCAAGCACTCGAGCAATGGAAATCCGTAATACAATGAAGTCTCATTTCCCATTCGTCAAAAGGGCCATCTGAAAAAAGTGTAAAAACCAGAAACACAGGACAGGCCATGGAGAACAGGGAGCCTTGTTATGCTGATGGGCGGGATGTAAATTGCCAACAGCCACTCTGGAGAAGTGTATGGTGTTTCCTGAAACACGTAGGAAACAAAGCAACACAGCCTATGGCACTTCCACTTAGGGTCCTATAGCTTAGGAAAATTAAAATCAAAAACACACAGCCACCCCAAAATTTGGGACAGCTCTGTTTACAAGAACCTCGTCTACGGTACAAGTTAAATATCCGAGAAAGCAAAAAATGGATAAAGAAGTTGTGGTACGTACGTACAATGGAATATCACTCAGCAATGAGATCTACGTCATCAGGCCCGTAGCGGCATAATGAGTGGATTCAGGTACGACGATTCTACGAGAAATAAGTCACAAAGAAAAACAAAAATCATAATATATCACTAATACACGGAACGTATACTTGGCTACACATGAACTGAATTAGAAAACAGAACAGGGTCTCAAATTTAGAAAACAAACTTATGCTTGCTTATGGGGAAAGGTGAGTTGGGGTGCTTCATAAGATCACAGATTGAAATTAGCACAGATACCGTTCCATAAGCCAAGTATATAATAGACAAGACCTACTCCTTGCTCAACGAAATGGACTCAACACCCCATATTCAACGCCTGGAAATATACCTGACAAGTAAGAATCTTAAGACCCATGGATTTATACGTCTCAATAAGGAAATCAAGAGTGTGTACAGTGGCCTAAACGCAGCAGTGAAAATCCGATAAATCCCATTATCAAAATAAGTTTCAAAAACAAAACACAATGACAGTGAAATAGAGAGCAATTCTTAAATAATTCATTCAGGGCTTGTGATGCAACCGGGATTTACCATATCTACACCCAGAGCTGGGTGAGATATAAGGCTGGACACTTCGGGCTGATAGCATTGGTGAGGTTCGGTGAGCAAACGCAGACCCTTTGAAGTCATACTGTATGGTACCCATTCCATGGGTCCCAACTCTCCAGGTTTAAGGGATTCTTCCTTCAGCTAAAACATGCATGGGAACCCAGAGTATGGTCCACTGTGTGATTGGGAAACGTTTTCAAACGCATCTCAGTTTTCGTCCCATGGTACTCGGGTTCACCATTCCAGACGCTTTACTAGCACTCTCCCCACTTGGAGAGTCAGTGCCTTTAACCTCCTGTTTGGCACACTTTGCAATTTCTGCGCAAGATGAACAGGGATAGGGAGAACCAATGAGAGACTAGCTGTAGGTGTCTGCACGGGCAAATGGAACGCTCATTTCCCACCAGGAAGAAGAATTAACCCTAAGCTCAGCGTGCCTTCCAGAAACAGATTAGGGCCTGAGGCAATCCGGTGGTTTTGCGGCCAGCTCACAAGAAAGCGAGTTGAAGAAAGGAGCTCAGGGGCACTGTAATTCACAAACCTGCAGAGTTATGAATGACAGCTATCGTCCAAAAATGTATGAAGTAATCTCCGAAGAGGACTTGAAAGCGGGGCAGAATTTCAGGAAAACGATTTCAGTGGTAGAATGGAATTGCACTTAAAGCATAGGAAGACGCAGAATGTCGACAATGATTCACTTGGCCAAAAAGGGCATATGCGTTTTTTCCTGAATATATTCAGGAAAAAACGCATACGCACTTTTTGACCAACCAAGCAAGAGTGTAAAGTATATCTGCATTAAAATGAAGTCTCACTGCCCCCCGGTCAAAAGGGCCATAGGAAAAAATTGTAAAATCCTGAAAGGCAGGACAGGTCATGGAGAACAGGGAGCCTTGTTACGCTGATGGGCGGGATGTAAACTGCCAACAGCCACTCTGGAGAAGTGTATGGTGTTTCCTGAAACACGTAGGAAACAAAGCAACACAGCCTATGGCACTTCCACTTATGGTCCTATAGCTTAGGGAAATTAAAATCAAAAACACACGGCCTCCCCAATATTTGGGACGACTCTGTTTACAAGAACCTTATCTACGGTACAAGTTAAATATCCGAGAAAGCAAAAACTGGATAAAGAAATTGTGGTACGCACGTACAATGGAATATCACTCAGCAATGAAATCTACGTCATCAGGCCCATAGTGGCATAATGAGTGGATTCAGGTACGATGATTCTACGAGAAATAACTCACACAGAAAAAGAAACATCATAAGATATCACTAATACACGGAATGTAAACTTGGCTACACATGAACTGAATTACAAAACAGAACAGGATCTCAAATTTAGAAAACCATCTTATGCTTGCTTATTGGGAAAGGTGAGTTGGGGTGCTGCATAAAACAAGACATTGAAATTAGCACAGATACCGTTCCATAAGCCAAATATATAATAGAAAAGACCTACTCCTTGCTCAACGAAATGGACTCAACACCCCATATTCAACGCCTGGGAATATACCTGACAAGTAATAATCTTAAAACCCATGGATTTATATGTCTCCATAAGGAAATCAAGCGTGTGTACAGCGGCCTAAATGCAGCAGTGAAAATCCGATAAATCCCATTATCAAAAGAAATTTCAAATACAAAACACAATGATAGTGAAATAGAGAGCAATTCTTAAATAATTCATTCAGGCCTTGTGATGCAACCTGGATTTACCACATCTACACCCAGAGCTGTGTGAGACATAAGGCCGGACACTTCGGGCTGATAGCATCGGTGAGATTCGGTGAGCAAACGCAGATCCTTTCAAGTCATACTCCATGGTACACATTCCATGGGTCCCAACTCTCCAGGTTTAAGGGATCCTTCCTTCAGCTAAAACATGCATGGGAAACCCAGAGTATGGTCGACCGTGTGATTGGGAAACGTTTTCAAATGCATCTCAGTTTTCGAACCCTGATACTCGGGTTCACCATTCCAGACGCTTTACTAACACTCTCCCCACTTGGAGAGTCAGTGCCTTTAACCTCCTGTTTGGCACACTTTGCAATTTCTGCGCAAGATGAACAGGAATAGGGAGAACCAATGAGAGACTAGCTGTAGGTGTCTGCACGGGCAAATGGAACGCTCATTTCCCACCAGGAAGAGGAATTAACCAAAGCTTCAGCATACCCTGCCGGAAACAGATTAGGGCCTGAAGCAATCCTGCGGTTTTGTCGCTGCTCACAAGAAAGCGAGTTGAAGAAAGGAGCTCAGGGGCACTGTAATTCACAAACCTGCAGAGTTATGAATGACAGCTATCGTCCAAAAATGTACTGAAGTAAGTCTTCGAAGAGGACTTGAAAGCGAGCAGAATTTCAGGAAAAAGATTTCAGGGGGTAGACTGGAATTGCACTAAAAGCATAGGAAAAGAGGCAGAATGTAGACAATGATGTACTTGGCCAAAAAGGGCGTATGCGTTTTTTCCTGAATATATTCAGGAAAAAACGCATATGCTCTTGTTGGCCAACCAAGCAAGCGTGTAAAGGAAATCGGCCCTACAATGAAGTCTCACTGCCCCCCGGTCAAACGGGCCATCTGAATAAAGTGTAAAATCCAGAAAGGCAGGACAGGTCATGGAGAACAGGGAGCCTTGTTATGCTGATGGGCGGGATGTAAATTGTCAACAGCCACTCTGGAGAAGTGTATGGTGTTTCCTGAAACACGTAGGAAACAAAGCAACACAGCCTATGGCACTTCCACTTATGGTCCTATAGCTTAGGGAAATTAAAATCAAAAAAACACAGCCACCCCAATGTTTGGGACGGCTCTGTTAACAAGAACCTCGTCTACGGTACAAGTTAAATATCCGAGAAAACAAAAAATGGATAAAGAATTTGTGGTGCATACGTACAATTGAATATCACTCAGCAATGAAATCTATGTCATCAGGCCCGTCGCGGCATAATGAGTGGATTCAGATACGATGATTCTAAGTGAAATAAGTCACACAGAAAAAGAAACATTAAGATATCACTAATACACCGAATGTGAACTTGGCTACACATGAACTGAATTACAAAACAGAACAGGGTCTCAAATTTAGAAAACCAACTTATGCTTGCTTATGGGGAAAGGTGAGTTGGGGTGCTGCATAAAACCAGAGATTGAAATTAGAACAGATACTGTTCCATAAGCCAAACATTTAATAGTCAAGACCTACTCCTTGCTCAACCAAATGGACTAAACACCCCATATTCAATGCCTAGGAATACACCTGCCAATTAAGAATCTTAACACCCATGGATTTATATGTCTCCGTAAGAGAATCAGGCATGTGTACAGTGCCATAAATGCAGTCGTGAAAATCCGATAAATCCCATTATCAAAATAAATTATAAAAACAAAACACAATCATAGTGAAATAGAGAGCAATTCTTAAATAATTCATTCAGGGCTTGTGATGCAACCAGGAGTTACCACATCTACACCTAGAAGTCGGTGAGACATAAGGCTGGACACTTCGGGCGGATACCATTGGTGAGGTTCAGTGAGCAAATGCAGACCCTTTGAAGTCATACTGCATGGTACACATTCCATGGGTCCCAACTCTCCAGGTTTAAAGGATTCTACCTTCAGCTAAAACATGCATGGGAATCCCAGAGTATGGTCCACCGTGTGACCGGGAAACGTTTTTAAATGCGTCTCAGTTTTCGTCCTCTGGTACTCGGGTTCACCATTCCAGACGCTTTACTTACACTGTCCCTACCTGAAGAGTCAGTGCCTTTAACCTCCTGTTTGGCACAGTTTGCAATTTCTGCGCAAGATGAACAGGAATAGGGAGAACCAATGAGAGACTAGCTGTAGGTGTCTGCACGGGCAAATTTAATGCTCATTACCAACCAGGAAGGGGAATTAGCCAAAGGTTCAGCATGCCGTGGCGGAACCAGATTAGGGCCTGAAGCAATCCTGCGGTTTTGCGGCCAGCTCACAAGAAAGCGAGTTGAAGAAAGGAGCTCAGGGGCACTGTAATTCACAAACCTGCAGAGTTATAAATGACAGCTATCATCCAAAAATATATTGAAGTAAGTCTACAAAGAGGACTTGAACGTGGGGCAGAATTCCAGGACTACGATTTCAGGAGGTAGACGGGAAATCCTCTGAAAGTATAGGAAAAGAGTCAGAATGTCGACAATGATGCACTTGGTCAAAAAGGGCATATGCGTTTTTTCCAGGGCCCTCATTAAAGAGGGTAGGAGGCTCCCAGTATGCTTCAGTGGCCAACAGAAGACCCACGTCGCCAAGGCGACGTGAGCCAGCCATGCAGGAGTGACCTCACATCAGAGGGCCCACCTCACAGAAGGGTAAGGAACCCAGGAATGATCAGACCCTCACCAGAGTGCCCACAAGAGCAAGGGGCTGGGAACCAGGCAGGAGTGTCCTCACACCCGTGGGACCACATCTTCGAAAGTTGAGGTACCCAGCACATGTGGCCTCAAACCAGAGGACCCACATCACCATAGGTCTCGGAGCGAGGCAGGCAGGATTAACCTCCCAACACATGGCCCATTGTATAAAAAAGGTGAGGAATCCAGTCGTTGGAACATCCCAGCAGGCGGCCCAGATCACCGAGGCTATGGGATCCAGGCAGTGATGAACTCACAACAGAGGGCCCTCATCGTGATACTGTAAGCAACCCAGCCGTTGTGACCTCAGAGCACAAGGCCCACATCCCCATGGGGGAGGGAACCAAGCAGGAGTGTCATCGCACCAGTGGGCACACATCAGAAAATGTGGGGAGCCCAGCAGTTAGGGCCAGACGCCAGAGGGCCCTCATCACTGAGGAGAGGAGGCTCCCAGCAACCTCCAACTGCTACCAGAGGGCTGACGTCACCAATGCGGTGTGTGCCAGCCAGGCAGGAGTGACCTCAGAGCAGAGGGCCAACCACACAAAAGTGTGAGGAACCCAAAGAGGATCAGACTCTCACCAGAGGGCCCACATCACCAACGGAATGGAAACCAGGCAGGAGTGTCCTCACACCAGTGGGGCCACATCACCGAAATGTGATGGACCCAGCACACGTGGCCTCAAACTAGAGGACACACATCACCAAGGGGCTGGGAGTGAGGCAGGCAGGAGGAGCCTCAAAACAGAGGGCCCATAGAATAAAAAAGGTGAGGAATCCCGCAGTTGGAACCTCCCAGCAGGCGGCCAGGAGCAGCGAGGATATGGGATCCAGGCCTGACTGAACACAAAACAGAGGGCCCTCATCATGAAACTGTGAGCAACCCAGCCGTTGGGACCTCAGAGCAGAAGGCCCACATTCCCATGTGGTTGGGAACCTGGCAGGAGTGTACTCGCACCACAGGGCGCACATTAGAGAATTTTGGGAGCCCAGAAGTTAGGGCCTGACGCCAGAGGGCCCTCATCACCGAGGAGAGGAAGCCCCCAGCAGGCTCCAACTGCCACAAGAGGGCCGACGTTGCCAAGGTGGGGCGTGCCAGCCAGGCAGGAGTGACCTCACAGCAGAGGGTCCACCTCACAGAAGGGTGAGGAACCCAGCCAGGATCAGACTCTCACCAGAGGGCCCACATCACCAAGGGGATAGGAACCAGGCAGGAGTGTCCTCACACCAGTGGGGCCACATAATCGAAAGGTGAGGGACCCAGCACACATAGCCTCAAACCAGGGGACACACATCACCAAGGGGCTGGGAGTCAGGCAGGCAGGAGGAGTCTCAAAACAGAGGGCCCATAGAAGAAAAAAGGTGAGGAATCCCGCAGTTGGAACCTCCCCGCAGGCAGCCAGGAGCAGCGAGGCTATTGGATCCAGGGCAGAGTGAACTCACACCAGAGGACCCTCATCATGAAACTGAGCAACCCACCGTTGGGACCTCAGAGCAGAAGGCCCACATTCCCATGGGGTTGGGAACCTGGCAGGAGTGTAGTCGCACCACAGGGCGCACATCAGAAAATTTTGGGAGCCCAGGAGTTAGGGTCTGACGCCAGAGGGCCCTCATTACCGAGGGGTGGAGACCCCCAGCAGGCACCAACTCCCAACTGAGGGCCCACGTCGCCAAGGTGATGTGTGCCAGCCAGGCAGGAGTGACCTCACAGCAGAAGGTCTACCTCACAGAAGGGTGAGGAAACCAGCCAGGATAAGACTCTCACCAGAGAGCCCACATCACCAAGGGGATCGGAAAAAGGCAGCAGTGTCCTCACACCAGTGTGGCCACATTATAGAAAGGTGAGGAACCCAGCACATGTGGCCTAAACCAGAGGACCCACATTTCCAAGGTGCTCCGAGTGAGGCAAGCAGGAGTAGCCTAACAACACAGGGCCCACAGAATAAAAAATGTGAGGAATCCAGCAGTTTGAACCTCCCAGCAGGTGGCCCAGAGCACGGAGTCTATGGGATCCAGGCCACAGTGAACTCACAGCAGAGGGCCCACATCATGAAACTGTGAGCAACCCAGCCGGTGGAACCTCAGAGCAGAAGACCCACATCCCCATGGGGATAGGAACCTCACAGGAGTGTCCTCGCACAACTTAACACGTATCAGAAAATGTGGGAACCCAGCAGTTAGGGCCTGACGCCAGAGGGCCCTCATCACCGAGGAGAGGAGGCTACCAGCAGGCTCCAAATGCCACCAGAGGGCCGACGTCACCAAGGCAATGGGAGCAAGCCAGGCAGGAGTTACCTCACAGCAGAGGGCCCACCTCACAGAAGTGTGAGGAACCCAACCAGGATCAGACTCTAACCAGAGGGCCCACATCACCAAGGGGATGGAAACCAGGCAGGAGTGTCCTCACACCAGTGGGGCCACATCAGCCAAAGGTGAGGAACACAGCACATGTGGCCTCAAATAAGGGGACACACATCACGAAAGGGCTGGGAGTGAGGCATGCAGGAGGAGACTCACAACAGAGGGCCCATAGAATAAAAAGGTGAGGAACCCCGCCGCTGGAAGCTCCAAGCAGGTGGCCCAGAGCACCGAGGCTATGGGATCCATGCCGGAGTGAACTCACAGCAGAGGGCCCACATTCTGACACTGTGAGCAACCCAGCCGTTGGGACCTCAGAGCAGAAAGCCAACATCCCCATGGGGATGGGACCCCGGCAGGAGTGTACTCGCACGACAGGGCGCACATCAGAAAATTTTGGGAGCCCATGAGTTAGGGCCTGACGCCAGAGGGCCCTCATTACCGAGGGGAGGAGACTCCCAGCAGGCACCAACTCCCAACTGAGGGCCCACATCGCCAAGGTGACGTGTGCCAGCCAGGCAGGAGTGACCTCACAGCAGAGGGTCTACCTCACAGAAGGGTGAGGAATCCAGCCAGGATCAGGCTCTCACCAGAGGGCCCCCATCACCAAGTGGATGGGAACCAGGCAGGAGTGTACTCACACCAGTGGGGCCACATCAATAAAGGTGAGGAAACCAGCACATGTGGCAACAAACCAGAGGACCTACATCACAAAGGGGCTGGGAGTGAGTCAGGAAGGAGGAGCATGAAAACACAGAACCCAAAGAATAGAAAAGGTAAGGAATTCAGCAGTAGGAACCTCCCAGCAGGCGGCTCAGAGCACAGAGTCTATGGGATCTAGGCCTGAGTGAACTAACACCAGAGAGCCAACATCATGAAACGGTGAACAACACAGGTGTTGGGACCTTAGAGCAGAAGGCCCACATGCCCATGGGGATGGGAACCTGGCAGGAGTGCCCTCGCACCACTTAGGACGTATCAGAAAATGTGGGAACCCAGCAGTTAGGGCCTGATGCCAGAGGGCCTCATCACCGAGGGGAGGAGGCTCCCAGCAGGCTCCAACTGCCACCTGAGGTCCGACGTCGCCAAGGCGGGGTGTGCTAGCCAGGCAGGAGTGACCTCAGAGAAGAGGGCCCACCTCACAGAAGTGTGAGGAACCCAACCAGGATCAGACTCTCGCCGGAGGGACCACATCACCAAGGGGATGGGAAGCAGGCAGGAGTGTCCTCACACCAGTGGGGCCACATCATCAAAAGATGAGGAACCCATCACATGTGGCCTCAAACCAGAGGACACACATCACCAAGGGGCTGGGAGTGAGGCAGGTGTCTGGAGGGGCACATTTAACTCTAATTTCCCACCAGGAAGAGGAATTAACCAAAGGCTCAGATTGCCGTGCAACACCCTGATTACGGCCTGAAGCAACCCTGCGGTTTTGTGGCCAGCTTTCAAGGAAGCGAGTTAAGAAAGGAAATCACGGGCACTGTAATTCACAAACCTGCAGAGTTATAAATGACAGCTATTGGCAAAAATATATTGAAGTAAGTCTGCAAAGAGGACTTGAAAACGAGGCAGAATTGAGGAATCATATTTCAGGAGGTAGATTGGAATTGCATTTAAAACATGTGAAAAGCGGCAGATCTTTGACAGTGATGCACTTGCACGAGCAGTGCGTATACATTTTTTCCTGAATATATTCAGGAAAAAACGCATATGCCCTTTTTGGCCAACCAAGCACTCGAGCAATGGAAATCCGTACTACAATGAAGTGTCATTTCCCATTCGTCAAAAGGGCCATCTGAAAAAAGTGTAAAAACCAGAAACACAGGACAGGCCATGGAGAACAGGGAGCCTTGTTATGCTGATGGGCGGGATGTAAATTGCCAACAGACACTCTGGAGATGTTTATGGTGTATCCTGAAACATCTGAAAAACAAAGCTACGGAGACTAGGGCACTTCCACTTTTGGCCCTATAGCTTAGGAAAATTAAAATCAACAAGACACAGCCAACACAAAATTTAGGGCTGCTGTGTTTACAAGAACCTCGAGTCCAGTACAAATTAAATATCCCAGAAAGAAAAAAATGGATAAAGGAGTTGTGCTACTTACGTACAACGGAATATCACTCAGCAATGAAATCAATGTCATCAGGCCTGTAGCAGCAAATTGAGTGGATTTAAGTATGATGATTCTAAGAGAAATATGTCACACAGAGAAAGATAATTATCATAAGATATCACTAATAGAGGGAGTGTAAACTTGGCTACACATAAACTGAATTACAAAACCGAACAGTCTCACATTTAGATAAAAACTTATGCTTGCTTAAGGGGAAAGTTGAGTTGGGGTGCTGTATAAAACCAGAGATTGAAATTAGCACACATACCATTCCATAAGCCAAATATGTAATAGACAAGACCTACTCTTTGCTCAACGAAATGGACTCATCCATGGTGTATCACCTCACACCTGTTAGAATGGGCATCATCAGAAAATCTACAAACAACAAATGCTGGAAAGGGTGTGGAGATAAGGAACCCTCTTCCACTATTGTTGGGAATGTAAATTGATACAGTCACTGTGGAGAACATTATGGAGTTTCTTATAAAACTAAGAATAGAATTACCATATGATCCAGCAATCCCACTACTGGGCATATACCCAGACAAAACCATAAATCAAAAAGAGACATTCACCTCAATGTTCATTGCATCACTATTTACAATATCCAGGTAATGGAAGCAACCTAAATGCCCACAAACAGACGAATGCATAAAGATGTGGTACAAATATAAAATGGAATATTACTAAGCCATAAAAAGGAATGAAATTGGGTCATTTGTAGAGACGTTGATGGATCTAGAGACTGTCATACAGAGTGAAGTAAGTCAGAAATAGAAAAACAAATCTTGTATATTAATGCATATATGTGGAACCTAGAAAAATTATATAGATGAACCGTTTTTTAAGGCAGAAATAGAGCAACAGATGTAGACAACAAACGTATGGACACCAAGGGGGGAAAGCTGTTGGGGGGTGGTGGTGGGAGGATTGAGAGATTGGGATTGGCATGTATACATTTATATGTATAAAATAGATAACCAAAAAGAACCTGCTGTATAAAAAAATAAAATAAAATTCAAAATTACAAAAAGTAAAACAGAAAAAATATTCTTCCCTTCACATACATGTATTTATATGAATAAATTATTTCCATGCTTATATCTGTAAATACAAAAAAGAGGAATAAAATCTACCTTGAACCAAAAATGAAAAAAAGAAAAAAAAAAACAGAACCCACCAGTTACACAGAGGAAAACCGTATCAGGGCACTTGCTCCAGTTGTAAACAATTCTGTAGTTGGCCAGTGGTGGGGAATCATCTCCCATTCAGCCAGCAGGCCCCACACAACAAGCGTCCTCATTGCAAAGCTGGGGGACCGTGCCGAGGCATCTGTGAGTAAATGTGGGCCGAGCCCCAGGCCAGCTGCTGCTGAAATGTTCCCACCCTTCCCAGGTAAAACACCTGAATATGTACAAGGACTTGAAAGCCTAGAGGAAGGGCCATGGAGCCACATGAGCGACAGCATGCCAGACGATTTGGTGCCTGCAGGCCAGCCAGGATGGTCCTGGCCCTGGGTACTCTTCTGGAAGCTTTCCATTTCCCTGCCTGAGATACCCCTGCTGTCCGGGCCCCCACTGCTTTCTTCCTCACTCACCTCTGCCCAGGGAGAAATTCCAGAGGCAGGTATGGGTGACACATCCTCTTCTTTAGCAGGTGGCATCTTGGTAACTGCTGCAGAAAGTCCAGCAGAGCCCCACTCACACTGGACCACCCACAAAGCCGTGGCCTCTCACTCCCTCCCACCTGTCCAGCCCCAAGACTGCTGACAGGGCAGAGAAAATGGCGTCAGGCACAGCTGCAGGGGCTCTTGCTGCCTGGAGCGGTGTTTATATTGATCTCAAACAGGCACACCTGGGGAGGGCTGGCCGGCACGGTCAGGCTTCCCAGGCCAGCCAATAATCACCCCTCAGGCGCTCACAGTTGCAGAAACTGGAACTTGCTGAATCGGCCAGGTCTAAGGAACAGGTGTGGGCTCCTGAGAGTCAGGATAGACAAGGGGTTGCAGCTCTGGCTTGTTTTCTAATTATATTATCTGGCCCATGAGTGGGAGACAACTTCAAGAAAACCCTCTCCTAATGAGAAGAACCCAGGAGTCAGGGAGAGGAGGGGTGGGTGGTGGGTGGAGACAGAGGCCTGGTGCCCCGGGTGCAGTGGAAGTCTCTGGAAGACCAGGTGGAGGGAGGCCACACAGAGTGATGCCCAGGGTCACAGACCTGTTGGAGCTGCTGTTTCTTAGTTCAAGTCCTGCTCTGAGGTGCTCTGTGTCAGATCTGAGTGACAGGTGAGCTGGAAGTGCTCTGCAATGAGGGCGATGTGCACGGTACCTGTGTGCCCAGCCCTGCCAGGGTAACTGCAAGGGTAGCTCTGTATCCTGGGAGGGGCCTGACCATGAGAGCCCCATGGGCTGCAGGGGAACCTGCCCAGGGAACCCCATATCCTGGGAGGGGCCTGAACAGGAGAGCACCGTGGGCTGCGGTGGGGGTGGGGTACCTGCCCAGGTGAGCTCCATATCCTGGGATTGGCCTGACCTCGAGAGCCCCATGGGCTGCTGGAGTCCTGGTAAAGGATGTCAGGACAGTCAGTGAAGCCACCGAGGATATACCTCCAGTAGTTCCTAAATCCTACACCCTGCTGGTCATTCTACCAACCACCGGGACATGGTATTCTGTATTAGTCTTCAATGATGCCTTCTTTTGTATTCTATTAGTCCCAGAGTCACAAGAAATTTTGGCTTGTGAGTGGCAGGACTCAACATACAACTAAAACAATACTTCTGGGCCGTGTTGCCCCAAGGGTTCAAAAATTCCCACACCATCTTTGGGGAAAGCTCAGTTAAAGACCTAAAAGTTCTACCTCTGGAAAAGGAAACACTCCTTCAATATGCAGACGACATTCTGATCGCCAGCCCTACTAAGGAGACCTCTGAACTACCAAGCCAATAAAGGATAGAAGTTGTCAAATAAAAAGCTCAAATATCACAGACTACGGTGACCTGCCTGGGCTTCATTCTCACAGAAGGTCGGAGAAGCCCATCTCAGGAAAGGGAAGAAACAATTTACAGCCTTACCCATTTCTAAAACTAGAAGACAGCTTAGGGGTTCCTGGGGAGGCCAGGGTTGGTGCTTCTGGATCCCTAACTACAGTCTACTAGCTGGGCCTCTATATGAAACACTGAAAGGAAAAGATGATGATCCTTTTGAATAGAATCCAGAAGTGGCCTTTCAAGAATGGAAAGAGCAGTCAATTCAGACCCTTGCCCTGGAACTCCCTAATTTAGCTAAACCCTTTGACCTTTACATTCCTGGTGAATGGTGAATCGCTATTGGAGTATTAGTGCAAAAACTGGGACCACTTGAAATGGAACAATGCAAGAATGCCATCCCGGTAGGATAAACTACGGTCACCAATGGGCTTGGCCCACCGCCACATCTGGCCAAGATACTGGCGGTATCTGAAAACCTGGAAATCAGCAGCACAAAAGGCCACCTCCCTCCTAAGGGAAAAGGACCCCACGTGGTGATCCTAGGCCCCAACCATGCCCTGAAGTTGCAGGGTTTGCTCCGTGGGCACACTGACCTCGAGCGAGGAGGCCCTCCAACTCCAACCTCCAGAGAGATAACCGGGGTAAAGGGGCACCATGACGACTCATGTGACCATCACTTGACCTGGAGTTTCTCTCATAAAACAACAAGAGTGTGTCCCAAAAGAGTAGACTACTGCTTGCAGGACTTACTGCACCCAGAGCGGACCTAATAATCTTGGCGGGGGAAACGTATATCACGCTGTCACCATAGAAGAGCCTACAGACACTGTGATGATGGTGGCCAATAAGACCGGCTGGACTCCTGTTTACTTCAAAATGCTGTTGACTCAGTGGCCATCATGGTCCTTCATCACCACTGACCCTGGACTGTCTGGGAGTTGAGCAGGCAGGGTCCTGACACCTGGTGCTCTTTTTACGTTAATTCAGGGGCCTAATTGAAGAAAGTGCAGACTACTGGTCAGAGCATCTAGGCTGGCAGAAACGGTCAGCCTAAGGTGGCCGAACAAATGCAGGGCGGGGTGAAACTGGACCTCACAGCGTCACTGCACATCTCCTTCCTGGACCCTTAAAGGTCATTAGAATCTATAACGCTTCCAATACTGGTGCTCAGGCGGACGAGCAGGGAGGCAGGAGGCCTGGGGACAATCAATGTCACCTGGAGGCTGCTGGGGAGAAGTTCTGACCCTCGCCCACGGGTATGAGGGCTCCTAACTCAGCACTCAGCAGTTACAGAAGAAGGGTCTGCACCCTCAGCACTCTAAGAATGAGGAAGGGGAAAAAAGGCAGAAGAGGGCTTTTTCCCAGGCAAAGCCCCTTAAAAATCCCTGGGAGATAAAAATAGAATCTGGGCAATAAAATAAAGTCTAACCTTTTTTATCCTTTGTGCTTTGTCTAATTGCACGTGCTCCTAGGGTCCCGCATACAGAGGTTCAACAGCCGGCACTTCAGACCAGATTTCCTAGTGCGGAATGGCTGGGTCGACACCTCAGCTCCTGGGACACAGTGCACACTCTGCGATATAGAGCCTGAGCTGCAGCCAACCGGGCCCTCGAGAGCTCCGCCCCCTCCCTCCCACTGACTCTGACAGGATCTCTACACAGCAGCCCAGCCCACAGCCCACGGGGTAGCACATGCTCTCACCTCTCCATTCTCTGATCAAAATATAAAGTTTCCTTTGCTTCTGAACCAAACTCAGTCTCAATCTGTTGGCTCCAATGACACTGGGCAGGGGGACACTTGTTGGGGTCCACTCTGGAGGATCAGTAACAGAAATTGAGAACATTGTAACTTCAATGAACAGATGTTTGAGCCAAACTGTAATTAACATAGAACAGTGTATAAGGCTCGGGTAAAATAAGATGTTTCTAACACTCCCATTTGATATTTCCATCACTTTATTAGAAGCAAGTTCAGTGAAAAGGTTTGTCTTATTTGTCAGGTCAATATTAGAGAAACGAAGTGATTTCTTTCCAAGGATGTACATCTAAAAATCTTGGTTAAAGCTTCAATCTTGTTTTAAATGCTTTTCCATTGAAAATGATACCTCTCTTTCAGTTCCCCCAATTCTGAGAAGTATAAAATCTTATAATTTATTATTAGCAAAGGGGAAAGGTGGGAGGAGGGATAAATTAACAGTTTGGCATTAACACATACACACTGCTATGTATAAAATCGATCATCAACAAGGAACTACTGTATAGCCCCGGGAACTACACTCAATATTTTACAATAACCTATAAGGGGAAATCATCTGAAAAAGAATAGATATTTTTATTGACATCATCTATTAATGACAGTTAAAATGGAACCTAAGGGAAGCCGGTGGTGAGTGCTTCTGACCCTGAAGACTTCAATCATCTAAAGTTTGGACTCTGCCTACTTCCCAAGGCCCTTAATGAACATATGTGTAGCCGTAGCTTAAAAAATTCCCCAGTTTGGGTTGTGGAGAGACACTGATTTTGTAAAAGCCCTGGTGTTCTCGTCATATGAATGGGACCCTTCCTACAGCTAAAACATGCCTGTCACACCCAGAGGATGGTATACCGTCTGATCGGGAAGAGTTTGGAAAAGGCATCTCATCTCCTCATCTCCTGGTGCTCGGGTTCACCCCTCCAGCGTCTTTACGAACAGTCTCCCCACTTGGAGATGTCAGCACTGTCAACATCCTGTTGCAGACAGTTTGGAATTTGTCCAGAGGATGAAGCAGAAGGAGGAGGAACAATGAGAGACAAGTCCTAGCTGTTCGGACAGGCACATGTCACTCTTATTTCCAATCAGGAAGACGAATTGACCAAAGGCTAGGGTTGCCCATGGAAACAGAATAGAGCTTGAGGAAATTCCGCTGCTTTGTGGCCAGTTCCCATAAACACAAGTTGAAAAATGGAACTCAGGGACACTAAAATTCATGAAACTGCAGAGTTGAAAATATCTATCACTGAAAAATGTCTTGAGGAAAGTCAGAGGAAAGGACTTGTAAGCAACGGAGAATGGCAGGAAAGGGATTGGAAGAGGTAGAAAGGACTCGCCATTAAGCACAAGAAAAGGGGCTGAACATTGCCAACATTGCAATTGGCCAAAAAGGGTGTATGCGTCTTTTTCTGTATGTATTCAAGAAAAGGGCATACACTTTTTTAGCCAACCAAACAGGTGGGCACTGGAAATCAATACTACAAAACATATCACTTCGCATCAGTCAGAAGAGCCTTCCTCATAAAGTGTAAACACCAGAAATGCAGGACAGGGCAAGGAGAAAAGGGAGCCCTCTGAGGCTTATACTGGAAATGTATATTGCCAACGGTCACTCTGGAGAAGTGTATTGTGTTTACTAAAGCATCTAAAAAATGAGCTACAGAGCACAGGGCACTTGCACTCATGGACGTATATCTTGGGAAAAACAAAAATCGAGAGGACACAGGCACCCCAATATTTACCGCCTCTATGTTTAAAAGATCCTCGACTAGGATATAATTTATAAGTCTCTGGAGGGAAAAAATGGATAGAGATGTGGCACTTATGTAGAGTGGAATATTACTCAGCCTGGAAATCAATGAAATATGGCCAGTTGTAACAACCACAGAGGAGTTACGTATGATCATTCGAAGTCACATAATTCAAAAAGAAAAAGACACACGATATTACTAATACATGGAATGTAAACGTGGCTACAAATGAACTGAATTACAAAACAGAACGGGGTCTCAAATTTAGAAAACCAACATATGCTTGCTTAAGGATAAAGGAGAGTTGGGGTGCTGCATAAAACCAGAGATAGAAATTAGCACAGATACCTTTCCATAAGCCAAATATGTCATAGTCAAGACCTACCAGTTGCTCAACGAAATGGACTAAACACCCCATATTCAACGCCTAGGAATACACCTGACTAGTAAGAATCTTCAAACCCATGGATTTATATGTCTCCGTAAGAGAATCAAGCGTGTGTATAGATTTATGAAAACAGCAGAGAAAATCCGATAAATCCAATAATCAAAATGAATTACAAAAACAAAACACAATGACAGTGAAATAGAGAACTATCCTTAAATAATTCATTCAGAGCTTGTGATGCAACCTGGATTAACCACATCTGCACCAAGAGCTGAGTAAGACATAAGGTTGGAAACTTCAGGCGGATAGCACTGGTGAGGTACGATGAGCAAATGCAGACCCTTTGAAGTCATACTGCATGGTACCCATTCCATGGGTCCCAACTCTCCAGGTTTAAGAGATTCTTCCTTCAGCTAAAACATGCATGGGAAACCCAAATTATGGTACACCGTGTGACTGGGAAGCGTTTTCAAATGCATCTCAGTTTACGTCCCCTTTTACACGGGTTCACCATTCCAGACGCTTTTCTAACACTCTCCCCACTTGGAGAGTCAGTGTCTTTAACCTCCTGTTTGGCAGAGTTTGCAAATTCTGCGCTAGATGTACAGGAATAGGGAGCACCAATGATAGACAAGCTGTAGGTGTCTGCACGGGCAAATGGAACGCTCATTTCCCACCAGGAAGAGGAATTAACCAAAGGCTCAGCGTGCCCTGCCGGAAACAGATTAGGGCCTGAAGCAATCCTGCGGTTTTGCGGCCAGCTCACAAGAAAGCGAGTTGAAGAAAGGAGCTCAGGGGCACTGTAATTCACAAACCTGCAGAGTTATGAATGACAGCTATCGTCCAAAAATGTATTGAAGTAAGTCTTCGAAGAGGACTTGAAAACGGGGCAGAATTTCAGGAAGACGATTTCAGGGGGTAGACTGGAATTGCACTTAAAGCATAGGAAAAGAGGCAGAATGTCGACAATGATGCACTTGGCCAAAAAGGGCGTATGCATTTTTTACTGAATATATTCATGAAAAAACGCATATGCCCTTTTTGGCCAACCAAGCAAGCGTTTAAAGGAAATCTGCACTACAATGAAGTCTCACTGCCCCCCGGTCCAAACGGCCATCTGAAACAAGTGTAAAATCCAGAAAGGCAGGACAGGTCATGGAGAAGAGGGAGCATTGTTATGCTGATAGGCGGGATGTAAATTGCCAACAGCCACTCTGGAGAAGTGTATGGTGTTTCCTGAAACACGTAGGAAACAAAGCAACACAGCCTATGGCAATTCCACTTAGGGTCCTATAGCTTAGGGAAATAAAAATCAAAAACACACAGCCACCCCAAAGTTTGGGACGGCTCTGTTTACAAGAACCTCGTCTACGGTACAAGTTAAATATCCGAGAAAGCAAAAAATGGATAAAGAAGTTGTGGTACGTACGTACAATGGAATATCACTCAGCAATGAGATCTACGTCATCAGGCCCGTAGCGGCATAATGAGTGGATTCAGGTACGACGATTCTACGAGAAATAAGTCAATCAGAAAAAGAAACATCATAAGATATCTCTAAAACACGGAACGTAAACTTGGCTACATATGAACTGAATTACAAAACAGAACACGGTCTCAAATTTAGAAAACCAACTTATGCTTGCTTATGGGGAAAGGTGAGTTGGGGTGCTGCATCAAACCAGAGATTGAAATTAGCACATATACCGTTCCATAAGCCAAATATATAATACACAAAACCTACTCCTTGCTCAACGAAATGGACTCAACAACCCATATTCAATGCCTGGGAATATACATGACAAGTAAGAATCTTAAGACCCATGGATTTATATGTCTCCATAAGGAAATCAAGCGTGAGTACAGCGGCCTAAACGCAGCAGTGAAAATCCGATAAATCCCATTATCAAAATAAATTTCACAAACAAAACACAATGACAGTGAAATAGAGAGCAATTCTTAAATAATTCATTCAGGGCTTGTGATGCAACCTGGATTTACCACATCTACACACAGAGCTGGGTGAGATATAAGGCTGGACACTTCGGGCTGATAGCATTGGTGAGGTTCGGTGAGCAAACGCAGACCCTTTGAAGTCATACTGCATGGTCCCCATTCCATGGGTCCCAACTCTCCAGGTTTAAGGGATTCTTCCTTCAGATAAAACATGCATGGGAAACCCAGAGTATGGTCCACCGTGTGATTGGGAAACGTTTTCAAATGCATCTCAGGTTTCGTCCCCTGGTACTCGTTTTCACCGTTCCAGACGCTTTACTAACACTCTCCCCACTTGGAGAGTCAGTGCCTTTAACCTCCTGTTTGGCACAGTTTGCAATTTCTGCGCAAGATGAACAGGAATAGGGAAAACCAATGAGAGACTAGCTGTAGGTGTCTGCACGGGCAAATGGAACGCTCATTTCCCACCATGAAGAGGAATTAACCAAAGGTTCAGCGGGCCCTGCCGGAACCAGATTTTTGTCTGAAGCAATCTTGTGGTTTTGCGGCCAGCTCACAAGAAAGAGAGTTGAAGAAAGGAGCTCAGGGGCACTGTAATTCACATACCTGCAGAGTTATGAAAGACAGCTATCGTCCAAAAATATATTGAAGTATGTCTTCGAAGAGAACTTGAAAGCGGGGCAGAATTTCAGGAAAATGATTTCAGGGGGTAGACTGGAATTGCACTTAAAGCATAGGAAAAGAGGTAGAATGTCGACAATGATGCACTTGGCCAAAAAGGGCGTATGCTTGTTTTCCTGTATATATTAAAAAAAAAAACGCATATGCACTTTTTGGCCAACCAAGCAAGCGTGTAAAGGAAATCTGCACTACCATGAAGTCTCACTGCCCCCCGGTCAAAAGGGCCATCTGAAAAAAGTGTAAAATCCAGAAAGGCAGGACAGGTCATGGAGAACAGGGAGCCTTGTTATGCTGATGGGCGGGATGCAAATTGCCAACAGCCTCTCTGGAGAAGTGTATGGTGTTTCCTGAAACACGTAGGAAACAAAGCAACACAGCCTATGGCACTTCCACTTAGGGTCCTATAGCTTAGGGAAATTAAAATCAAAAACACACAGCCACCCCAAAATTTGGGACGGCTCTGTTTACAAGAACCTTGTCTACGGTACAAGTTAAATATCCGAGAAAGCAAAAAATGGATAAAGAAGTTGTGGTACGTACGTACAATGGAATATCACTCAGCAATGAGATCTACGTCATCAGGCCCGTAGCGGCATAATGAGTGGATTCAGGTACGACGATTCTACGAGAAATAAGTCACTCAGAAAAAGAAACTTCATAAGTTATCACTAAAACACGGAACCTAAACTTGGCTACATATGAACTGAATTACAAAACAGAACACGGTCTCAAATTTAGAAAACCAACTTATGCTTGCTTATGGGGAAAGGTGAGTTGCGGTGCTGCATCAAACCAGAGATTGAAATTAGCACAGATACCGTTCCATAAGCCAAATATATAATACACAAGACCTACTCCTTGCTCAACGAAATGGACTCAACAACCCATATTCAATGCCTGGGAATATACATGACAAGTAAGAATCTTAAGACCCATGGATTTATATGTCTCCATAAGGAAATCAAGCGTGAGTACAGCGGCCTAAACGCAGCAGTGAAAATCCGATAAATCCCATTATCAAAATAAATTTCACAAACAAAACACAATGACAGTGAAATAGAGAGCAATTCTTAAATAATTCATTCAGGGCTTGTGATGCAACCTGGATTTACCACATCTACACACAGAGCTGGGTGAGATATAAGGCTGGACACTTCGGGCTGATAGCATTGGTGAGGTTCGGTGAGCAAACGCAGACCCTTTGAAGTCATACTGCATGGTCCCCATTCCATGGGTCCCAACTCTCCAGGTTTAAGGGATTCTTCCTTCAGATAAAACATGCATGGGAAACCCAGAGTATGGTCCACCGTGTGATTGGGAAACGTTTTCAAATGCATCTCAGGTTTCGTCCCCTGGTACTCGGGTTCACCGTTCCAGACGCTTTACTAACACTCTCCCCACTTGTAGAGTAATTGCCTTTAACCTCCTGTTTGGCACAATTTGCAATTTCTGCGCAAGATGAACAGGAATAGGGAGAACCAATGAGAGACTAGCTGTAGGTGTCTGCACGGGCAAATGGAACGCTCATTTCCCACCAGGAAGAGGAATTAACCAAAGGCTCAGCGTGCCCTGCCGGAACCAGATTAGGGCCTGAAGCAATCCTGCGGTTTTGCGGCCAGCTCACAAGAAAGCGAGTTGAAGAAAGGAGCTCAGGGGCACTGTAATTCACAAACCTGCAGAGTTATGAATGACAGCTATCGTCCAAAAATGTATTGAAGTAAGTCTTCGAAGAGGACTTGAAAGCGGGGCAGAATTTCAGGAAAACGATTTCAGGGGGTAGACTGGAATTACACTTAAAGCATAGGAAAAGAGGCAGAATGTCGACAATGATGCACTTGGCCAAAAAGGGCGTATGCGTTTTTTCCTGAATATATTCAGGAAAAAACGCATACGCAATTTTTGGCCAACCAAGTAAGCGTGTAAAGAAAATCTGCACTACAATGAAGTCTCACTGCCCCTCGGTCAAAAGGGCCATCTGAAACAAGTGTAAAATCCAGAAAGGCAGGACAGGTCATGGAGAATAGGGAGCCTTGTTATGCTGATGGGCGGGATGTAAATTGCCAACAGCCACTCTGGAGAAGTGTATGGTGTTTTCTGAAACATGTAGGAAACAAAGTAACACAGCCTATGGCACTTCCACTTAGGGTCTTATAGCTTAGGGAAATTAAAATCCAAAACACACAGCCACCCCAAAATTTGGGACGGCTCTGTTTACAAGAACCTCGTCTACGGTACAAGTTGAATATCCGAGAAAGCAAAAAAATGGATAAAGAAGTTGTGGTACGTACGTACAATGGAATATCACACAGCAATGAGATATACGTCATCAGCCCCGTAGCGGCATAATGAGAGGATTCAGGTACGACGATTCTACGAGAAATAAGTCACACAGAAAAAGAAACATCATAAGATATCACTAATACACGGAACTTAAACATGGCTACACATGAACTGAATTACAAAACAGAACAGGGTCTCAAATTCAGAAAACCAACTTATGCTTGCTTATGGGGAAAGGTGAGTTGGGGTGCTGCATCAAACCAGAGAATGAAATTAGCACAGATACCATTCCATAAGCCAAATATATAATAGAGAAGACCTACTCCTTGTTCAACGAAATGGACTCAACACCCCGTATTCAACGCTTGGGAATATACCTGACAAGTAAGAATCTTAAGACCCATGGATTTATATGTCTCCATAAGGAAATCAAGCGTGTGTACAGCGGCCTAAACGTTGCAGTGAAAATCCGATAAATCCCATTATCAAAATAAATTTCAAAAACACAACACAATGACAGTGAAATAGAGAGCAATTCTTATATAATTCATTCAGGGCTTGTCATGCAACCTGGATTTACCACATCTACACCCAGAGCTGGGGGAGACATAAGGCTGGACACTTCGGGCTGATAGCATTGGTGAACTTGGATGAGCAAACGCAGACCCTTTGAAGTCATACTGCATGGTACCCTTTCCATGGGTCCCAACTCTCCAGGTTTAAGGGATTCTTCCTTCAGCTAAAACATGCATGGGAAAACCAGAGTATGGTCCACCGTGTGATTGGGAAACGTTTTCAAATGCATCTCAGGTTTCGTCCCCTGGTACTCGGGTTCACCGTTCCAGACGCTTTACTAACACTCTCCCCACTTCGAGAGTCAGTGCCTTTAACCTCCTGTTTGGCACAATTTGCAATTTCTGCGCAAGATGAACAGGAATAGGGAGAACCAATGAGAGACTAGCTGTAGGTGTCTGCACGGGCAAATGGAACGCTCATTTCCCACCAAGAAGAGCAATTAACCAAAGGCTCAGCGTGCCCTGCCAGAACCAGATTAGGGCCTGAAGCAATCCTGCGGTTCTGCGGCCAGCTCACAAGATAGCGAGTGGAAGAAAGGAGCCCAGGGGCACGGTAATTCACAAACCTGCAGAGTTATGAATGACAGCTATCGTCCAAAAATGTATTGAAGTACGTCTTCGAAGAGGACTTGAAAGCGGGGCAGAATTTCAGGAAAACGATTTCAGGCGGTAGACTGGAATTGCACTTAAAGCATAGGAAAAGAGGCCGAATGTCCACAATGATGCACTTGGCCAAAAAGGGCGTATGCGTTTTTTCCTGAATATATTCAGGAAAAAACGCATACGCCCTTTTTGGCCAACCAAGCAAGCTTGTAAAGGAAATCTGCACTACAATGAAGTCTCACTGCCCCCCGGTCCAAAGGGCCATCTGAAAAAAGTGTAAAATCCAGAAAGGCATGACAGGTCATGGAGAACAGGGAGCCTTGTGATGCTTATGGGCGGGATGTAAACTGCCAACAGCCAATCTGGAGAAGTGTATGGTGTTTCCTGAAACACGTAGTAAACAAAGCAACACAGCCTATGGCACTTCCACTTATGGTCCTATAGCTTAGGGAAATTAAAATCAAAAACACACAGCCACCCCAAAATTTGGGACGGCTCTGTTTACAAGAAGCTCGTCTATGGTACAAGTTAAATATCCGGGAAAGCAAAAAATGGATAAAGAAGTTGTGGTACGTACGTACAATGGAATATCACTCAGCAATGAAATCTACGTCATCAGACCCGTAGCGGCATAATGAGTGGATTCAGTTACGACGATTCTAGGAGAAATAATTCACACAGAAAAAGAAACATCATAAGATATCTCTAATATACGGACTGTAAACTTGGCTACACATGAACTGAATTACAAAACAAAACAGGGTCTCAAATTTAGAAAACCAGCTTATGCTTGTTTATGGGGAAAGGTGAGTTGGGGTGCTGCATAAAAGCAGAGATTGAAATTAGCACAGATACCGTTCCATAAGCCAAATATATAATAGAGGAGACCTACTCCTTGCTCAACGAAATGGACTCAACACCCCATATTCAACGCCTGGGAATATACCTGATAAGTAAGAATCTTAAGACCCATGGATTTATGTGTCTCTATAAGGAAATCAAGCGTGTGTACAGTGGCCTAAATGCAGCAGTGAAAATCCGATAAATCCCATTATAAAAATAAATTTCAAAAACACAACACAATGACAGTGAAATAGAGAGCAATTCTTAAATAATTCATTCAGGGCTTGTGATGCAACCTGGATTTACCACATCTACACCCAGAGCTGGTTGAGACATAAGGCTGGACACTTCGGGCTGATAGCATTGGTGAGGTTGGGTGAGCAAAGGCAGACCCTTTGAAGTCATACTGCATGGTACCCATTCCATGGGTCCCAACTCTCCAGGTTTAAGGGATTTTCCTTCAGCTAAAACATGCATGGGAAACCCAGAGTATGGTCCACAGTGTGATTGGGAAACGTTTTCAAATGCATCTCAGGTTTCGTCCCCTGGTACTCAGGTTCACCGTTCCAGACGCTTTACTAACACTCTCCCCACTTGGAGAGTCAATGCCTTTAAAATCCTGTTTGTCACAGTTTGCAATTCCTGCGCAAGATGAACAGGAATAGGGAGAACCAATGAGAGACTAGCTGTAGGTGTCTGCACGGGCAAATGGAACGTTCATTTCCCACCAGAAAGAGGAATTAACCCAAGGCTCAGCATACCCTTGCGGGACCAGATGAGGGCCAGAAGCAATCCTGCGGTTTTTCGGCCAGCTCACAGGAAAGAGAGTTGAAGAAAGGAGCTCAGGGGCACTGTAATTCACAAACCTGCAGAGTTATGAATGACAGCTATCGTCCAAAAATGTATTGAAGTAAGTCTCCGAAGAGGACTTGAAAGCGGGGCAGAATTTCAGGAAAATGATTTCAGCGGGTAGACTGGAATTTCACTTAAAGCATAGGAAAAGAGGCAGAATGTCAACAAAGATGCACTTGGCCAAAAAGGGCGTATGCGTTTTTTCCTGAATATATTCAGGAAAAAATGCATACGCCCTTTTTAGCCAACCAAGCAAGAGTGTAAAGGAAATCTGCACTACATTGAAGTCTCACTGCCCCCCCGGTCAAAAGGGCCATCTGAAAAAAGTGTAAAATCCAGAAAGGCAGGACAGGTCATGGAGAACAGGGAGCCTTGTTATGCTGATGGGCGGGATGCAAATTGCCAACAGCCTCTCTGGAGAAGTGTATGGTGTTTCCTGAAACACGTAGGAAACAAAGCAACACAGCCTATGGCACTTCCACTTAGGGTCCTATAGCTTAGGGAAATTAAAATCAAAAACACACAGCCACCCCAAAATTTGGGACGGCTCTGTTTACAAGAACCTTGTCTACGGTACAAGTTAAATATCCGAGAAAGCAAAAAATGGATAAAGAAGTTGTGGTACGTACGTACAATGGAATATCACTAAGCAATGAGATCTACGTCATCAGGCCCGTAGCGGCATAATGAGTGGATTCAGGTACGACGATTCTACGAGAAATAAGTCACTCAGAAAAAGAAACATCATAAGATATCTCTAAAACACGGAACGTAAACTTGGCTACATATGAACTGAATTACAAAACAGAACACGGTCTCAAATTTAGAAAACCAACTTATGCTTGCTTATGGGGAAAGGTGACTTGGGGTGCTGCATCAAACCAGAGATTGAAATTCGCACATATACCGTTCCATAAGCCAAATATATAATACACAAAACCTACTCCTTGCTCAACGAAATGGACTCAACAACCCATATTCAATGCCTGGGAATATACATGACAAGTAAGAATCTTAAGACCCATGGATTTATATGTCTCCATAAGGAAATCAAGCGTGAGTACAGCGGCCTAAACGCAGCAGTGAAAATCCGATAAATCCCATTATCAAAATAAATTTCACAAACAAAACACAATGACAGTGAAATAGAGAGCAATTCTTAAATAATTCATTCAGGGCTTGTGATGCAACCTGGATTTACCACATCTACACACAGAGCTGGGTGAGATATAAGGCTGGACACTTCGGGCTGATAGCATTGGTGAGGTTCGGTGAGCAAACGCAGACCCTTTGAAGTCATACTGCATGGTCCCCATTCCATGGGTCCCAACTCTCCAGGTTTAAGGGATTCTTCCTTCAGCTAAAACATGCATGGGAATCCCAGAGTATGGTCCACCGTGTGATTGGGAAACGTTTTCAAATGCATCTCAGGTTTCGTCCCCTGGTACTCGGGTTCACCGTTCCAGACGCTTTACTAACACTCTCCCCACTTGTAGAGTAATTGCCTTTAACCTCCTGTTTGGCACAATTTGCAATTTCTGCGCAAGATGAACAGGAATAGGGAGAACCAATGAGAGACTAGCTGTAGGTGTCTGCACGGGCAAATGGAACGCTCATTTCCCACCAGGAAGAGGAATTAACCAAAGGCTCAGCGTGCCCTGCCGGAACCAGATTAGGGCCTGAAGCAATCCTGCGGTTTTGCGGCCAGCTCACAAGAAAGCGAGTTGAAGAAAGGAGCTCAGGGGCACTGTAATTCACAAACCTGCAGAGTTATGAATGACAGCTATCGTCCAAAAATGTATTGAAGTAAGTCTTCGAAGAGGACTTGAAAGCGGGGCAGAATTTCAGGAAAACGATTTCAGGGGGTAGACTGGAATTACACTTAAAGCATAGGAAAAGAGGCAGAATGTCGACAATGATGCACTTGGCCAAAAAGGGCGTATGCGTTTTTTCCTGAATATATTCAGGAAAAAACGCATACGCAATTTTTGGCCAACCAAGTAAGCGTGTAAAGAAAATCTGCACTACAATGAAGTCTCACTGCCCCTCGGTCAAAAGGGCCATCTGAAACAAGTGTAAAATCCAGAAAGGCAGGACAGGTCATGGAGAATAGGGAGCCTTGTTATGCTGATGGGCGGGATGTAAATTGCCAACAGCCACTCTGGAGAAGTGTATGGTGTTTTCTGAAACATGTAGGAAACAAAGTAACACAGCCTATGGCACTTCCATTTAGGGTCTTATAGCTTAGGGAAATTAAAATCCAAAACACACAGCCACCCCAAAATTTGGGACGGCTCTGTTTACAAGAACCTCGTCTACGGTACAAGTTGAATATCCGAGAAAGCAAAAAAATGGATAAAGAAGTTGTGGTACGTACGTACAATGGAATATCACACAGCAATGAGATATACGTCATCAGCCCCGTAGCGGCATAATGAGAGGATTCAGGTACGACGATTCTACGAGAAATAAGTCACACAGAAAAAGAAACATCATAAGATATCACTAATACACGGAACTTAAACATGGCTACACATGAACTGAATTACAAAACAGAACAGGGTCTCAAATTCAGAAAACCAAATTATGCTTGCTTATGGGGAAAGGTGAGTTGGGGTGCTGCATCAAACCAGAGAATGAAATTAGCACAGATACCATTCCATAAGCCAAATATATAATAGAGAAGACCTACTCCTTGTTCAACGAAATGGACTCAACACCCCGTATTCAACGCTTGGGAATATACCTGACAAGTAAGAATCTTAAGACCCATGGATTTATATGTCTCCATAAGGAAATCAAGCGTGTGTACAGCGGCCTAAACGCTGCAGTGAAAATCCGATAAATCCCATTATCAAAATAAATTTCAAAAACACAACACAATGACAGTGAAATAGAGAGCAATTCTTATATAATTCATTCAGGGCTTGTCATGCAACCTGGATTTACCACATCTACACCCAGAGCTGTGGGAGACATAAGGCTGGACACTTCGGGCTGATAGCACTGGTGAACTTGGATGAGCAAACGCAGACCCTTTGAAGTCATACTGCATGGTACCCTTTCCATGGGTCCCAACTCTCCAGGTTTAAGGGATTCTTCCTTCAGCTAAAACATGCATGGGAAAACCAGAGTATGGTCCACCGTGTGATTGGGAAACGTTTTCAAATGCATCTCAGGTTTCGTCCCCTGGTACTCGGGTTCACCGTTCCAGACGCTTTACTAACACTCTCCCCACTTCGAGAGTCAGTGCCTTTAACCTCCTGTTTGGCACAATTTGCAATTTCTGCGCAAGATGAACAGGAATAGGGAAAACCAATGAGAGACTAGCTGTAGGTGTCTGCACGGGCAAATGGAACGCTCATTTCCCACCATGAAGAGGAATTAACCAAAGGCTCAGCGGGCCCTGCCGGAACCAGATTTTTGTCTGAAGCAATCTTGTGGTTTTGCGGCCAGCTCACAAGAAAGCGAGTTGAAGAAAGGAGCTCAGGGGCACTGTAATTCACAAACCTGCAGAGTTATGAAAGACAGCTATCGTCCAAAAATATATTGAAGTATGTCTTCGAAGAGAACTTGAAAGCGGGGCAGAATTTCAGGAAAATGATTTCAGGGGGTAGACTGGAATTGCACTTAAAGCATAGGAAAAGAGGTAGAATGTCGACAATGATGCACTTGGCCAAAAAGGGCGTATGCGTGTTTTCCTGTATATATTAAAAAAAAAAACGCATACGCACTTTTTGGCCAACCAAGCAAGCGTGTAAAGGAAATCTGCACTACATTGAAGTCTCACTGCCCCCCGGTCAAAAGGGCAATCTGAAAAAAGTGTAAAATCCAGAAAGGCAGAACAGGTCATGGAGAACAGGGAGCCTTGTTATGCTGATGGGCGGGATGTAAATTGCCAACAGCCACTCTGGGGAAGTGTATGGTGTTTCCTGAAACACGTAGGAAACAAAGCAACACAGCCTATGGCACTTCCACTTATGGTCCTATAGCTTAGGGAAATTAAAATGAAAAACACACAGCCACCCCAACGTTTGGGACGGCTCTGTTTACAAGAACCTCGTCTACGGTACAAGTTGAATATCCGAGAAAGCAAAAAAATGGATAAAGAAGTTGTGGTACGTACGTACAATGGAATATCACACAGCAATGAGATATACGTCATCAGCCCCGTAGCGGCATAATGAGAGGATTCAGGTACGACGATTCTACGAGAAATAAGTCACACAGAAAAAGAAACATCATAAGATATCACTAATACACGGAACTTAAACATGGCTACACATGAACTGAATTACAAAACAGAACAGGGTCTCAAATTCAGAAAACCAAATTATGCTTGCTTATGGGGAAAGGTGAGTTGGGGTGCTGCATCAAACCAGAGAATGAAATTAGCACAGATACCATTCCATAAGCCAAATATATAATAGAGAAGACCTACTCCTTGTTCAACGAAATGGACTCAACACCCCGTATTCAACGCTTGGGAATATACCTGACAAGTAAGAATCTTAAGACCCATGGATTTATATGTCTCCATAAGGAAATCAAGCGTGTGTACAGCGGCCTAAACGCTGCAGTGAAAATCCGATAAATCCCATTATCAAAATAAATTTCAAAAACACAACACAATGACAGTGAAATAGAGAGCAATTCTTATATAATTCATTCAGGGCTTGTCATGCAACCTGGATTTACCACATCTACACCCAGAGCTGTGGGAGACATAAGGCTGGACACTTCGGGCTGATAGCACTGGTGAACTTGGATGAGCAAACGCAGACCCTTTGAAGTCATACTGCATGGTACCCTTTCCATGGGTCCCAACTCTCCAGGTTTAAGGGATTCTTCCTTCAGCTAAAACATGCATGGGAAAACCAGAGTATGGTCCACCGTGTGATTGGGAAACGTTTTCAAATGCATCTCAGGTTTCGTCCCCTGGTACTCGGGTTCACCGTTCCAGACGCTTTACTAACACTCTCCCCACTTCGAGAGTCAGTGCCTTTAACCTCCTGTTTGGCACAATTTGCAATTTCTGCGCAAGATGAACAGGAATAGGGAAAACCAATGAGAGACTAGCTGTAGGTGTCTGCACGGGCAAATGGAACGCTCATTTCCCACCATGAAGAGGAATTAACCAAAGGCTCAGCGGGCCCTGCCGGAACCAGATTTTTGTCTGAAGCAATCTTGTGGTTTTGCGGCCAGCTCACAAGAAAGCGAGTTGAAGAAAGGAGCTCAGGGGCACTGTAATTCACAAACCTGCAGAGTTATGAAAGACAGCTATCGTCCAAAAATATATTGAAGTATGTCTTCGAAGAGAACTTGAAAGCGGGGCAGAATTTCAGGAAAATGATTTCAGGGGGTAGACTGGAATTGCACTTAAAGCATAGGAAAAGAGGTAGAATGTCGACAATGATGCACTTGGCCAAAAAGGGCGTATGCGTGTTTTCCTGTATATATTAAAAAAAAAAACGCATACGCACTTTTTGGCCAACCAAGCAAGCGTGTAAAGGAAATCTGCACTACATTGAAGTCTCACTGCCCCCCGGTCAAAAGGGCAATCTGAAAAAAGTGTAAAATCCAGAAAGGCAGAACAGGTCATGGAGAACAGGGAGCCTTGTTATGCTGATGGGCGGGATGTAAATTGCCAACAGCCACTCTGGGGAAGTGTATGGTGTTTCCTGAAACACGTAGGAAACAAAGCAACACAGCCTATGGCACTTCCACTTATGGTCCTATAGCTTAGGGAAATTAAAATGAAAAACACACAGCCACCCCAACGTTTGGGACGGCTCTGTTTACAAGAACCTCGTCTACGGTACAAGTTAAATATCCGAGAAAGCAAAAAATGAATAAAGAAGTTGTGATACGTACATACAATGGAATATCACTCAGCAATAAGATCTACGTCATCAGGCCTGAAGCGGCATAATGAGTGGATTAACGTACGACGAGTCTACGAGAAATAAGTCACACAAAAATAGAAACATCATAAGATATCACTAATACACGGAAGGTAAACTTGGCTACACATGAACTGAATTACAAAACAGAACAGGGTCTCAAATTTAGAAAGCCAACTTATGCTTGCTTATGGGGAAAGGTGAGTTGGGGTGCTGCATCAAACCAGAGATTGAAATTAGCACAGATACCGTTCCATAAGCCAAATATATAATAGACAAGACCTACTCTTGCTCAACGAAATGGACTCAACACCCAATATTCAACGCCTGAGAATATACCTGACAAGTAAGAATCTTAAGACCCATGGATTTATATGTCTCCATAAGGAAGTCAAGCGTGTGTACAGTGGCCTAAACGCAGCAGTGAAAATCCGATAAATCCCATTAACAAAATAAATTTCAAAAACAAAACACAATGACAGTGAAATAGAGAGCAATTCTTAAATAATTCATTCAGGGCTTGTGATGCAACCTGGATTTACCACATTTACACCCAGAGCTGGTTGAGACATAAGGCTGGACACTTCGGGCTGATAGCATTGGTGAGGTACGGTGATCAAAGTCAGACCCTTTGAAGTCATACTGCATGGTACCCATTCCATGGGTCCCAACTCTCCAGGTTTAAGGGATTCTTCCTTCAGCTAAAACATGCATGGGAAACACAGAGTATGGTCCACCGTGTGATTGGGAAGCGTTTTCAAATGCATCTCAGGTTTCGACCCCTGGTTCTCGGGTGCACCGTTCCAGACGCTTTACTAACATTCTCCCCACTTGGAGAGTCAGTGCCTTTACCTCCTGTTTGGCACAGTTTGCAATTTCTGCGCAAGATCAACAGGAATAGGGAGAACCAATGGAGACTAGCTGTAGGTGTCTCCACAGGCAAACGGAACGCTCATTTCCCACCAGGAAGAGGAATTAACGAGAGGCTCAGCGTGCCCTACCGGAACCAGATTCGGGCCTGAAGCAATCCTGAGGTTTTGCGGCCAGCTCACAAGATAGCGAGTTGAAGAAAAGGGCCCAGGGGCACTGTAATTCACAAACCTGCAGAGTTATGAATGACAGCTATTGTCCAAAAATGTATTGAAGTAAGTCTTCGAAGAGGACTTGAAAGCGGGGCAGAATTTCAGGAAAACGATTTCAGGGGGTAGACTGGAATTGCACTTAAAGCATAGGAAAAGAGGCAGAATGTCCAAAATGATGCACTTGGCCAAAAAGTGCGTATGCGTTTTTTCCTGAATATATTCAGGAAAAAACGCATACGCACTTTTTGGCCAACCAAGCAAGCGTGTAAAGAAATCTGCACTACAATGAAGTCTCACTGCCCCCCAGTCTAAAGGGCCATCTGAAATAAGTGTAAAATCCAGAAAGTCAGGACAGGTCATGGAGAACAGGGAGCCTTGTTATGCTGATGGGCGGGATGTAAATTGCCAACAGCCACTCTGGAGAAGTGTATGGTGTTTCCTGAAACACATAGGAAACAACGCAACACAGCCTATGGCACTTCCACTTATGGTCCTATAGCTTAGGGAAATTAAAATGAAAAACACACAGCCACCCCAAAGTTTGGGATGGCTCTGTTTACAAGAACCTCGTCTATGGAACAAGTTAAATATCCGAGGAAGCAAAAAATGGATAAAGAAGTTGTGGTACGTACGTTCAATGGAATATCACTCAGCAATGAAATCTACGTCTTCAGGCCCGTAGCGGCATAAAGAGTGGATTCAGGTACGATGATTCTACGAGAAATAAGTCACACAGAAAAAGAAACATCATAAGATATCACTAATACAAGGAATGTAAACTTGGCTACACATGAACTGAATTACAAAACACAACCGGGTCTCAAATTTAGAAAACCAACTTATGCTTGCTTATGGGTAAAGGTGAGTTGGGGTGCTGCATCAAACCAGAGTTTGAAATTAGCACAGATACCGTTCCATAAGCCAAATATATAATAGACAAGACCTACTGCTTGCTCAAAGAAATGGACTCAACACCCCATATTCAACGCCTGGGAATATACCTGATAAGTAAGAATCTTAAAACCCATGGATTTATATGTCTCCATAAGGAAATCAAGCGTGTGTACAGCGGCCTAAACGCAGCAGTGAAAATCCGATAAATCCCATTATCAAAATAAATTTCAAAAACCAAACACAATGACAGTGAAATAGAGAGCCTATCTTAAATAATTCATTCTGGGTTTGTGATGCAACCTGGATTTACCACATCAACACCCATAGCTGGGTCAGACATAAGGCTGGACACTTCGGGCTGATAGCATTGGTGAGGTTCGGTGAGCAAATGCAGACCCTTTGAAGTCATACTGCATGGTACCCATTCCATGGGTCCCAACTCTCTAGGTTAAGGGATTCTTCCTTCAGCTAAAACATGCATGGGAAACCCAGAGTATGGTCCACCGTGTGATTGGGAAACGTTTTCAAATGCATCTCAGTTTTCGTCCCCTGGTACTCGGGTTCACCATTCCAGACGCTTTACTAAAAATCTCCCCACTTGGAGAGTCAGTGCCTTTAACCTCCTGTTTGGCACAGTTTGCAATTTCTGCGCAAGATGAACAGGAATAGGGAGAACCAATGAGAGACTAGCTGTAGGTGTCTGCACGGGCAAATGGTACGCTCATTTCCCACCAGGAAGAGGAATTAACGAAAGGCTCAGCTTGCCCTGCCGGAACCAGATTAGGGCCTGAAGCAATCCTGCGGTTTTGCGGCCAGCTCACAAGAAAGCGAGTTGAAGAAAGGAGCTCAGGGGCACTGTAATTCACAAACATGCAGAGTTATGAATGACAGCTATCGTCCAAAAATATATTGAAGTAAGTCTTCGAAGAGGACTTGAAAGCGGGGCAGAATTTCAGGAAAACGATTTCAGGGGGTAGACTGGAATTGCACTTGAACAATAGGAAAAGAGGCAGAATGTCGACAATGATGCACTTGGCCAAAAAGAGCGTATGCGTTTTTTCCTGAATATATTCAGGAAAAAATGCATACGCCCTTTTTGGCCAACCAAGCAAGCGTGTAAAGGAAATCTGCACTACAATGAAGTCTCACTGCCCCCCGGTCTAAAGGGCCATCTGAAACAAGTGTAAAATCCAGAAATGCAGGACAGGTCATGGAGAACAGGGAGCCTTGTTATGCTGATGGGCGGGATTTAAATTGCCAACAGCCACTCTGGAGAAGTGTATGGTGTTTCCTGAAACACGTAAGAAACAAAGCAACACAGCCTATGGCACTTCCACTTATAGTCCTATAGCTTAGGGAAATTAAAATCAAAAACACACAGCCACACCAAAGTTTGGGACGGCTCTGTTTACAAGAACCTCGTCTACGGTACAAGTTAAATATCCAAGAAAGCAAAAAATGGATAAGGAAGTTGTGGTACGTACGTACAATGGAATATCACTCAGCAATGAGATCTACGTCATCAGGCCCGTAGTGGCATAATGAGTGGATTCAGGTACGACGATTCTACGAGAAGTAAGTCACACAGAAAAAGAAACATCATAAGATATCACTAATACACGGAACGTAAACTTGGCTACACATGAACTGAATTACAAAACAGAATAGGGTCTCTAATTTAGAAAACCAACTTATGCTTGCTTATGGGGAAAGGTGAGTTGGGGTGCTGCATAAAACCAGAGATTGAAATTAGCACAGATACCGTTCCATAAGCCAAATATATAATAGACAAGACCTACTGTTGCTCAACGAAATGGACTCAACACCCCATATTCAACGCCTGAGAATATACCTGACAAGTAAGAATCTTAAGACCCATGGATTTATATGTCTCCATAAGGAAGTCAAGCGTGTGTACAGTGGCCTAAACGCAGCAGTGAAAATCCGATAAATCCCATTAACAAAATAAATTTCAAAAACAAAACACAATGACAGTGAAATAGAGAGCAATTCTTAAATAATTCATTCAGGGCTTGTGATGCAACCTGGATTTACCACATCTACACCCAGAGCTGGTTGAGACATAAGGCTGGACACTTCGGGCTGATAGCATTGGTGATGTTTGGTGAGCAAACGCAGACCCTTTGAAGTCATACTGCATGGTACCCATGCCATGGGTCCCAACTCTCCAGGTTTAAGGGATTCTTCCTTCAGCTAAAACATGCATGGGAAACCCGGAGTATGTTCCACCGTGTGATTGGGAAACGTTTTCAAATGCATCTCAGGATTCATCCCCTGGTACTCGGGTTCACCGTTCCAGACGCTTTACTAACACTCTCCCCACATGGAGAGTCAGTGCCTTTAACCTCCTGTTTGGCACAGTTTGCAATTTCTGCGCAACATGAACAGGAATAGGGAGAACCAATGAGAGACTAGCTGTAGGTGTCTGCACGGGCAAATGGAACGCTCATTTCCCACCAGGAAGAGGAATTAAGCAAAGGCTCAGCGTGCCCTGCCGGAACCAGATGAGTGCCTGAAGCAATCCTAGGGTTTTGCGGCCAGCTCACAAGAAAGCGAGTTAAAGAAAGGAGCTCAGGGGAATGTAATTCACAAACCTGCAGAGTTATGAATGACAGCTATCGTCCAAAAATGTATTGAAGTAAGTCTACGAAGAGGACGCGAATGCGGGATAGAATTTCAGGAAATCGATTTCAGGGGGTAGACTGGAATTGCACTTAAAGCATAGGAAAAGAGGCAGAATGTCGACAATCATGCACTTGACCCAAAAGGGCGTATGCATTTTTTCCTGAATATATTCCGGAAAAAACGCATACGCACTTTTTGGCCAACCAAGCAAGCGTGTCAAGGAAATCTGCACTACAATGAAGTCTCACTGCCCCCCGGTCAAAAGGGCCATCTGAAATAGTGTAAAATCCAGAAAGGCAGGACAGGTCATGGAGAACAGGGAGCCTTGTTATGCTGATGGGCGGGATGCAAATTGCCAACAGCCTCTCTGGAGAAGTGTATGGTGTTTCCTGAAACACGTAGGAAACAAAGCAACACAGCCTATGGCACTTCCACTTAGGGTCCTATAGCTTAGGGAAATTAAAATCAAAAACACACAGCCACCCCAAAATTTGGGACAGCTCTGTTTACAAGAACCTTGTCTACGGTACAAGTTAAATATCCGAGAAAGCAAAAAATGGATAAAGAAGTTGTGGTACGTACGTACAATGGAATATCACTCAGCCATGAGATCTACGTCATCAGGCCCGTAGCGGCATAATGAGTGGATTCAGGTACGACGATTCTACGAGAAATAAGTCACTCAGAAAAAGAAACTTCATAAGATATCACTAAAACATGGAACCTAAACTTGGCTACATATGAACTGAATTACAAAACAGAACAGGGTCTCAAATTTAGAAAACCAACTTATACTTGCTTATGGGGAAAGGTGAGTTGCGGTGCTGCATCAAACCAGAGATTGAAATTAGCACATATACCGTTCCATAAGCCAAATATATAATACACAAGACCTACTCCTTGCTCAACGAAATGGACTCAACAACCCATATTCAATGCCTGGGGATATACATGACAAGTAAGAATCTTAAGACCCATGGATTTATATGTCTCCATAAGGAAATCAAGCGTGAGTACAGCGGCCTAAACGCAGCAGTGAAAATCCAATAAATCCCATTATCAAAATAAATTTCACAAACAAAACACAATGACAGTGAAATAGAGAGCAATTCTTAAATAATTCATTCAGGGCTTGTGATGCAACCTGGATTTACCACATCTACACAGAGAGCTGGGTGAGATATAAGGCTGGACACTTCGGGCTGATAGCATTGGTGAGGTTCGGTGAGCAAACGCAGACCCTTTGAAGTCATACTGCATGGTCCCCATTCCATGGGTCCCAACTCTCCAGGTTTAAGGGATTCTTCCTTCAGATAAAACATGCATGGGAAACCCAGAGTATGGTCCACCGTGTGATTGGGAAACGTTTTCAAATGCATCTCAGGTTTCGTCCCCTGGTACTCGGGTTCACCGTTCCAGACGCTTTACTAACACTCTCCCCACTTGTAGAGTAATTGCCTTTAACCTCCTGTTTGGCACAATTTGCAATTTCTGCGCAAGATGAACAGGAATAGGGAGAACCAATGAGAGACTAGCTGTAGGTGTCTGCACGGGCAAATGGAACGCTCATTTCCCACCAGGAAGAGGAATTAACCAAAGGCTCAGCGTGCCCTGCCGGAACCAGATTAGGGCCTGAAGCAATCCTGCGGTTTTGCGGCCAGCTCACAAGAAAGCGAGTTGAAGAAAGGAGCTCAGGGGCACTGTAATTCACAAACCTGCAGAGTTATGAATGACAGCTATCGTCCAAAAATGTATTGAAGTAAGTCTTCGAAGAGGACTTGAAAGCGGGGCAGAATTTCAGGAAAACGATTTCAGGGGGTAGACTGGAATTACACTTAAAGCATAGGAAAAGAGGCAGAATGTCGACAATGATGCACTTGGCCAAAAAGGGCGTATGCGTTTTTTCCTGAATATATTCAGGAAAAAACGCATACGCAATTTTTGGCCAACCAAGTAAGCGTGTAAAGAAAATCTGCACTACAATGAAGTCTCACTGCCCCTCGGTCAAAAGGGCCATCTGAAACAAGTGTAAAATCCAGAAAGGCAGGACAGGTCATGGAGAATAGGGAGCCTTGTTATGCTGATGGGCGGGATGTAAATTGCCAACAGCCACTCTGGAGAAGTGTATGGTGTTTTCTGAAACATGTAGGAAACAAAGTAACACAGCCTATGGCACTTCCACTTAGGGTCTTATAGCTTAGGGAAATTAAAATCCAAAACACACAGCCACCCCAAAATTTGGGACGGCTCTGTTTACAAGAACCTCGTCTACGGTACAAGTTGAATATCCGAGAAAGCAAAAAAATGGATAAAGAAGTTGTGGTACGTACGTACAATTGAATATCACACAGCAATGAGATATACGTCATCAGCCCCGTAGCGGCATAATGAGAGGATTCAGGTACGACGATTCTACGAGAAATAAGTCACACAGAAAAAGAAACATCATAAGATATCACTAATACACGGAACTTAAACATGGCTACACATGAACTGAATTACAAAACAGAACAGGGTCTCAAATTCAGAAAACCAACTTATGCTTGCTTATGGGGAAAGGTGAGTTGGGGTGCTGCATCAAACCAGAGAATGAAATTAGCACAGATACCATTCCATAAGCCAAATATATAATAGAGAAGACCTACTCCTTGTTCAACGAAATGGACTCAACACCCCGTATTCAACGCTTGGGAATATACCTGACAAGTAAGAATCTTAAGACCCATGGATTTATATGTCTCCATAAGGAAATCAAGCGTGTGTACAGCGGCCTAAACGCAGCAGTGAAAATCCGATAAATCCCATTATCAAAATAAATTTCAAAAACGAAACACAATGACAGTGAAATAGAGAGCAATTCTTAAATAATTCATTCAGGGCTTGTGATGCAACCTGGATTTACCACATCTACACCCAGGGCTGGGTGAGACATAAGGCTGGACACTTCGGGCGGATAGCATTGGTGAGGTTCAGTGAGCAAACGCAGACCCTTTGAAGTCATACTGCATGGTAGCCATTCCATGGGTCCCAACTCTCCAGGTTTAAGGGATTCTTCCTTCAGCTAAAACATGCATGGGAAACCGAGAGTATGGTCCACCGTGTGATTGGGAAACGTTTTCAAATGCATCTCAGGTTTCGTCCCCTGGTACTCGGGTTCACCCTTCCAGACGCTTTACTAACACTCTCCCCACATGGAGAGTAAGTGCCTTTAACCTCCTGTTTGGCACAGTTTGCAATTTCTGCGCAAGATGAACAGGAATAGGGAGAACCAATGAGAGACTAGCTGTAGGTGTCTGCACGGGCAAATGGAACGCTCATTTCCCACCAGGAAGAGGGATTAACCAAAGGCTCAGCGTGCCCTGCCAGAACCAGATTAGGGCCTGAAGCAATCCTGCGGTTTTGCGGCCAGCTCACAAGAAAGCGAGTTGAAGAAAGGAGCTCAGGGGCACTGTAATTCACAAACCTGCAGAGTTATGAATGACAGCTATCGTCCAAAAATGTATTGAAGTAAGTCTTCGAAGTGGACTTCAAAGCGGGGCAGAATTTCAGGAAAACGATTTCAGGGGGTAGACTGGAATTGCACTTAAAGCATAGGAAAAGAGGCAGAATGTCGACAATGATGCACTTGGCCAAAAAGGGTGTATGCGTTTTTTCCTGAATATATTCAGGAGAAAACGCATACACAATTTTTGGCCAACCAAGCAAGCGTGTCAAGGAAATCTGCACTACAATGAAGTCTCACTGCCCCCCGGTCAAAAGGGCCATCTGAAACAAGTGTAAAATCCAGAAAGGCAGGACAGGTCATGGAGAACAGGGAGCCTTGTTATGCTGATGGGCGGGATGTAAATTCTCAACAGCCACTCTGGAGAAGTGTATGGTGTTTCCTGAAACACGTAGGAAACAAAGCAACACAGCCTATGGCACTTCCACTTAGGGTCCTATAGCTTAGGGAAATTAAAATCAAAACCACACAGCCACCCCAAAGTTTGGGACGGCTCTGTTTACAAGAACCTCGTCTACGGTACAAGTTAAATATCCGAGAAAGCAAAAAATGGATAAAGAAGTTGTGGTACGTATGTACAATGGAATATCACTCAGCCATGAGATCTACGTCATCTGGCCCGTAGTGGCATACTGAGTGCATTAAGGTACGACAATTCTACGAGAAATAAGTCACACAGAAAAAGAAACATCATAAGATATCACTAACACACGGAAGGGAAACTTGGCTACACATGAACTGAATTACAAAACAGAATAGGGTCTCAAATTTAGAAAACCAACTTATGCTTGCTTACGGGGAAAGGTGAGTTGGGGTGCTGCATAAAACCAGAGATTGAAATTAGCACAGATACCGTTCCATAAGCCAAATATATAATAGATAAAACCTACAACTTACTCAACGAAATGGACTCAACACCCCATATTCAACGCCGGGGAATACACCTGACAAGTAAGAATCTTAAGACCCATGGATTTATATGTCTCCATAAGGAAATCAATCGTGTGTACAGCGGCCTAAACGCAGCAGTGAAAATCCGATAAATCCCATTATCAAAATAAATTTCAAAAACAAAACACAGTGACAGTGAAATACAGAGTAATTCTTAAATAATTCATTCAGGGCTTGTGATGCAACCTGGATTTACCACCTCTACACCCAAAGCTGGTTGAGACATAAGGCTGGACACTTCAGGCTGATAGCAATGGTGAGGTTCGGTGAGCAAACGCAGACTCTTTGAAGTCATACTGCATGGTAGCCATTCCATTGGTTCCAACACTCCAGGTTTAAGGGATTCTTCCTTCAGCTAAAACATGCATGGGAAACCCAGAGTATGGTCCACCGTGTGATTGGGAAACGTTTTCAAATGCATCTCGGGTTTCGTCCCCTGGTACTCGGGTTCACCGTTCCAGACGCTTTACTAACACTCACCCCACTTGGAGAGTCAGTGCCTTTAACCTCCTGTTTGGCACAGTTTGCAATTTCTGCGCAAGATGAACAGGAATAGGGAGAACCAATGAGAGACTAGCTGTAGGTGTCTGCACGTGCAAATGGAACGCTCATTTCCCACCAGGAAGAGGGATTAACCAAAGGCTCAGCGTGCCCTGCCAGAACCAGATTAGGGCCTGAAGCAATCCTGCGGTTTTTTGGCCAGGTCACAAGAAAGCGAGTTTAAGAAAGGAGCTCAGGGGCACTGTAATTCACAAGCCTGCAGAGTTAAGAATGACAGCTATCGTCCAAAAATGTATTGAAGTAAGTCATCGAAGAGGACTTGAAAGCGGGGCAGAATTTCAGGAAAACGATTTCACGGGGTAGACTGGAATTGCACTTAAAGCATAGGAAAAGAGGCAGAATTTCCACAATGATGCACTTGGCCAAAAAGGGCGTATGCGTTTTTTCCTGAATATATTCAGGAAAAAAAGCATACGCACTTTTTGGCCAACCAAGCAAGCATGTAAAGGACATCTGCACTACAATGAAGTCTCACTGCCTCCCGGTCAAAAGGGCCATCTGAAAAAAGCATAAAATCCAGAAAGGCAGGACAGGTCATGGAGAACAGGGAGCCTTGTTATGCTGATGGGTGGGATGTAAATGGCCAACAGCCACTCTGCAGAAGTGTATGGTGTTTCCTGAAACACGTGGGAAACAAAGCAACACAGCCTATGGCACTTCCACTTAGGGTCCTAGAGCTTAGGGAAATTAAAATCAAAAACACACAGCCACCCCAAAGTTTGGGACGGCTCTGTTTACAAGAACCTCGTCTACGGTACAAGTTAAATATCCGAGAAAGTAAAAAATGGTTAAAGAAGTTGTGGTACGTACGTACAATGGAATAACACTCAGCAATGAAATCTACGTCATCAGGCCCGTAGCGGCATAATGAGTGGATTCAGGTACGACGATTCTACGAGAAATACGTCACACAGAAATAGAAACATCATAAGATATCACTAATACACGGAATGTAAACTTGGCTACACATGAACTGAATTACAAAACAGAACAGGGTCTCAAATTTAGAAAACCAACTTATGCTTGCTTATGGGGAAAGGTGAGTTGGGGTGCTGCATCAAACCAGAGATTGAAATTAGCACAGATACCGTTCCATAAGCCAAATATATAATAGACAAGACCTACTCCTTGCTCAATGAAATGGACTCAACACCCCATATTCAACGCCTGAGAATATACCTGAGAAGTAAGAATCTTAAGACCCATGGATTTATATGTCTCCATAAGGAAATCAAGCGTGTGTACAGCGGCCTAAACGCAGCAGTGAAAATCCGATAAATCCCATTATCAAAATAAATTTCACAAACAAAACACAATGACAGTGAAATAGAGAGCAATTCTTAAATGATTCATTCAGGGCTTGTGATGCAACCTGGATTTACCACATCTACACCCAGGGCTGTGTGAGACATAAGGCTGGACACTTCGGGCGGATAGCATTGGTGAGGTTCAGTGAGCAAACGCAGACCCTTTGAAGTCATACTGCATGGTAGCCATTCCATGGGTCCCAACTCTCCAGGTTTAAGGGATTCTTCCTTCAGCTAAAACATGCATGGGAAACCCAGAGTATGGTCCACCGTGTGATTGGGAAACGTTTTCAAATGCATCTCAGTTTTCGTCCCCTTGTACTCGGGTTCACCGTTCCAGACGCTTTACTAACACTCTCGACACTTGGAGAGTCAGTGCCTTTAACCTCCTGTTTGTCACAGTTTCAAATTTCTGCGCAAGATGAACAGGAATAGGGAGAACCAATGAGAGACTAGCTGTAGGTGTCTGCACGGGCAAATGGAACGCTCATTTCCCACCAGGAAGAGGGATTAACCAAAGGCTCAGCGTGCCCGGCTGGAACAAGATTAGGGCCTGAAGCAATCATGCGGTTTTGCGGCCAGCTCACAAGAAAGCGAGTTGAAGAAAGGAGCTCAGGGGCACTGTAATTCACAAACCTGCAGAGTTATGAATGACAGCTATCGTCCAAAAATGTATTGAAGTAAGTCTTCGAAGAGGAATTGAAAGCGGGGCAGAATTTCAGGAAAACGATTTCAGGGGGTAGACTGGAATTGCACTTAAAGCATATGAAAAGACTCCGAATGTCGACAATGATGCACTTGGCCAAAAAGGGCGTATGGGTTTTTTCCTGAATATATTCAGGAGAAAACGCATGCGCCCTTTTTGGCCAACCAAGCAAGCATGTCAAGGAAATCTGCACTACAATGAAGTCTCACTGCCCCCCTGTCAAAAACGCCATCTGAAACAAGTGTAAAATCCAGAAAGGCAGGACAGGTCATGGAGAACAGGGAGCCTTGTTATGCTGATGGGCGGGATGTAAATTGTCAACAGCCACTGTGGAAAAGTGTATGGTGTTTCCTGAAACACGTAGGAAACAAAGCAACACAGCCTATGGCACTTCCACTTAGGGTCCTATAGCTTAGGGAAATTAAAATCAAAAACACACAGCCACCCCAAAGTTTGGGACGGCTCTGTTTACAAGAACCTCGTCTACGGTACAAGTTAATATCCGAGAAAGCAAAAAATGGATAAAGCAGTTGTGGTACGTATGTACAATGAAATATCACTCAGCCATGAGAACTACGTCATCTGGCCCGTAGCGGCATAATGAGTGCATTAAGGTACGACGATTCTACGAGAAATAAGTCACACAGAAAAAGAAACATCATAAGATATCACTAATACACGGAATGTAAACTTGGCTACACATGAACTGAATTACAAAACAGAACAGGGTCTAAAATTTAGAAAACCAACTTATGCTTGCTTATGGGGAAAGGTGAGTTTTTGGTGCTGCATCAAACCAGAGATTGAAATTAGCACAGATACCGTTCCATAAGCCAAATATATAATAGACAAGACCTACTCCTTGCTCAATGAAATGGACTCAACACCCCATATTCAACGCCTGGGAATATAACTGACAAGTAAGAATTTTAAGACCCATGGATTTATATGTCTCCATAAGGAAATCAAGTGTGTGTACAGCGGCCTAAACGCAGCAGTGAAAATCTGATAAATCCCATTATCAAAATAAATTTCACAAACAAAACACAATGACAGTGAAATAGAGAGCAATTCTTAAATAATTCATTCAGGGCTTGTGATGCAACCTGGATTTACCACATCTACACCCAGAGCTGGGTGAGACATAAGGCTGGACACTTCGGGCTGATAGCATTGGTGAGGTTCGGTGAGGAAACGCAGACCCTTTGAAGTCATACTGCATGGTAGCCATTCCATGGGTCCCAACTCTCCAGGTTTAAGGGATTCTTCCTTCAGCTAAAACATGCATGGGAAACCCAGAGTATGGTCCACCGTGTGATTGGGAAACGTTTTCAAATGCATCTCAGGTTTCGTCCCTGGTTCACCGTTCCAGACGCTTTACTAACACTCTCCCCACTTGGAGAGTCAGTGCCTTTAACCTCCTGTTTGGCACAGTTTGCAATTTCTGCGCGAGATGAACAGGAATTCGGAGAACCAATGAGAGACTAGCTCTAGGTGTCTGCACGGGCAAATGGAACGCTCATTTCCCACCAGGAAGAGGGATTAACCAAAGGCTCAGCGTGCCCTGCTGGAACCAGATTAGGGCCTGAAGCAATCCTGCGGTTTTGCGGCCAGCTCACAAGAAAGCGAGTTGAAGAAAGGAGCTCAGGGGCACTGTAATTCACAAACCTGCAGAGTTATGAATGACAGCTATCGTCCAAAAATGTATTGAAGTAAGTCTTCGAAGAGGACTTGAAAGCGGGGCAGAATTTCAGGAAAACGATTTCAGGGGGTAGACCGGAATTGCACTTAAAGCATAGGAAAAGAGGCAGAATGTCGACAATGATGCACCTGGCCAAAAACGGCGTATGCGTTTTTTCCTGAATATATTCAGGAAAAAACGCATACGCTCTTTTTGGCCAACCAAGAAAGCGTGTCAAGGAAATCTGCACTACAATGAAGTCTCACTGCCCCCCGGTCCAAACGGCCATCTGAAACAAGTGTAAAATCCAGAAAGGCAGGACAGCTCATGGAAAGAGGGAGCCTTGTTATGCTGATGGGCGGGATGTAAATTGCCAACAGCCACTCTGGAGAAGTGTATGGTGTTTCCTGAAACACGTAGGAAACAAAGCAACACAGCCTATGGCACTTCCACTTAGGGTCCTATAGCTTAGGGAAATTAAAATCAAAAACACACAGCCACCCCAAAGTTTGGGACGGCTCTGTTTACAAGAACCTCGTCTACGGTACAAGTTAAATATCCGAGAAAGCAAAAAATGGATAAAGAAGTTGTGGTACGTACGTACAATGGAATATCACTCAGCCATGAGATCTACATCAACAGGCCCGTAGCGGCATAATGAGTGCATTCAGGTATGACGATTCTACGAGAAATAAGTCACACAGAAAAAGAAACATCATAAGATATCACTAATACACGGAACGTAAACTTGGCTACACATGAACTGAATTACAAAACAGAACAGGGTCTCAAATTTAGAAAACCAACTTATGCTTGCTTATGGGGAAAGGTGAGTTGGGGTGCTGCATCAAACCAGAGATTGAAATTAGCACAGATACCGTTCCATAAGCCAAATATATAATAGACAAGACCTACTCCTTGCTCAACGAAATGGACTCAACACCCCATATTCAACGCCTGGGAATATACCTGACAAGTAAGAATCTTAAGACCCATGGATTTATATGTCTCCATAAGGAAATCAAGCATGTGTACAGCGGCCTAAATGCAGCAATGAAAATCCGATAAATCCCATTATCAAAATAAGTTTCACAAACAAAACACAATGACAGTGAAATAGAGAGCAATTCTTAAATAATTCATTCAGGGCTTGTGATGCAACCTGGATTTACCACATCTACACCCAGAGCTGGGTGAGACATAAGGCTGGACACTTCGGGCTGATAGCATTGGTGAGGTTCGGTGAGGAAACGCAGACCCTTTGAAGTCATACTGCATGGTAGCCATTCCATGGGTCCCAACTCTCCAGGTTTAAGGGATTCTTCCTTCAGCTAAAACATGCATGGGAAACCCAGAGTATGGTCCACCGTGTGATTGGGAAACGTTTTCAAATGCATCTCAGGTTTCGTCCCTGGTTCACCGTTCCAGACGCTTTACTAACACTCTCCCCACTTGGAGAGTCAGTGCCTTTAACCTCCTGTTTGGCACAGTTTGCAATTTCTGCGCGAGATGAACAGGAATTCGGAGAACCAATGAGAGACTAGCTCTAGGTGTCTGCACGGGCAAATGGAACGCTCATTTCCCACCAGGAAGAGGGATTAACCAAAGGCTCAGCGTGCCCTGCTGGAACCAGATTAGGGCCTGAAGCAATCCTGCGGTTTTGCGGCCAGCTCACAAGAAAGCGAGTTGAAGAAAGGAGCTCAGGGGCACTGTAATTCACAAACCTGCAGAGTTATGAATGACAGCTATCGTCCAAAAATGTATTGAAGTAAGTCTTCGAAGAGGACTTGAAAGCGGGGCAGAATTTCAGGAAAACGATTTCAGGGGGTAGACCGGAATTGCACTTAAAGCATAGGAAAAGAGGCAGAATGTCGACAATGATGCACCTGGCCAAAAACGGCGTATGCGTTTTTTCCTGAATATATTCAGGAAAAAACACATACGCTCTTTTTGGCCAACCAAGAAAGCGTGTCAAGGAAATCTGCACTACAATGAAGTCTCACTGCCCCCCGGTCCAAACGGCCATCTGAAACAAGTGTAAAATCCAGAAAGGCAGGACAGCTCATGGAAAGAGGGAGCCTTGTTATGCTGATGGGCGGGATGTAAATTGCCAACAGCCACTCTGGAGAAGTGTATGGTGTTTCCTGAAACACGTAGGAAACAAAGCAACACAGCCTATGGCACTTCCACTTAGGGTCCTATAGCTTAGGGAAATTAAAATCAAAAACACACAGCCACCCCAAAGTTTGGGACGGCTCTGTTTACAAGAACCTCGTCTACGGTACAAGTTAAATATCCGAGAAAGCAAAAAATGGATAAAGAAGTTGTGGTACGTACGTACAATGGAATATCACTCAGCCATGAGATCTACATCAACAGGCCCGTAGCGGCATAATGAGTGCATTCAGGTATGACGATTCTACGAGAAATAAGTCACACAGAAAAAGAAACATCATAAGATATCACTAATACACGGAACGTAAACTTGGCTACACATGAACTGAATTACAAAACAGAACAGGGTCTCAAATTTAGAAAACCAACTTATGCTTGCTTATGGGGAAAGGTGAGTTGGGGTGCTGCATCAAACCAGAGATTGAAATTAGCACAGATACCGTTCCATAAGCCAAATATATAATAGACAAGACCTACTCCTTGCTCAACGAAATGGACTCAACACCCCATATTCAACGCCTGGGAATATACCTGACAAGTAAGAATCTTAAGACCCATGGATTTATATGTCTCCATAAGGAAATCAAGCATGTGTACAGCGGCCTAAATGCAGCAATGAAAATCCGATAAATCCCATTATCAAAATAAGTTTCACAAACAAAACACAATGACAGTGAAATAGAGAGCAATTCTTAAATAATTCATTCAGGGCTTGTGATGCAACCTGGATTTACCACATCTACACCCAGAGCTGGGTGAGACATAAGGCTGGACACTTCGGGCTGATAGCATTGGTGAGGTTCGGTGAGCAAACGCAGACCCTTTGAAGTCATACTGCATGATAGCCATTCCATGGGTCCCAACTCTCCAGGTTTAAGGGATTCTTCCTTCAGCTAAAACATGCATGGGAATCCCAGAGTATGGTCCACTGTGTGATTGGGAAACATTTTCAAATGTATCTCAGGTTTCGTCCCCTGGTTCTCGGGGTCACCGTTCCAGACGCTTTACTAACACTCTCCACACTTGGAGAGTCAGTGCCTTTAACCTCCTGTTTGTCACAGTTTCTAATTTCTGCGCAAGATGAACAGGAATAGGGAGAACCAATGAGAGACTAGCTGTAGGTGTCTGCACGGGCAAATGGAACGCTCATTTCCCACCAGGAAGAGGGATTAACCAAAGGCTCAGCGTGCCCTGCTGGAACCAGATTAGGGCCTGAAGCAATCCTGCGGTTTTGCGGCCAGCTCACAAGAAAGCGAGTTGAAGAAAGGAGCTCAGGGGCACTGTAATTCACAAACCTGCAGAGTTATGAATGACAGCTATCATCCAAAAATGCATTGAAGTAAGTCTTCGAAGAGGAATTGAAAGCGGGGCAGAATTTCAGGAAAACGATTTCAGGGGGTAGACTGGAATTGCACTTAAAGCATAGGAAAAGAGGCGGAATGTCGACAATGATGCACTTGGCCAAAAAGGGCGTATGGGTTTTTTCCTGAATATATTCAGGAAAAAACGCATACGCCCTTTTTGACCAACCAAGCAAGCGTGTAAAGGAAATCTGCACTACAATGAAGTCTCACTGCCTCCCGGTCCAAAGGGCCATCTGAAACAAGTGTAAAATCCAGAAAGGCAGGACAGGTCATGGAGAACAGGGAGCCTTGTTATGCTGACGGGCGGGATGTAAATTTCCAACAGCCACTCTGGAGAAGTGTATGGTGTTTCCTGAAACACGTAGGAAACAAAGCAACACAGCCTATGGCACTTCCACTTAGGGTCCTATAGCTTAGGGAAATTAAAATCAAAAACACACAGCCACCCCAAAGTTTGGGACGGCTCTGTTTACAAGAACCTCGTCTACGGTACAAGTTAAATATCCGAGAAAGCAAAAAATGGATAAAGAAGTTGTGGTACGTACGTATAATGGAATATCACTCAGCCATGAGATCTACGTCATCTGGCCCGTAGCGGCATAATGAGTGGATTCAGGTACGACGATTCTACGAGAAATAAGTCACACAGAAAAAGAAACATCATAAGATATCACTAATACACGGAACGTAAACTTGGCTACTCATGAACTGAATTACAAAACAGAACAGGGTTTCAAATTTAGAAAACCAACTTAAGTTTGCTTATGGGGAAAGGTGAGTTGGGGTGCTGCATAAAACCAGAGATTGAAATTAGCACACATACTGTTCCATAAGCAAATATATAATAGACAAGACCTACACCTGGCTCAATGAAATGGACTCAACACCCCATATTCAAAGCCAGAGAATATACCTAACAAATAAGAATCTTAAGACCCATGGATTTATATGTCTCCATAAGGAAATCAAGCGTGTGTACAGCGGCCTAAACTCAGCAGTGAAAATCCGATAAATCCCATTATCAAAATAAGTTTCACAAACAAAACACAATGACAGTGAAATAGAGAGCAATTCTTAAATAATTCATTCAGGGCTTGTGATGCAACCTGGATTTACCACATCTACACCCAGAGCTGGGTGAGACATAAGGCTGGACACTTCGGGCTGATAGCATTGGTGAGGTTCGGTGAGCAAACGCAGACCCTTTGAAGTCATACTGCATGGTAGCCATTCCATGGGTCCCAACTCTCCAGGTTTAAGGGATTCTTCCTTCAGCTAAAACATGCATGGGAATCCCAGAGTATGGTCCACTGTGTGATTGGGAAACATTTTCAAATGTATCTCAGGTTTCGTCCCCTGGTACTCGGGGTCACCATTCCAGACGCTTTACTAACACTCTCGACACTTGGAGAGTCAGTGCCTTTAACCTCCTGTTTGTCACAGTTTCAAATTTCTGCGCAAGATGAACAGGAATAGGGAGAACCAATGAGAGACTAGCTGTAGGTGTCTGCACGGGCAAATGGAACGCTCATTTCCCACCAGGAAGAGGGATTAACCAAAGGCTCAGCGTGCCCTGCTGGAACAAGATTAGGGCCTGAAGCAATCATGCGGTTTTGCGGCCAGCTCACAAGAAAGCGAGTTGAAGAAAGGAGCTCAGGGGCACTGTAATTCACAAACCTGCAGAGTTATGAATGACAGCTATCGTCCAAAAATGTATTGAAGTAAGTCTTCGAAGAGGAATTGAAAGCGGGGCAGAATTTCAGGAAAACGATTTCAGGGGGTAGACTGGAATTGCACTTAAAGCATATGAAAAGACTCCGAATGTCGACAATGATGCACTTGGCCAAAAAGGGCGTATGCGTTTTCTCCTGAATATATTCAGGAGAAAACGCATGCGCACTTTTTGGCCAACCAAGCAAGCATGTCAAGGAAATCTGCACTACAATGAAGTCTCACTGCCCCCCTGTCAAAAACGCCATCTGAAACAAGTGTAAAATCCAGAAAGGCAGGACAGGTCATGGAGAACAGGGAGCCTTGTTATGCTGATGGGCGGGATGTAAATTGTCAACAGCCACTGTGGAAAAGTGTATGGTGTTTCCTGAAACACGTAGGAAACAAAGCAACACAGCCTATGGCACTTCCACTTAGGGTCCTATAGCTTAGGGAAATTAAAATCAAAAACACACAGCCACCCCAAAGTTTGGGACGGCTCTGTTTACAAGAACCTCGTCTACGGTACAAGTTAATATCCGAGAAAGCAAAAAATGGATAAAACAGTTGTGGTACGTATGTACAATGGAATATCACTCAGCCATGAGAACTACGTCATCTGGCCCGTAGCGGCATAATGAGTGCATTAAGGTACGACGATTCTACGAGAAATAAGTCACACAGAAAAAGAAACATCATAAGATATCACTAATACACGGAATGTAAACTTGGCTACACATGAACTGAATTACAAAACAGAACAGGGTCTAAAATTTAGAAAACCAACTTATGCTTGCTTATGGGGAAAGGTGAGTTTTTGGTGCTGCATCAAACCAGAGATTGAAATTAGCACAGATACCGTTCCATAAGCCAAATATATAATAGACAAGACCTACTCCTTGCTCAACGAAATGGACTCAACACCCCATATTCAACGCCTGGGAATATAACTGACAAGTAAGAATTTTAAGACCCATGGATTTATATGTCTCCATAAGGAAATCAAGCGTGTGTACAGCGGCCTAAACGCAGCAGTGAAAATCCGATAAATCCCATTATCAAAATAAATTTCACAAACAAAACACAATGACAGTGAAATAGAGAGCAATTCTTAAATAATTCATTCAGGGCTTGTGATGCAACCTGGATTTACTACATCTACACCCAGAGCTGGGTGAGACATAAGGCTGGACACTTCGGGCTGATAGCATTGGTGAGGTTCGGTGAGGAAACGCAGACCCTTTGAAGTCATACTGCATGGTAGCCATTCCATGGGTCCCAACTCTCCAGGTTTAAGGGATTCTTCCTTCAGCTAAAACATGCATGGGAAACCCAGAGTATGGTCCACCGTGTGATTGGGAAACGTTTTCAAATGCATCTCAGGTTTCGTCCCTGGTTCACCGTTCCAGACGCTTTACTAACACTCTCCCCACTTGGAGAGTCAGTGCCTTTAACCTCCTGTTTGGCACAGTTTGCAATTTCTGCGCGAGATGAACAGGAATTCGGAGAACCAATGAGAGACTAGCTCTAGGTGTCTGCACGGGCAAATGGAACGCTCATTTCCCACCAGGAAGAGGGATTAACCAAAGGCTCAGCGTGCCCTGCTGGAACCAGATTAGGGCCTGAAGCAATCCTGCGGTTTTGCGGCCAGCTCACAAGAAAGCGAGTTGAAGAAAGGAGCTCAGGGGCACTGTAATTCACAAACCTGCAGAGTTATGAATGACAGCTATCATCCAAAAATGCATTGAAGTAAGTCTTCGAAGAGGAATTGAAAGCGGGGCAGAATTTCAGGAAAACGATTTCAGGGGGTAGACTGGAATTGCACTTAAAGCATAGGAAAAGAGGCGGAATGTCGACAATGATGCACTTGGCCAAAAAGGGCGTATGGGTTTTTTCCTGAATATATTCAGGAAAAAACGCATACGCCCTTTTTGACCAACCAAGCAAGCGTGTAAAGGAAATCTGCACTACAATGAAGTCTCACTGCCTCCCGGTCCAAAGGGCCATCTGAAACAAGTGTAAAATCCAGAAAGGCAGGACAGGTCATGGAGAACAGGGAGCCTTGTTATGCTGACGGGCGGGATGTAAATTTCCAACAGCCACTCTGGAGAAGTGTATGGTGTTTCCTGAAACACGTAGGAAACAAAGCAACACAGCCTATGGCACTTCCACTTAGGGTCCTATAGCTTAGGGAAATTAAAATCAAAAACACACAGCCACCCCAAAGTTTGGGACGGCTCTGTTTACAAGAACCTCGTCTACGGTACAAGTTAAATATCCGAGAAAGCAAAAAATGGATAAAGAAGTTGTGGTACGTACGTATAATGGAATATCACTCAGCCATGAGATCTACGTCATCTGGCCCGTAGCGGCATAATGAGTGGATTCAGGTACGACGATTCTACGAGAAATAAGTCACACAGAAAAAGAAACATCATAAGATATCACTAATACACGGAACGTAAACTTGGCTACTCATGAACTGAATTACAAAACAGAACAGGGTTTCAAATTTAGAAAACCAACTTAAGTTTGCTTATGGGGAAAGGTGAGTTGGGGTGCTGCATAAAACCAGAGATTGAAATTAGCACACATACTGTTCCATAAGCAAATATATAATAGACAAGACCTACACCTGGCTCAATGAAATGGACTCAACACCCCATATTCAAAGCCAGAGAATATACCTAACAAATAAGAATCTTAAGACCCATGGATTTATATGTCTCCATAAGGAAATCAAGCGTGTGTACAGCGGCCTAAACTCAGCAGTGAAAATCCGATAAATCCCATTATCAAAATAAGTTTCACAAACAAAACACAATGACAGTGAAATAGAGAGCAATTCTTAAATAATTCATTCAGGGCTTGTGATGCAACCTGGATTTACCACATCTACACCCAGAGCTGGGTGAGACATAAGGCTGGACACTTCGGGCTGATAGCATTGGTGAGGTTCGGTGAGCAAACGCAGACCCTTTGAAGTCATACTGCATGGTAGCCATTCCATGGGTCCCAACTCTCCAGGTTTAAGGGATTCTTCCTTCAGCTAAAACATGCATGGGAATCCCAGAGTATGGTCCACTGTGTGATTGGGAAACATTTTCAAATGTATCTCAGGTTTCGTCCCCTGGTACTCGGGGTCACCATTCCAGACGCTTTACTAACACTCTCGACACTTGGAGAGTCAGTGCCTTTAACCTCCTGTTTGTCACAGTTTCAAATTTCTGCGCAAGATGAACAGGAATAGGGAGAACCAATGAGAGACTAGCTGTAGGTGTCTGCACGGGCAAATGGAACGCTCATTTCCCACCAGGAAGAGGGATTAACCAAAGGCTCAGCGTGCCCTGCTGGAACAAGATTAGGGCCTGAAGCAATCATGCGGTTTTGCGGCCAGCTCACAAGAAAGCGAGTTGAAGAAAGGAGCTCAGGGGCACTGTAATTCACAAACCTGCAGAGTTATGAATGACAGCTATCGTCCAAAAATGTATTGAAGTAAGTCTTCGAAGAGGAATTGAAAGCGGGGCAGAATTTCAGGAAAACGATTTCAGGGGGTAGACTGGAATTGCACTTAAAGCATATGAAAAGACTCCGAATGTCGACAATGATGCACTTGGCCAAAAAGGGCGTATGCGTTTTCTCCTGAATATATTCAGGAGAAAACGCATGCGCACTTTTTGGCCAACCAAGCAAGCATGTCAAGGAAATCTGCACTACAATGAAGTCTCACTGCCCCCCTGTCAAAAACGCCATCTGAAACAAGTGTAAAATCCAGAAAGGCAGGACAGGTCATGGAGAACAGGGAGCCTTGTTATGCTGATGGGCGGGATGTAAATTGTCAACAGCCACTGTGGAAAAGTGTATGGTGTTTCCTGAAACACGTAGGAAACAAAGCAACACAGCCTATGGCACTTCCACTTAGGGTCCTATAGCTTAGGGAAATTAAAATCAAAAACACACAGCCACCCCAAAGTTTGGGACGGCTCTGTTTACAAGAACCTCGTCTACGGTACAAGTTAATATCCGAGAAAGCAAAAAATGGATAAAACAGTTGTGGTACGTATGTACAATGGAATATCACTCAGCCATGAGAACTACGTCATCTGGCCCGTAGCGGCATAATGAGTGCATTAAGGTACGACGATTCTACGAGAAATAAGTCACACAGAAAAAGAAACATCATAAGATATCACTAATACACGGAATGTAAACTTGGCTACACATGAACTGAATTACAAAACAGAACAGGGTCTAAAATTTAGAAAACCAACTTATGCTTGCTTATGGGGAAAGGTGAGTTTTTGGTGCTGCATCAAACCAGAGATTGAAATTAGCACAGATACCGTTCCATAAGCCAAATATATAATAGACAAGACCTACTCCTTGCTCAACGAAATGGACTCAACACCCCATATTCAACGCCTGGGAATATAACTGACAAGTAAGAATTTTAAGACCCATGGATTTATATGTCTCCATAAGGAAATCAAGCGTGTGTACAGCGGCCTAAACGCAGCAGTGAAAATCCGATAAATCCCATTATCAAAATAAATTTCACAAACAAAACACAATGACAGTGAAATAGAGAGCAATTCTTAAATAATTCATTCAGGGCTTGTGATGCAACCTGGATTTACTACATCTACACCCAGAGCTGGGTGAGACATAAGGCTGGACACTTCGGGCTGATAGCATTGGTGAGGTTCGGTGAGGAAACGCAGACCCTTTGAAGTCATACTGCATGGTAGCCATTCCATGGGTCCCAACTCTCCAGGTTTAAGGGATTCTTCCTTCAGCTAAAACATGCATGGGAAACCCAGAGTATGGTCCACCGTGTGATTGGGAAACGTTTTCAAATGCATCTCAGGTTTCGTCCCTGGTTCACCGTTCCAGACGCTTTACTAACACTCTCCCCACTTGGAGAGTCAGTGCCTTTAACCTCCTGTTTGGCACAGTTTGCAATTTCTGCGCGAGATGAACAGGAATTCGGAGAACCAATGAGAGACTAGCTCTAGGTGTCTGCACGGGCAAATGGAACGCTCATTTCCCACCAGGAAGAGGGATTAACCAAAGGCTCAGCGTGCCCTGCTGGAACCAGATTAGGGCCTGAAGCAATCCTGCGGTTTTGCGGCCAGCTCACAAGAAAGCGAGTTGAAGAAAGGAGCTCAGGGGCACTGTAATTCACAAACCTGCAGAGTTATGAATGACAGCTATCGTCCAAAAATGTATTGAAGTAAGTCTTCGAAGAGGACTTGAAAGCGGGGCAGAATTTCAGGAAAACGATTTCAGGGGGTAGACCGGAATTGCACTTAAAGCATAGGAAAAGAGGCAGAATGTCGACAATGATGCACCTGGCCAAAAACGGCGTATGCGTTTTTTCCTGAATATATTCAGGAAAAAACGCATACGCTCTTTTTGGCCAACCAAGAAAGCGTGTCAAGGAAATCTGCACTACAATGAAGTCTCACTGCCCCCCGGTCCAAACGGCCATCTGAAACAAGTGTAAAATCCAGAAAGGCAGGACAGCTCATGGAAAGAGGGAGCCTTGTTATGCTGATGGGCGGGATGTAAATTGCCAACAGCCACTCTGGAGAAGTGTATGGTGTTTCCTGAAACACGTAGGAAACAAAGCAACACAGCCTATGGCACTTCCACTTAGGGTCCTATAGCTTAGGGAAATTAAAATCAAAAACACACAGCCACCCCAAAGTTTGGGACGGCTCTGTTTACAAGAACCTCGTCTACGGTACAAGTTAAATATCCGAGAAAGCAAAAAATGGATAAAGAAGTTGTGGTACGTACGTACAATGGAATATCACTCAGCCATGAGATCTACATCAACAGGCCCGTAGCGGCATAATGAGTGCATTCAGGTACGACGATTCTACGAGAAATAAGTCACACAGAAAAAGAAACATCATAAGATATCACTAATACACGGAACGTAAACTTGGCTACACATGAACTGAATTACAAAACAGAACAGGGTCTCAAATTTAGAAAACCAACTTATGCTTGCTTATGGGGAAAGGTGAGTTGGGGTGCTGCATCAAACCAGAGATTGAAATTAGCACAGATACCGTTCCATAAGCCAAATATATAATAGACAAGACCTACTCCTTGCTCAACGAAATGGACTCAACACCCCATATTCAACGCCTGGGAATATACCTGACAAGTAAGAATCTTAAGACCCATGGATTTATATGTCTCCATAAGGAAATCAAGCATGTGTACAGCGGCCTAAATGCAGCAATGAAAATCCGATAAATCCCATTATCAAAATAAGTTTCACAAACAAAACACAATGACAGAGAAATAGAGAGCAATTCTTAAATAATTCATTCAGGGCTTGTGATGCAACCTGGATTTACCACATCTACACCCAGAGCTGGGTGAGACATAAGGCTGGATACTTCGGACTGATAGCATTGGTGAGGTTCGGTGAGCAAACGCAGACCCTTTGAAGTCATACTGCATGATAGCCATTCCATGGGTCCCAACTCTCCAGGTTTAAGGGATTCTTCCTTCAGCTAAAACATGCATGGGAATCCCAGAGTATGGTCCACTGTGTGATTGGGAAACATTTTCAAATGTATCTCAGGTTTCGTCCCCTGGTACTCGGGGTCACCGTTCCAGACGCTTTACTAACACTCTCCACACTTGGAGAGTCAGTGCCTTTAACCTCCTGTTTGTCACAGTTTCTAATTTCTGCGCAAGATGAACAGGAATAGGGAGAACCAATGAGAGACTAGCTGTAGGTGTCTGCACGGGCAAATGGAACGCTCATTTCCCACCAGGAAGAGGGATTAACCAAAGGCTCAGCGTGCCCTGCTGGAACCAGATTAGGGCCTGAAGCAATCATGCGGTTTTGCGGCCAGCTCACAAGAAAGCGAGTTGAAGAAAGGAGCTCAGGGGCACTGTAATTCACAAACCTGCAGAGTTATGAATGACAGCTATCATCCAAAAATGCATTGAAGTAAGTCTTCGAAGAGGAATTGAAAGCGG